>NC_058524.1:196551880-196864046 GCF_904849725.1 Hordeum vulgare subsp. vulgare
CAGGGGGGTGGCGGTGGTAGGGCTTGTGGCCCACTGGTCTGGCCCCCAGGCCAGCTCTCACGCCCAGTAATTTTCGAAAAATCTAGAAAAAGTCATACTAAATTTTCAGGACCATCGAAGAACTTTTATTTTCGAGGTATTTTTCTCCGGGTCGCTAAAACAGAAAACAGGAAAAGCTAAACTAATTCCATCATTTTCTTCTAAGCAACAGAAAATGAAAGCTCAAAACAGAGGTATGTGACTCTTTGATTCATCCATTTCATGGTCATCGAAAGAAATCCGTCAATGGGGTTGATCAAGTCCTCATGACAAAACCTTCTCGAGACGCAAGAGAGAACGGAGAATTTTCGAATAGCCACTAAGTCACCTCAATGGGGATATGTATCTCCCCAACAAGCAAATCATACTTCATATTGACACGAGGAATAGGGCATTCAAAGCTCCCAATAAGAATCGATGAAGACTTTTCGATAGCATTGATGCAATGTACTTGATATCGTTTCTTTGGAAAGTGCACTGTGTGCTCCTTACAGTTGACATGGAAAGTGACATTGCCTTTGTTGCAATCTATAATAGCCCCTGCAGTGTTTAATAATGGTCTTCCGAGGATGACAGCCATGGCATCGTCCTCGGGAATATCCAAGATAACAAAGTCTGTTAAGATAGTGGTGTTAGCAACCACAGCAGGCACATCCTCGCAAATGCCGATAGGGAAAGCAGTTGATTTGTCGGCCATTTGCAGAGAAATTTCAGTGGACGTCAACTTATCCAACTCAAGTCTACGATAAAGAGAGAGTGGCATAACACTAACACCGGCTCCAAGGTCACATAAGGCAGTTCTTACGTAGTTTCCTTTAATGGAACAAAGTATAGTGGGCACTCCGGGATCACCAAGTTTCTTAGGAGTCCACCTTTGAAAGTGTAATTGGCAAGCACGGTGGAATCTCAAGATCTAGTATTTTCCATTTATTAGTCACGCTATCTTTCATGTACTTGGCATATGGAGACATCTTGAGCATATCAGTTAATCGCATCTGCAGAAAGATGGGTCTTATCATCTCAACGAAGCGCTCAAAATCCTCATCATCCTTTTTCTTGGATGGCTTGGGAGGAAAGGGCATAGATCTCTGAACCCATGGCTCCCTTTCTTTACCATGCTTCCTAGCAGTGAAGTCATTCTTACCGTATCTCTTAGGTTGTGGGTTATCAGGATTAACCGTAGGTTCAGTCTCCACATCCTCATCATTGCTAGGTTGAGCATCATTATGAACATCACTGTCCATTTTGTCACCAGGTTCATGTTCATCACCAGATTGTGTTTCTGCATCAGACGTAGAAATATCATTAGGTTCTTCAGGTGTGACAATATTTGGTGAACTGGCATGTAGGTTTCTATCATCCTTCTTCTTCTCCTTAGGATGACTAGGTGTATCAGCATTGATTCCTTGAGAATCTTGATCAATTCTCTTAGGATGACCTTCAGGATATAAAGGTTCCTGAGTCATTTTGCCTCCTCTAGTAATGACTCTGACATAGTTGTCATTTAATTCATTGAGCAAGTCATTCTGAGCTTTAAGTACTTGTTCTACCTGAGTAGTAATCATAGAGGCATGTTTACTCAGAAGCTTCAGATCATTGACATTTCTGTCTACACAAGCACTTAGAGGGCTAAACATAAGAGTGGCTATATCGTGTAGTTTGGCAAGATGGGCTACGACCGTCTCAGACTCATAACCGTGGAAAGGATCAGATTCGACTAGAGAGATTATCTCAGGATCGACAGAGAATTCATAATCCTTATCGGTGATAAAGATAGGTGAAGTGGCAAACTTCGGGTCGTATTTCATCCTAGCTTTCAGAGATTTTTCCTTCCACTTGAGAAGTAATTTCTCAGCGTCATAGGCATCCTTACACGCAAGCAAATCCTCAGCTATCTCTCCCCCATAACGTAACCCTTAGGTATATCAGGCAATTCATATCTAGGAGAGCTAGATCTAGCAGGAGCAAAAGCAGGTTCTATCTCAATAGTATCGGCAGTTTCAGAAGCATCACGAGCATTGGTAGTAACTCTAGCAATATGAGCATCTAGGAATACCCCTAGTGGAACATTAGGCAAAGTAGCATCTCTAGCAGTATCAAGCATAGCATCATCAGGCATAATAGCATCTCTAGCATCATCAGGCATAGCATCTCTAGCATCATCAGGCAAAGCAGTATCAGGCATAACATCTCTAGCAGTATTAAGCATGGCATCATCAGGCATAGGCGACATATCAAGATTTCTAGCAGGAGGTGATGTTGCAAACTTACTCATAACTGAAGGTGAATCAAGTGCAGAGCTAGATGGCAGTTCCTTACCTCCCCTCGTAGTTGAGGGCAAGACTTTGGTTTTTGGATCCTTCAGATTCTTCATAGTGATCAACAGATATAAATCCCAAGTGACTCAGAGAATATAGCAATACCTCCCCGGCAACGGTGCCAGAACAATGCTGTCTGACACTCTCTGGCAATAGCTAGACGAATGCTGATTCTATGACAACAAAACTTCCCCTGCAACGGCACCAGAAGAATGCTTCTAGCACTCCCCGACAACGAAACTAGAAGAATGTTGTTGATGGCCCACCAGCGCGTGGGTTCGCAACAGTTTTCGAGGGTAGAGTATTCGACCCAAATTTGTTGATCGCCAAATAGGAGGTGAGAGAATACTATCAAGTATTAGCAGCTGAATGTGTCAGATTCAACCACACCTGAAAGATTAGTATCTGCAAGCAAAGTAGTAACAACAAAGTAGTATGATAACAACGGTGTCAGAAACGATCAATTGATGGCAGACTATTCCTAACTGTCGTATCAATGGCGCCAAGTTGCCGCGTTGACGGAAATTGTCTGTTCTCGTCCAAGACCAACGAATCAAGATTGTAGCAGGTAGCAAGTAGCAACAGTAGCAAGCGATAGTAGTAGCAACAGTAGCAGCAGAGCAAGACAAGTAACAGTAGCAGAGCAAGACAAGTAACAGTAGCAGACCAAGACAAGTAACAACAGCAGTAGGACAAACTCGTAGGCAATGGGTCGGTGATTTGTTTGGATGATATTCATCATGCAACAGTTATAACACGGAGAGATATGTGGCTAACTCCCGTTCGTCAACGTAATGTAGGCATGAATTCCGTGTGTCGTCATACGTGCTTAGGGAAACGAACTTGCATGACATCTATTGTCCATCCGTCCCGTGGTAGCGGAGTCCAAAAGGAAACTACGGGATATTAAGGTTCTCCTTTTAATAAAGAACCGGACCAACGCATTAGCACTTGGTGAACACATGAACTCCTCAAACTATGTTCATCACCGGGAGTGGTTCCGGTTATTGTCACTCCAGGGTTGCCGGATCATAACACATAGTAGGTAACTACAACTTGCAAGATCGGATCTAAAACACACATATATTGGTGATAACATAATAATTTCAGATCTGAAATCATGGCACTCGGGCCCTAGTGACAAGCATGAAGCATGGCAAAGTAGTAGCAACATCAATCTCAGAACATAGTGGATACTAGGGATCAATCCCCGTCAAAACTAACTTGATTACATGATAGATCTCATCCTACTCATCACCGCCTAGCGAGCCTACGAATAGATTACTCACGAACGATGAAGAGCTTCATGGAATTGGAGAGGGAATAAGGTTGATGATGACGATGGCGACGATTTCCCCTCTCCGGAGCCCAAAACGGACTCTAGATCTGCCCTCCAGATGAAGAATAGGTTGTGGCGGCGCCTCCGTATCGCAAACGCGACGAAATATTCTCTTTTTATTTTTTCTAGGACGAAAGGGAACTTATAGTGCCGAGATTGGGGGCGGCAGAGCCGTGTGGGCCCCACAAGCTTGCCCACCGCCACCAGGGGGGTGGCGGTGGCAGGGCTTGTGGCCCACTGGTCCACCCCCTCAGGTGGATCTTTGCGCAGGTATTTTTCATATTTTCCAAAAATGTTCCCCGTAAATTTTCAGGACGTTCTAGGAACTTTGATTTCTGCACAAAAATAACACCAAGGCAATTATGTTGAAAACAACATCAGTCCAGGTTAGTTCCATTCAAATCATGCAAATTAGAGTCCAAAACAAGGGCAAAAGAGTTTGAAAAAGTAGATACGATGGAGACGTATCAGAGCACCCTAGACAGTTGAGGTCACACCGGAGCCACATTCCATTGTGGTGAAGCTCCGTGATCTTGTTGGGAGCCTCCAAGCTTTGTGTGGAAATTGCCCCAACCTTGTTTGTAAAGGTCTGGTCACCGCTTTCTAGGGCACCACTAGTGGAACCACGATATCTCGCAATTTGTGAGGGCATGAGGAGAATACGGTGGCCCTAGTGGCTTGTTGGGAGCATTGTGCCTCCACACCATTCCAACGGAGATGTACTTCCCCTCAAAGGGAAGGAACTTCGGTAACACATCCTCATCTCCGCCGGTTCCACTTGTGGTTATCTCTTACCTTTACTTTGTGCTTGCTATTGTTGTGTTGTATTCCTTGCTTGCACTAGTTGTTGTAGTTGTTAGCATAATATAGGTTGCTCACCTAGTTGTTCATCTAGAGAACCTTTTGTTGCTAACCCTAATTTTTTAAGAAAAGCTAAAACTTGTAGTTACCTATTCACCCCCCCTCTAGTCAACCATATCGATCCTTTCAATTGGTATGAGAGCCTCGTCTCTTTATTAAGGGTTTCACCGCCCGAAGAGTATGGTTGACGATGGTGGTGGTGGGGATGAAGTGCCCGATGACGTGGAGTTGAGTTCGATCACACATGACGACTTGAATGAGGCTATGGCCTCACTCAAGACGTCCATGACGATCGAAGTCAAGTCCATGCTTAAAAAATTTCTTGAGGGGTTGAAGAATTCACCCGGACTGTTGCTTGTGGCTAAACCCACCGCATCGGAGTCGGAGGCCAATTCCGAAAAGGAAGCAACTAGTGGTACTCAAAATTCTTCCCCTCTTGACAAGAATGGGACATGAACCTTTGCCTTGGTTCCTCATCCCCCGGTCTATGGAGGACCGATCCCTACAACGCATATTAATAACCTTGGTCCACCTCCTAAGCTTGTTAAATCTGATTTTTCTAATTGGGTTTTTTGCATCAAGTCTCATTTGAATCACAGTTCAACAAATCTTTGGAGTATCATCAAACAAGGCTTCTACCCACATGATCCAAAAAACTTCACTCCAAGAGAAGAGGCGGACAATCAATACAATCATTCTGCGTTGTTCATCCTTCAATCCATGGCTCCTCCCGAAGATCTATCTCACTTGTGCCCCTTCACTCGTGCAAAGGAATGTTGGGAGCACATCATGTTGTTGTACAAGGGGAGCTCAAGCATTCAACAGCCCAACTTTTAAGTGGTACTTGATGAGGTCGTTGAGTTTGTGATGCTTGAAGATGAGGATCCTCGCGACCTCTACCGAAGGGTGAGTACTCTTGCCGTTGCTCTCCAAGATCGTGGGAGCAAGGATACAGATGACAATTGGATCAAGCGCAAGTTTCTCAAGGCCATCATGCCATTCAACAAAGCCATGTCCTTCGTAATTCGTCAAAGGCCGTATTTCCACACCTTGACCTCAAGTGAAGTGTTGGATGAGTTCATTGCCATGAATATCATGAACAAGACATCCGACAATGGTCTAGCTCATGTCCGATCAAAGAAAGCCTCACCCAACCTTGCCTTGAGAACCAAGGACATTTTGGATGAAGAAGAGGAAGAGGAAGAAGAAGGTTTCTCGAAGACACAAAGTATGCTTATCACAAGCACATGGCTCTTGCATCAAGTCAATTTTGGGGCAACAAGAGAAACTCAAGGCCCAACTTCTCCAAGAACAACTCTAGTGGGTCCAAGAACAAGCAACGACTGAGGACATGCTACAATTGCAGCAATGTGAGTCACTTTGTGGTGGATTATCCTTATGAGAAGACGGAAGACAACGGGGGCAAGCTCATTCACAAAGACAAAGCCAAGTCATTCCCAAGCTAGAACAACTTCACCAAGAATACTCCTCCAAAGGGTTTGGTGGCCCTTCAAGAGTACACCTCCGATGATGACGAGGATGATACAAGCGGTGAGGGGATGGCAACGGCTACCGTGGCCATTGCCACATCCTCCCCAAGGTGTCTCTCTTCGGCACCCCCAACGAGAACCGCATCGCCAAGTGCCTTATGGCAAAAGGTCTCAATAAGGTAACCCCCAACATCAAGACCACTATCACTACTACTCCTTCATTGTTAGATTGTGTTAATGATAGTGAAGTAGTGGAGCTTCATGAGAATGGGTTTGAAAAAATCTTGAGTAAGCTGAAAGCTGAATCCAAGAAGCACTTTGTTGCTCTTTCGGAACAACTTGGTGAGGCCAATGATATCATTGAGCCTCATGAGGATACTATCTCCAAGATGGAGGGACATAGTCATGAATATGCCGATGAGATTGTGGAACTATCCATTGCTCTAGAGGAAGAGGGTGGTCTTCGTTTGGCTCTTGAGGAGTCACACAACGTTGATCATGCTAAATTGCAAAAAGTGTTGGAAATATGCCCCACAGGCAATAATGAATTGGTTATTATTATATTTCCTTGTTCATAATAATCGTTTATTATCCATGCTAGAATTGTATTGATTGGAAACTCAGATACATGTGTGGATACATAAACAACACACTATCCCTAGTGAGCCTATAGTTGACTAGCTCATTGATCAAAGATGGCCAAGGTTTGCTGGCCATATACAAGTGTTGTCACTTGATAAGAGGATCACATCATTAGGAGAATGATGTGATGGACAAGACCCAAACTATAAACATAGCGTATGATGATTTCAGTTTATTGCTATTGTTTTCTACATGTCAATGTATCTGGTCCTATGACCATGAGATCATGCAACTCCCGGACACCGGAGGAATACCTTGTGTGTATCAAACATCGCAATGTAACTGGGTGACTATAAGGGTGCTCTACAGGTATCTCCGGAGGTGTCTGTTGTGTTGGCATAGGTCAAGACTGGGATTTGTCACTCCATGTGACGGAGAGGTATCTCGAGGCCCACTCGGTAGTACAACATCACAACAAGCCTTGCAAGCAATGTGTCTAAGGAGTTAGTTACGGGATCTTGTATTATGAAACAAGTAAAGAGACTTGTCAGTAACGAGATTGAAGTAGGTATAGAGATACTGACGATCGAATCTCGGGCAAGTAACATACCGAAGGATAAAGGGAACAACATACGAGATTAACTGAATCCTTGACATAGAGGTTCAACTGATAGAGATCTTCTTAGAATATGCAGGAGCCAATATGGGCATCCAGGCCCCGCTATTGGTTATTGACCGGAGAATGCCTCAGGTCATGTCTACGTAGTTCTCGAACCCGCAGGGTCTGCACACTTAAGGTTCTGTGACATTTCCGTATAGTTGAGTTATAGGTGTTGGTAACCGAAAGTTTTTCAGAGTCGGGGATGCGATCACGAACGTCACGAGGAGCTCCGAAATGGTCCGGAGGTAAAGATTGATATATAGGAAGTCCTGTTTGGGCCACTGGAAAAGTTATGGGTACTTCGGTAGTGTACCAGGAGTGCCGAGAGGGTACTGGGGACCATCGGGAGGGGTGTCACGCCCGCCTCATGGGTTGTGGGAGGAGACAAACCAGCCCCTAGTGGGATGGCCTAATCCCCCACTAAGGCCCATGAGATTTGAGAAGGAAAAAACCCAAACGTGGAAGAGGAGGAAAGGGTTTCCAAGTGGGGAGGAGGAATCCTACTCCTAGTAGGATTGGAGTAGGACTCCTCCACCTCCAATTTCGGCCAAACCTTGATGGTTTGAGGCTGCCTCCTCCCCTCCCTCCCTCGTATATATACTATAGGAATTAGAGGAAGCCCTAACCCTAATTTCCACGTGCTCCCTTTACTTATCTAGATCGGCTTCTCCTCTAGTCCCGTTCGGCGGTGCTTAGGCGAAGCCCTGCTGGATTAGTTCACCACTACCACCACCATGCCGCCGTGCTGGAGAACTAATCTACCTCTCCGCCCCTCTTGCTGGATCAAGAAGTCGGGGATTGTCATCGAGTTTTACGTGTGCTAAACGCGGAGGTGTCGTCCGTTCGGCACTAGATCGGGATGGATCGTGATGGGATCGCGGGACAGATCATGATGAGATCGCGGTACATGCTGCGATTTGAATCGCGAAGATGTTCCACTACATCAACTGCGTTATATACGCTTCTACTTAGAGATCTACAATGGTATGTAGATTCACTCTCCCCTCTCGTAGATGATCATCACCATGGATAGGTATTGCGTGTGCGTAGGAATTTTTTTGTTTCCCATGCTACGTTCCCCAACAGTGGCATCATGAACTAGGTTCATGCGTAGATGATATCTCGAGTAGAACACAAAAGAGTTTGTGGACGTTGATGTTCAATTTTCTTCCCTCCTTAGTCTTTTCTTGATTCAACGGTATTGTTGGATTGAAGCGGCCTGGACCAACATTACTCGTACGCTTACGAGAGACCGGTTTCATTGACTGATATGCAACTTGTTGCATAAAGATGACTGGCGTGTGTCTGTTTCTTCAACTTTAGTTGAATTGGATTTGACCGAGGTGGTCCTTGGAGAAGGTTAAATAACAACTTGCATATCACCGATGTGGTTTTGCGTAAGTAAGATGTGATCATACTAGATACCCATAGCAGCCACGTAAAACATGCAACAACAAATTAGAGGACGACTAACTTGTTTTTACACGGTATGCATGTGATGTGATATGGCCAAAGACATGATATGATATATTGGATGTATGAGATGATCATGTTGTAATAGTTAAATATTGACTTGCACGTCGATGCTACGGCAACCGGCAGGAGCCGTAGGGTTGTCTTCAAAATTTATTTTTTGCTTGCACATGCTCTTGCTATATCGCTAGGCAGTAGCTTTAGTAGTAACAACATAGATAGCGCGACAACCTTGAAGGCAGCACGATGATGGAGATCATGGTGCGGCGCAGGTGATGATAGAGATCATGCCGGTGCTTCGGTGATGGAGATCAAGAAGCACAAGTTCATGGCCATATCATGTCATTTTTTATTTGCATGTGATGTTAATCCTTTTATGCACCTTATTTTGCATAGGACGACGGTAGCATTACAAGGTGACCCTTCACTAAAATTTCAAGATAAAATTGTGTTCTCCCCGATTGTGCACCGTTGCGACAGTTCGTCGTTTGGAGACACCACGTGATGATCGGGTGTGATAGACTCAACGTTCACATACAACGGGTGCAAAACAGTTGCACACGCGGAACACTCGGGTTAAACTTGACGAGCCTAGCATGTACAAACATGGCCTCGGAACACAAGAGATCGAAAGGTTGAGCATGAATCATATAGTTGATATGATCAACATGGAGATGTTCACCATTGAAACTAATCTCAACTCACATGATGATCGTACTTGAGTTAGTGGATTTGGATCATGTGCCACTCGAATGACTAGAGGGATGTCTATTTGAGTGTGAGTTCTTAACTAATATGATTAATTGAACTCATTATCATGAACATAGTCAAAAGGTCTTTGCAAATTATGTTGTAGCTTGCGCTATAGCTCTACTATTTTAGATATGTTCCTAGAGAAAATTTAGTTGAAAGTTGATAGTAGCAATTATGCGGACTGGGTCCGTAAACTGAGGATTGTCCTCATTGTTGCGCAGAAGGCTTATGTCCTTAATGCACCACTCGGTGTGCTGAACCTCGAGCGTCATCTATGGATGTTGCGAACATCTCACATACACATTTTTGATGACTACGTGATAGTTCAGTGCGCAATGCTTAACGACTTAGAATTGAGGCGCCGAAGACGATTCGAACGTCACAGAACATATGAGATGTTCCAAGAGATGAAATTAGGATTTCATGCTGGTGCCCTTTATGAGAGGTATGAGACCCCCAACAAGATTATTTGTCTACAAAGTAAGGGAGAAAACCTCAATCGTTGAGCATGTGCTCAGATTGTGTGAGTGCTACAATTGCTTGAATCGAGTGGCGGTTAATCATCCAGATGAGATAGTGATGGTTCTCCAATGTCACTGCCACCAAGCTACAGAGCTTCGTGATGAACTATAACATATCAGGGATAGATATGATTATCCTTGAGCTATTCGCGATGTTTGACACTACGAAGTAGAAATCAAGTAGGGGCATCAATTGTTGATGGTCAGTAAAACCACTAGTTTCAAGAATGGCAAGGGCAAGAAGGGATAACTTCATGAAACGGCAAACCAGTTGCTGCTCTAGTGAAGAAACCCAAGGTTGAACCCAAACCCGAGACTAAGTGCTTCTGTAATGAGGGGAACGACCACTGAAGTGGAACTACCCTAGATACTTGGTAGATGAGAAGGTTGGCAAAGTCGACAAAAGTATATTGGATATACATGATATTGATGTGTACTTTACTAGTACTCCTAGTAGCACCAGGGTATTAGATACCGATTCGGTTTCTAAGTGTTAGTAACTCGAAATAAAAGCTACGGAATAAACAGAGACTAGCTAAAGGCGAGGTGACGATATGTGTTGGAAGTGTTTCCAAGGTTGATGTGATCAAACATCGCACGCTCCCTCTATCATTGGGATTAGTGTTAAACCTAAATAATTGTTATTTGGTGTTTGCGTTGAGCATAGACATGATTAGATTGTGTTTTTTTCAACACGGTTTTCATTTAAAGAGAATAATGGTTACTCTGTTTATTTGAATAATACCTCCAATGGTCTTGCACCTAAAATGAATGGTTTATTGAATCTCGATTGTAGTGATACACATGTTCATAATATTGTTGCCAAAAGATACAAAGTAGTAATGATAGTACCACTTACTTGTGGCAGTGCCGCTTGAGTCATATTGGTGAAAAACGCATGAAGAAGCTCCATACTAATGGATCTTTGGACTCACTCGTTTTTGAATCGTTTGAGACATGCGGACCATGCCTATTGGTGTAAACGCGTGAAGAAAGTCCATGCGGATGGATTGTTTAGATTCACTTGATTTTGAATCACTTGAGACATGCAAATCATGCCACTCAGGCAAGATGACTGAAGGCCTCATTTTCAGTGAGATGGAACAAGAAAGTAACTTATTGGAAGTAATACATTTTGATGTATGCAGTCCAATGAGTATTGAGGCACGCGGTGGATATCGTTATGTTCTAACTTCACAGATGATTTGAGTAGATACTAGTGTATTTGCTTGATAAAACGCATGTGTGAATTATTGAAATGTTCAAGTAATTTCAGAGTGAAGTTGAAGATCGTCGTGACAAGAGGATAAAATGTCTACGATATGATCATAGAGATGAATATATGAGTTGTGAGTTTGGTACACAGTTAAGACAAAATGTCTACGATATGATCATAGAGATGAATATATGAGTTGTGAGTTTGGTACACAGTTAAGACAAAATGTGAAAATTGTTTCACAACTCATGCCGCCTCGAACACCATAGTGTGATGTTGTGTCCTAACGTCATAGCCACACCCTATTTGATATGGTGCATACTATTATGTCTCTTATCGAATTATCACTATCGTTTTTGGGTTAGGCATTAGATACAACCACATTCACTGTAAATAGGGCACCACATAATTCTGTTGAGATGACACCATATGAACTATGGCTTGGAGAAACCTATGCTGTCGTTTCTTAAAAGTTTGGGGCTGTGACGCTTATGTGAAAAAGTTTCAGCATGATAAGCTCAAACCCAAAGAGGATAAATGCATCTTCATAGGGCAGCCAAAACAGTTGGGTATATCTCCTATCTCAGATTTGGGAGCAAAGTGTTTGTTTCTAGAAACGCTCCTTTCTTGAGGAAAAGTTTCCCTCGAAAGAATTGAGTGGGAGGATGGTGGAACTTGATGAGGTTATTGAACCGTCACTTCAACCAGTGCATAGCAGGGCACAGGAAGTTGTTCATGTGGCGCCTACACCAATTGAAGTGGAAGCTGATGATAGTGATCATGAAGCTTCAGGATCAAGTTACTACAGACCTCATAGGTCGACAAGGTCATGTACTGCTCCAGAGTGGTACGATAACCCGATCTTGAAGGTCATGTTATTGGACAACAATGAACCTACGAGCTATGGAGAAGCGATGGTGGGCCCAGATTCCGACTAATGGCTGGAGGCCATGAAATCCGAGAGAGGATCCATGTATGAAAACAAAGTGTGAACTTTGGAAGAACTACTTGATGATTGTAAGACTGTTAAGTACAGATGGATCTTTAAAAGGAAGACATACGACGATGGTGAAAAGTCACCATTAAGAAAGCTCGACTTGTCGCAAAGATGTTTATGAGAAGTTCAAAGAGTTCAATATGATGAGACTTTCTCACTCGTAGTGATGCTAAAAGTCTGTTGGAATTATGTTAGCAGTTGCTGCATTATTTATGAAATATTGCATATAAGATGTCAAAACATTGTTTCCTCGACGGTTTCCTTGAGGGAAGGTTGTATGTGATACAACCAGAAGGTTTTGTCGATCCTAAGGATGCTAACAAGTATGCAAGCTCCAGTGATCCTTCTATGGACATGTGCAAGCATCTCAGAGTTGGAATATACGCTTTGATGAGATGATCAAAGCTTTTGGGGTTATACAAGGTTTATGAGAAACTTGTATTTCCAAAGAAGTGAGTGGGAGCACTATAGAATTTCTGATAAGTATATGTGGTTGACATATTGTTGATCGAAAGTAATGTAGAATTTCTGGAAAGCATAAAGGGTTGTTTGAAAGGAGTTTTTCAAAGGAAAACCTGGATAAAGCTACTTGAACATTGAGCATCAATATCTATAGAGATAGATCAAAACGCTTAATAGAACTTTCAATGAAATGCATGCCTTGACAAGTTTTTGAAGGAGTTCAAAATAGATCAGAAAGAAGGAGTTCTTGGCTGCGTTGTAAGGTGTGAATTTGAGTAAGACTCAAAGCCCGACCACATCAGAAGAAAGAGAAAGGACGAAGGTCGTCCCCTATGCCTTAGCCGCAGGCTCTAAAGTATGCCAGGTTGTGTACCACACCTGATGTGTACCTTGCCATGAGTCTGGCAAGGGGTACAAAGAGTGATCCAGGATTGAATCACTGAACAACGGTCAAATTTATCCTTAGTAACTAGTGGACTAAGGATTTTTTCCCTCAATTATGGAGGTGATTAAAGAGTTCATCGTAAAGGGTTGCGTTGATGCAAGCTTTGACACTCATCCGAGTAACTCTGAGTAGTAAACCGGATTCGTATAGTGGAGCAGTCATTTGGAATAGTTCCAAATGGCGTGTGGTAGTAGCATCTACAGGATCTCATAGAGATTTGTAAAGCACACACTGATGTGAAAGGTTCAGACCCGTTGACTAAAAACCTATCTCACAAGCAAGACATGATCGAACCCCAGAACTGTATGGGTGTTAGATTCATTACAATCACATAGTGATGTGAACTAGATTATTGACTCTAGTGCAAGTGGGAGACTATTGGAAATATGCCCTAGAGGCAATAATGAATTGGTTATTATTATATTTCCTTGTTCATAATAATTGTATATTATCCATGCTAGAATTGTATTGATTGGAAACTCAGATACATGTGTGGATACATAGACAACACACTATCCCTAGTTAGCCTCTAGTTGCCTAGCTCGTTGATCAAAGATGGTCAAGGTTTCCTGGCCATAGACGACTGTTGTCACTTGATAACGGGATCACATAATTAGGAGAATGATGTGATGGACAAGACCCAAACTATGAACATAGCATATGATCGTGTCAGTTTATTGCTACTGTTTTCTGCATGTCAATGTATCTGTTCCTATGACCATGAGATCATGCAACTCCCGAACACCGGAGAATACCTTGTGTGTATCAAACGCCGCAACGTAACTGGGTGACTATAAAGGTGTCACGCCCAAGATGCGACCCTATCCTCAATTTGGCACGAAGGCCTCGTCAGGGATAGAAGCGCATCTCGTCGTGTCGCAAGAATGGATATCGTTACAAGTACATGTACTGAAAAGAAGAGATATATAAAGAGTTGGCTTACACTCGCCACAAGCTACATCAGAGTCACATCAGTACATTACATATCATCAAGAGTAAGAGCAGGGTCCGACTACGGACGAAAACAAACGATAAAAGAAGAACGACGTCCATCCTTGCTATCCGAGGCTGCCGGCCTGGAACCCATCCTAGATCGATGAAGAAGAAGAAGAAGCAACTCCAAATGAACAATCGACGCGCTCGCATCACGTAACCTTTACCTGAACCTGCAACTGGTGTTGTAGTAATCTGTGAGCCACAGGGGACTCAACAATCTCATTTCCAAAGGTATCAAGACTAGCAAAGCTTGTTAGGTGAGGCATGGTTAAGTGGTGAGGTTGCAGCAGCGGCTAAGCATATATTTGGTGGCTGACTTACGAGTACAAGAATAAGAGGGGGAAGATCTACGCATATCATACGTGAACAACTGATGATCAAAAGAATGATCCTGAACACCTACCTACGTCAGTCATAACCCCACCGTGTCCTCGATCGGAGAAGGAACTCACGAAAGAGACAATCACGGTTACGCACACAGTTGGCAAGTTTTAACTAAATTAACTTCAAGTTATCTAGAACCAGTGTTAAACAAAGCTTCCATGTTGCCACATAACCGCGGGCACGGCTTTCCGAAAAGATTTAACCCTGCAGGGGTGCTCCAACTAGTCCATCACAAATTACCACAAGCCGCATAGAAATCCTCAATCACGAAGCTCGCGATTTCGTCGAATTCCCTAGTGGAAAACCTCAACTCTGAGATTACCCAAAGCATCGCCGGAATCCCCATGCACAAGATATCTCGTCAAAGGTAAAACTAATCCAGCAAGGCCACCCGGTGTGTTGACGAACCCGATAGGAGCCGCGTATCTCGTTCTCAGGACACACCGTCTATGCAAAGTGGACGGGAACCAAACCTCGAGTTGCCCCGTGTTGGTACCGCCGACTGCTAGGTGGGTGGACCAACACTCATGAGGAGCACTGGCCCGGGGGTTGATTAAATATCCTCGGGTTAATTACTCCCTATGCAGTTCATTAGTTATTAGGCAAATGTAGTACCAAAGTTGGGCCTTGCCAGACCAGCTTTAATCTAAAACTAATTATCAAGGGGGTCCCCATAACAACCCCGATCGTGTTAGGCGCGCTCATTTATGGAACATAACACCGGTAGCCGGAAACTAAGGGGGCAAAGGTGGAACAAAACACCAGGCTAGAAAGGCCGAGCCTTCCACCTTTTACCAAGTATATAGGTCCATTAAATTAAATAGCATTTAAATAGGGTGATAAGACAACACACCCATGTTATCACATGGAAGCAATTGCACCTGCAACTGGCAACGCTAACAACAGGGTTAAGCAAGCAGTAACATAGCCAATCAGTGGTTTGCTAGGTCGAACAGGTTGAGGGTAATCATGGTATTGTTGAGAGGCTGGTAATTAACATGTGGTAGGCAATGAGACATAAACGGTAGCAACGGTAAAACTAGCATGGCAATGATAGTAATGGTATCTGAGGAAATGATCATCTTGCCTGAGATCCCGCTTGGAAGAAGAACAACTCGGAGAAGTCGGCAAACCAACGTAGTCGAACGGGTCCTCACATTCCGACACGCTAGCGGAACTCTATCGAGATGGGCAAACCGGAAACAAACATCAACACAAGTATTCACCACCACAAAGCAAGACATGATGCATACCCTAATATGATACATGAATAGGTTAAAATGCAAGGGATGGCATGGAAATTCACCTCACGCAAACACTACACATTAAGTGAAGCTCGATACGCAACGGGTTGCATATTGACAAAACTCCACGATTAATTATTTAGTTCACTCCCGATTATTTACATGGCAATATTAAATTGTAGTTAACATGGCAAGGGTGAAGCGACGAACCTACACGACAACCTAGTCGACAGCGCGTCGGACTTAGAACGGAGCTACGGCACAAGAACAAGCAACACAAGATTATATGCCATGAATGCGTCATGCATGCGAGTTACAACATCACGACAAGAAGGGAAATAAACAGGTGTCGCCACGGCGAGCGAGAGGAAACCATGGCGGCAAATCGGAAACGATGCCACGGCAACGTTCCTATCACGATACTCGTTGAGATATCATGCCAACGTATATGAAGCGTGTGCGGGAACGTTAAATAAAGAATGGGGTGATCCCGTATCTCGGGTTCCCACGTGTCGAGGGCACGACGAAAAGGAAGACAACGTGCACGGGCAAACAACGGTGCATACATATGGTGCATACATGCATTCAACTCAAACAACTCATACATTCATACATCACTAGCACTCGGTACACGACATGTCCCATCGGTATACCTTCGATCGGTGAAGGGGTACAAGATCGTCGTGGTCGTTGTGGAAGTAGTCGTACACCCGCCGGTAGTTGAAGTAGTGGTACACGGTCTCGTCGACGGTAGTCGTTCGCTCGGTGTCGTGGTTCCCAGGTCTTCGGCGTCGGTAGTCGATCACGTCTTCGGCGACATCGAGGAAGTCGAACTCGTTTCTGGGGGTCGTCGAGGGTGTCGTGGTACTCGCCGATCTTGTCGACGATCCACGGCGGCGGGGATGGTCCGGGCGGCGACGTAAGCAGCAGCAACACGGCTAGCGTAAGCGGACAAACTGCAAGCCACTAGCTACCTAGACTAGCATCTAACAGCAAAAGCATCAACTAGCAAAGCAGCAGCATCTACGGCAACTAGCAACAGCATCGGGCAGCAGCAAGAGCAACAGGCAACGGCAAGTTAACACAACTAATAGCATGCAGGCAAGCAATCGGCAGCAACAGGGACAACACTCGGCAGGCAGCATCCTCAGGCATGCTACAACCGCGTGCACAACAACAACATTGGCAACTATAGCAGCAACTCGGTGGTGGCTACGGCGACAGCCACAGCAGGCAGCTACGAGCAAAGGCAACAGCAACAGCATGCAATAAAACATGGCAAGGCAGCAACGCCAGCAGGCAACAGCAACCTCGGCAGGAGGAGGCCGGGCAGGGCACTGGAGGCGCGCACGGGGACGGCGAGGAACAGCAGCGCGACGCCTCGGGACAGAGCAGCCGGCGGGGAACGACTCGGGAGGCCAGGGGCGAACGCCATGGCGGCGAGCTTGGGAACTTGGCGGCGGCGGCGCAGAGACTCGGGGAGGCGACAGCGGGGCGCGGGCGCGGCGGCCAGAGAGGCCATGGCGAGCGGGGCCGGCAGGGCACGGCGACCGACGCGGGCGGCGCGGCGACGGCGACCACGGCGAGGCGACGGCAGTGCCGACGAGGGGAGCACGACCGCGCTGGGATGAGTACCTCCGGCGGGCGACCTCGGGCGGAGGGGCCGGCGACCGCGCGGGCGCAGGGGACGGCCAAGGCGGCGCAGGGAACGGCAGCACGGGCTCGAGGAGGGAGAAGCACGCGGCTGCAGGGCACTGGGCGACGAGCGGGATCGAAGGGACAGGGAGCAGAGAGCCGGCTCGCGAGGAGGGAGGCGGCCGGCGGGGCTGCCGAGCAGGGCGGCCTAGGACTCAGGAGAAGGAGGCCGGGCTGGCGCGAGAGGGGCGCGGCGACGGACGGCTAGCGAGGCGGCGCGACGACGGGAGGAGGAGGAGGCGCCAGGAGGGGGCGCTGGGGATCGGGAGGGAGAAGCATGGGGACGAGGCGAGGGAGGCCCCCTGCTCGCTAGGGTAACGGGGCAGCTCGGCTGCGGCCCAAGAGGCCTCTTCTCCCTCTAAGTCTTTTTTTAAAACCTTTTTTTTTCTTCAAACAGAAAATTTTAAAATAAGTTAAGGCTTTTAACAAAACAAAAAAAATGTTTCACCCCTTTGAAAATTATACCCCAACTCTAAAATAGCTTGGGCATTTTTAAACAAATAAAATGAAACCCTTTTAAGAATAAAAATAAAACCCTTCTCAAAAGAATTTTAAAAAAATCAAAACCTTTTTTTAAAAGAATTAAAAATCAAAACCCTTTTATTTAAAGTATGAAATAAAAGCTCTTTACAGAAGAAAAGAAAATGAGACTATTTTAAAATAAACAAAAGGAAGAATAAAATAAAATAAAAACCCAAGGGTTAACCCCACATTTAATAAAAGGACCCTTTTAAAAGAAGACGAATATTTTAAAAGAGGGGTAAAGTTAGAAATCTTTAGCAAAACCACAAAACAATTTAGGAGGGGAGAGGAGGGTTTTAGGTCTACGGTGCAACGGGGTTTAGCGGTGGCTCTCACGCTCCCTCTCTCATCACTCCAACAAAACAACGCCACTCACGAAGCATTAACGCCTAACAACACGGAGCAACAAGCAACACCGACAAAACACCGATGACATGATGCCATGCATGATGCGATGATGCAAACTAAATGATGATGCAACCAACAAAATAAAATAGCCGCACGACGGAAACGGAAATAAAGGGGAATCTTCTGGGCATCGGACTCGGGCTGTCACAAAAGGTGATCTACATGTATCTCCGAAGGTGTGTGTTGTTTTGGCATGGATCAAGACTGGGATTTGTCACTCCATGTGACGGAGAGGTATCTCGGGGCCCACTCGGTAATACAACATCACAACAAGTCTTGCAAGCAATGTGACTAAGGAGATAGTCACGGGATCTTGTATTACTAAACGAGTAAAGAGACTTGCCGGTAACGAGATTGAACTAGCTATAGAGATACCGACAATCGAATCTCGGGCAAGTAACATACCGAAGGATACAGGGAACAACATACGGGATTTACTGAATCTTTGACATAGAGGTTCAACCGATAGAGATCTTCTTAGAGTATGTATGAGCCAATATGGGCATCCAGGCCCCGCTATTGGTTATTGATCGAAGAATGTCTCAGGTCATGTCTACATAGTTCTCGAACCAGCAGGGTCTGCACACTTAAGGTTCGGTGACGTTTCGATATAATTGAGTTATAGGTGTTGGTAACCGAAAGTTGTTTGGAGTCCCGGATGAGATCCCGGAAGTTACGAGGAGCTCCGAAATGGTCCGAAGGTAAATATTGATATATAGGAAGTCCTGTTTTGGTCACCGGAAAGTTTTGGGTACTTTGGTAGTGTACCGGGAGTGTCGGGAGTGTACCGGGGACCATCAGGAGGGGTGTCACGCATCGAGGGGCCTCATGGGCTGTGGGAAGATACAGACCAGCCACTAGTGGGTTGGCCCAATCCCCCACTAAGGCTATGAGGTTTGAGAAGGAAAAACCCCAAAGGTGGAAGAGGAGGAAAGGGTTTCCAAGTGGAGAGGAGGAATCCTACTCCTAGTAGGATTGGAGTAGGACTCCTCCACCTCCAATTTCGGCCAAACCTTGAGGGTTTGAGGCTTCCTCCTCCCCTCCCTCCCTACTATGTATACTTGAGGAATTAGAGGCTACCCTAGCCCTAATTGCCACGTGCTCCCTCTACTTCTCTAGATCGGTTTCTCCTCTAGTCTAGTTCGGCGGTGCTTAGGCGAATCCCTACTGGATTAGTTCACCACCACCACCACGCTGCCGTGATGGAGAAATCATCTACCTCTCCGGCCCTCTTGCTGGATCAAGAAGGCGGGGATCGTCATCCAGTTGTACGTGTTCTGAACACAGAGGTGTCGTCCGTTGGGCACTAGATCAGGATGGGTCGTTATGGGATCGCGGGACAGATCGTGATGAGATCGCGGTACTGGCTGCGATTTGAATCGCGAAGATGTTCCACTACATCAACTGCATTATATACGCTTCCGCTTAGCTATCTACAAGACTATGTAGATTCACTCTCCCCTCTCGTAGATGATCATCACCATGGATAGGTATTGCGTGTGCGTAGGAAATTTTTTGTTTCCCATGCTACGTTCCCCAACAAAAAGATCTTGATCATTCCATCGTTCTTACCCGTGTGCTTAAGTCCGAGAAAGTTGCACTTGGGGGTTGTCCATGATAGAATCAAGGAAGAATTTGACACACTTGACAAGGCCCACAAGGCTTGAAAGGTGTTCATTCCTCTCTTAAGGTGTCTCATGATCAACTCCAAGTAAAACTAACCAAGGAGATCTTTACTTGTCCCCCCTTTGTTCTAACTGATAATGCTTGTGCTACTAGCCCTTGTTGTGACCATGTGCATATTGTGGACGAGAAAGCCAAGTTGAAAGAACAAGTAGAGAAGGGACTTGTGTCATGCATCCAAGGCGGGAAGAACCTAAATGACCTTTTGAGTAATCAAAAGGAAGTTGTAGGAAAGGAGGGACTTGGGTTTGCACCCAAGTCTAAGAAGAAAAAGAAGAACAATACCAAGCAATCTCTTCCTCCCAAGGACACTTTTGTCAAAGAGGGTGAGAGTACTCATAAGAATAAGAATAACAAGGAAGGGGGTGGCAATGCCAAGAAGGGCAAAACCGTCCCTACCAACAAAGCCGACTACTTTAACCCCTCTTATGTTATGTCGTGCTAGTGATGGCATGTTTATGCTAAATTTCTTGGTTCTTATTATGAGTACATTTAATGGTCTATTTGGGTTCCTAAGACCCTTGTTTCTAACATCAAAGGACCCATTCAAGAATGGGTACCTAAGTCCAAGCATTGATCTCTTGTAGGAGTTTGCTTCCGATGGGGTGTCATGGTTGCTCGAGAGAGGAGCTACAAATCATATGACCGAGAGCAAGGACTTGGTGGTGGATGTGCATCCAATTCCATCTGTGCCCACCCATGTCCAATTTGGTGATGCCTCAACATCTAAGGTATTGGAACTTGGCAAGGTGGTCATCTCTCAATATTTATCTATAGAGAAGTTCATGCTTGTTGAGTCCCTTGCATACAATTTGCTTTCCGTTCGCCAACTTGAAATTATGGTGTTTACCACATTATTTGATCTTGATACCGTGGCCCTTTTGTGAAGCAAGACTCTTAAGGTAGCCTTTGTTGGACATGTCGAGAACGGTCTCTATGTGGTGAACTTTTCAAAGCAACCCACTAAGACCCCGACTTGTCTAATGGCTAAAGTTGATGTGGGTTGGCTTTGGCATCGCCGGCTAGCTCATGTCAATATGAGATCTTTGCAATGTCTCCTCAAAGGGGATCATGTTCGTGGACTGACAAATGTGAGTTTTGCCAAAGACCATGCTTGCAGTGCTTGTATTGAAGGAAAGCTTCATGAAACGGCTCACCATCCCACAACTATCATCTACTCTAAAAGGCCCTTGGAGATCCTTCACATGGATCTCTTTGGTCCTCCATCCTTTGATAGTCTTGGGGGAAGAAAGTATTTCTTGGTGATTGTGGATGATTAGTCAAGATACACTTGGGTGTACTTCTTCAAGAGGAAGAGTGAGACTCAAAAAACCGTCATCGATTTTGCTAATGAATCTCAACGTCAACATGAAGCAAAGATATTGATGATTAGAAGTGACAACGACACCGACTTCAAGAACTACACCTTGGATGAATTCCTTAGTGACGAGGGGATCAAACACCAATATTTGACACCCTATACCCCTCAACAAAATGGTGTGGTGGAGAGGAAGAACCGGATATTGATGGACGTAGCGAGAACCATGATGGCGGAGTTCATATCTCCGTACAACTTTTGGGCCGAAGCCATCAACACCGCATGTCATGCATCCAATCGGCTCTACCTCCGCAAAGGCTTGAACAAGACTCCATATGAGATTCTTACTGGGAACAAGTCCAACCTCAAGTACTTCCGGGTGTTTGGTTGTAAGTGCTTTGTTCTCAGGAAAGTTGTTTGTTTGTCTAAATTCAAAACTAGAGCACAAGAGGGCATATTTGTTGGTTATGCTACAAACTATCATGCTTACCGTGTCCTCAAAAAGTCCACCAGACTCATTGAGGAGACATGTAACATAGAGTTTGATGAAAATAATGGTCCCAAGTGGAGCAAAGTGATCTTTGTGATGTAGGTGATGAAATTCCTCCTCACGCCATAACAAGAATGGGGATTGGTCAAATAGTCCCCATTGAGGAACGCCTTGTGGCCGAAGGAGAAGGACAATGCTTTACTCAAGTGGAGCCATCACCCTCGCTAGACCCACACGCTTCCGAAGAACAAAGTGAAGGCCCTCAACCCGATGAACAAGATCAAGGACAAGATCAACCTCATGAAGATGGTGATGCACCAAATGATGTCCAACATCAAGCTCAAGACTCCGAGCTTGCTCAAGATCAAGTGCAACCATAAGATCAAGGGCAAGCTTGTGAGCAAGCTCAAGATAGTGCTCAAGGTGATCAAGATGATGATCCTCAATTACCTAGTGAGGAACACTTGGAGCGCCGCACCACCAAGGTGGCTTCCAAGCTCAAGCGTCAACAACATGTCTTGGAATATGTGCTTGGAAGCTTGAGAAAAGGGCTAACTACTCATAAACAATTATCATACTTTTGAGAGTATCATGTGTTTGTTTCGTATGTTGAACCCCAAAAGGTACATAAAGGGCTCGATGATGAGGATTGGCTTGAAGCCATGCATGATGAACTTAACAACTTCGACGCAATCATGTTTGGGAATTAGTGCCGAGGCCAACGGAGGAACATAATGTCATTGGGACCAAATGGATCTTCAAGAACAAGCAAGTTGCGAATGGCGTTGTTGTTCAAAACAAGGCAAGATTGGTGGCTCAAGGCTACTCCCAAGTCGAGGGTATCGACTATGGTGAAACCTTTGCCCCCGTTGCTCGTATTGAATCTATTCGCATGCTTCTTGCATATGCATCTCATCATGATTTCAAATTGCAACAAATGGATGTGAAGAGTGCATTTCTTGATGGTCCCTTGAATGAGTTGGTATATGTCAAACAACCCATGGGATTCGAGGATCCCAAGTTCCCCACTCATGTATACAAACTCAATAAGGCGCTCTACGACCTTAACCAAGCCCCACATGCGTGGTATGAGCACCTTACCGAGTTGTTGCAAGATCGTGGGTTTGAAATTGGGAAATTTGATCCGCCCTGTTTCCGAAAAGGGTCAAAGGGGATCTGTTCATATGCCAACTATATGTTGATGACATTATATTTGGTTCTCGTAACAAATCTTTCAATGAAGAGTTTGTTGCACTAATGACCGAGAAGTTTGAGATGTCTATGATGGGAGAGTTGAAGTTCTTTTTGGGTTTGAAGTGAAGCAAAGAAGAGAAGGAACGTTCATCAACCAAGCCAAGTGCGCCCAAGACATGCTCAAGAGATTCAAGCTGGAGGACGTCAAGCTGGTCAAGTTTCCCATGCCAACCAAATGCAAGCTTGACAGTGATCCCAATGGTAAAGCAGTGGATGAAAAGGAATATCGATCCATGATTGGATCCTTGCTCGACCTTTGTGCATCTAGACCAGATATCATGTTGAGTGTGAGAATTTGTGCATGATTTCAATACGCACCAAGGGCAAGCCACTATGCGATAGTCAAGCGAATCTTTCAATATTCTGCTCATACCCAAAAACTTTGGCTTATGGTACCCCAAAGGAGCAAGCTTTGATCTTGTAGGTTACTCTGACTCGAGTTGGGCTGGAGACTGTGTGAGGAGGAAGTCAACTTCTGGAGGATGCGAATTCCTTGGTCTCTCTTTGGTAAGTTGGTCTTCGAAGAAGAAAAATTGTGTGTCACTTTCTTCCACCGAGGCCGAGTATCTTGCTACTGCAAGTTGTTGTGCTCAATTAGTATAGATGAGGCAAAGTTTAAAGGATTACGGTGTCACTTATGACAAAGTGCCTCTTCTTTGTGTTGGAAATATGCCCTAGAGGCAATAATAAAATAGTTATTATTATATTTCCTATTTCAAGTTATCATTTATTATCCATGCTATAACTGTAATGAATGGAAACATAAATGCATGTGTGGATATATAGACAAAGCTGTGTCCCTAGTGAGTCTCTAGTTGACTAGCCTCTTGATCTGTAACATCCCAATTTTCCCAATTGGGAATGTTTTACAATTGTAGCTAAGCATCTATGCATATTGAATGGCAATAAAGATTTGCATTTGAATTCTTTCAAATTTTTCTTTTGCATTTCTATTTGTTTTCTTCATGCAAGAAGTCCCGAGAAATAATTTCTTGCAAGCAAGAAAGAGAGGAGGAATATGACCCTCCAAAATGACCAGGGGCACTTTTGATATATTTTGAGCCAAGGAACCACAAACTTTGTGGAGGAAATAATTTCAAAAAGAAAATAAAGCCTTAGGGGTTTTCTGAAAAAACATTTTTAAAAAGTTTTTATTTTGGTTTTGGAAAAATGATAATCAATTAGGAAATATTTTCTGATCAATTTGGTATATAATACCCCATATAAATTATTTTATTTTGTTTCCTTTTATTCTTTTCTCTTGCTGTTTAAAAAAATCTTTTTTGGAAACTGTCGTCGGTATAAGTCTGACAGTAGATGTGTAGGGTACGAAAAGGATGGGCAGAGCCTTAGCTACGGCAAGGTTGTATGAGTTCAGGCCCCTCTGCGGTGGAGGTAATAGCCCTACGTCTCAGTGCTCCGGGAGCTTGTTGTCGAGTGGAATATGGAATACAATGAGTTGCTAACCCCTGCACCAGTGGGGGAGGGTGGCTTATATAGAGTGCGCTGCCCTCCACATCGGTTCGGTGCACAGGGGTGGAGTAGTGGCGAATAAATGCCTACGTTACAGGTAACGTACGTCTTAAATGCTAATAAAGGCACATGGAAACGTATGACCATTTCCCTCCAGGGGGGTTACGATGCACAGAGTGGAATCCAGTCGGTTAGTTTGATAAACTCCGAATGCTAATCTCCAACTGGATGGTCGAGGATCTGTTACCGACTGGATGAAGGGAACTCCTTAGTTTAGTCGGAACTGACTAAGGGCCTTGTCCCTTATGAGGGGTAGTCCTTGGGTTGGACCTACAAGGCAGGCCTATGACCCTACCCTAGGATTATGACCCCATCATTAGTCCCCGAATGGATTGGGGTTGGAAAGACGAACCGATGCTTGAAGTTTGGATCCGACTGGAACGAATGTGACTTTGGCGTTGCTTGCCTCGATCCATTTTATCTTTTTTGACCAACGATCCGAGTGGAAGTATTTGTGGAACAAACTATCAGAAACCGAGTGCTTCCAGGGTATCTCTTGACGTGACCGGTCAACTGACAGCGGCGGATTTTCTGGGATCCTCAAATTTCGGTTACCGCGCGCTCAGCGGGGATGACGCCATCGTGCTCGAGTAGCGCCTGATGCCTCGATTCTTGCGCCTTCAGCCTCTCCACTGATATCGCCGCGGTTGGTCGGGGGATAAGGTTTCGGGGCCACCTGCCAGCGACCCAGTCGGAACCTTACTTAAATCCCAGCGGCGAGGGTTTTTCGTTACGCTCGCTGGATCTTTTGCCTTTGGTTGCTCCGTCCTTCTCG
Organism: Hordeum vulgare subsp. vulgare; assembly: GCF_904849725.1. Taxonomy (NCBI): domain Eukaryota; kingdom Viridiplantae; phylum Streptophyta; class Magnoliopsida; order Poales; family Poaceae; genus Hordeum; species Hordeum vulgare. The sequence continues at coordinate 196,577,340 of NC_058524.1, forward strand.
CCACCTCCAGCGCACCTAAACTCCTTCCTCCTCCTTCCCCTCCGTGGATCCGCAGCTTCCGCCATGACCAAGGGTCAGACTAGCAAGATGGAGGCGAGGAAGAAGAAGGGGAAGGCGGCGGCTCCTGCTCAGCGGCGGCAGCGAGCGTTACCGGCGGGGTGGATCCAAGGTGACTTCCTCCCCTCCACGGTGACGGAGGGGGATCTGCTGCAGCTGGTGGAGCACGGGATGATCGTGCACAAGTCGTGGAGCCTGCCGGCGGAGAATGAGATCGAGCCGGCGCCCCGGGACGGGGAGCGCGTCCTGCTGCTCAGCCATGTATATCGAGGTTTCTCTCTGCCCCCGCATCCTTTCTTCAAAGGCATTATGAACCACTTCGGGGCGCAACTTCACCACTTTCCCCCGAATGCTATAGCCCATCTCTGTGCTTTCATAGTCCTGTGCGAGTGCTTCATCGGCTGTCCTCCCCATTGGGGGCTGTTCAAACATATTTTCTCTGCTAGATCCCAAACTATCAAACGACTTCACCAGTCGGATGATAAGACACACCTTCTCCAGCTCTGCGGATGCTTAGGTTTCCAGAAGAAGAGTAGGAGTAGTTATCCTGCCCTTCAGCGAGTGAGTCAGTTAGGAACTGGCAGTCGACGTGGTTCTACTGCCAAGACGTTGCCTGCCCGAATGAAACGACAGGGTTGCCTCCCTTTAGCTTAGATCGGCCCACTCCGCCTAAGCAGCTTGCGATCACGAAGGCGGAGAAGAACGACATCCAGCCTCTGGTCGACGCACTCGTAGATGTCGTCAGAAGGGGGGGTCACTGGCATAGATTTGCTCGAGGTTTTCCTCGGTCGGCGCATCCAACCTCTGCACGCCCGCGACCACGCCATGTGGCATTATACGGGGCTTGAAGATTCCACTCGGAACATCGTCTTGGGCGTGACCGAGGAGAAGGTGGCATCGTGGGTGCTCCAGATCACAGGTGCCTGCGAGAACCCCAGAGGGTCTCGGCGAGTGAAGCCTTTCTGCACGGACAACCCTCCTCCGAACGAGGTGAGTACCACTCGTCGAGTGCACGTAACTGTCTTAGTTTTATCGCTTTCTTGAATCTCTGTCTGACACCTGATGTCGCCGACTGTATCTTACGCAGAAGTGGACCAACTGGTTTTCCCCTGTCTCGAACGGGAACCCGACCGAGGAGGAGGAGGAGGGCAGCCAGGAGGGCAGCATGGAGAGCGCCGAGTATGTCTCCGACAGTGGGGAAACGGAGGAAGAGACTAGTGAGGAAGAGGAGGAAGACGAAGAGCAGGACTCGCCGCCTCCGCTGCCAGAGCACCGAACCAAGCGCCGACATGAACCTGTAGTTCCCTCGGTCCCTCCAGCATCCTCGAGTGCTCCGCCCACTACTCCCGTGGTCCCGAGTGCTCGGAGCACCAAGAGGACCAGGGACGTTGCTGCTGAGCCTGCGGGTCAGCCTTCCAAGGTGGCCAAACCGAGCGGATCTAAACCTCGGAAGGCTTTGCCGCGGATGAGGGTCACTGTTCCCATCACCTCCACGTAAGTGCATTGTTCTTCTTCTGATATTCGATTGAACTCTTGTTTGATGGTCGAATGAATTTCACTCGACAGGGTTGCCACCTCTGCCACCTCTCCGGTGCACCAGGAGGATGATCCCATGGATGCGGACAACGTTGTCTCGTCCCAGCCAGGTGCGTTGTAGCGATTCCGAGAGTTTTATATTATCGCATCGCAAATTCTGTCTTCCGTCTTGCCCCTTTCTTTTTCTGAGATCTCGCGCCGTTCGGTCTGGCAGCGGCGATTTGTGTGGATGAGGGTGACGAGGGGAGACCTGAGCAAGCCGCGGAGCCTGTCCTTGAGGCTGTTCCGCCAGTTACTGCTCTCACCGCGGACGTGCCGCCGACTGAAACGGCGCTGGTGGCTGATGAACCGACTGGAGCGGGCCTTGGGATGCCCAAGGAGCTTCCAACGATGCCAGGCCCGTCGAATGTCGAGTTTAACGTCCAGCGCCTCCTGGAGGATCAGGTGGGAGCGGCCAAGGGGGCCATGGTACAGGCGGAGCTGATGGCGGGAGAAGCCAAGAAAACGTACGACTCCATCGCATCCCTGTACCAGCGGAGCTTGGAGCTGCGGGATGATATTCGAGTAAGTGGGCTAGTAAGTATTTACTTTTCTCTTGTAACCCACTGGGTGTTCTCGGATACTGTATGATGTTTGCAATGGGTTCACTCTGAGTGAACCCAGTGGGTGTAGTCCCCGAGACTTCTGTCGAGTGCTTGCACCGGCAGTTGTCTTTATGCATATTGTCTTTGACTTGGTCAGATCCGTAAATAATATGGCCGACTGCTAACAGTTGTGGCACTCGGAGTGCACCTACTGTAAGAGTCCCCGAGAGTAATTTTACTCAGGTCGGGTAGTATTAGCCTCGTAGGCGTAGGTGTTGTCATGTATCTCAATAGGGCGGACCTGTTTGAGTTTCATGCCAGTGGGGTCACTCTCAGTGAACCCACTGGGTGTAGTCCCCGAGACCGCTGTCGACTGCTTGCGTCGGCAGGGGTCTGAAGAACTTAGACTTAGAACTGTCGGATTTGTCTGATCATCTCTTGGTGCTGGCTAGCAGAAAACTTGTGAAATGGGGACAGCATACGAGACTCTCAGGGCTGAAAAGATTCAGTTTGCTGGTGAGCTGGATGCGGCACTGCTTGCAATGGCTGGTATAAAGGACGTTCTGGCAGAACGAGAGAAGTTGTTGGAGCAGGATCGTGAAGAGAACAAGGCACTGACTGCTGAAGTTGAGAAGATTTGAAAACAAAGGACCGCGCTAATGGGACAAATGGATGTGTTGAACAAACGATGTATAGCGCAGGAGAAATACGTTAGTGACTGGGCTCGGCAGATGATGACGCATCTGGGTGGTAAGTCCTGCTTTCCCGAGTGCTTGTGGTATGTGCGTTACACTCGGAGCTTATTGTTTGCTTGTCCTGTTGTTGCAGATTTTTGCATGGACGCTGAAGCTGAAGCAGCTGACGTGGAGCGGTCGATTCACGAGAACATTCCACTCGGCGAGGACGCCAATCGAGATCTGCTCCGAGCGCACATTCGCATGGGCAAAGTTGGTCCTTTCATCGGTCGACTGAGAGAAGTCGTCGGCCGGATCGACAAGGAGCTTTGGCCTGAAGATGAGTAGCGACATGAGATGGAGAACTTGATGACTCGACTGGAGGAGGTCCCAAACCGAGTGCAGTCATGGAAGAAATCTGCGGCTCGCTGTGGTGCAGACGTTGCTCTGTCCCTGGTCCGGGTGCATTGCAAGGAGGTGCACGAAGAGAAGCTGAAAGCGTTGAAGGTCGCCAACACGAAGAAACTTCGATTCGAAGACCTCATGGAAACCTTCCTTGAGAGTGCCACCCGCATCGCCGACGGTATCGACTTGGACACATTCGTGGAACCTTCCAGTCCTAGCGCCAATCCAGACGACGCGTAAAAAGAAAACTTTTACCTCGGTATGCCGAGTGTTGGTTGTAAGAAATCTTGGCCACTTCTGTTGGCCGTCACATTCTTGGTTCGGTGCGGGTAAGCTTGATCCGCACCGAGTGAACTATCTTTAGGTGAACTACGAATTTGAATCAAATCGTTTGCTCTTCTGTTGCAATTTTGGCTCGAGTTTTTGTTTGGCGTTTCTTGGTGAAGCCAATGGCAAACATGCGGAGCATGAGCCTCTCTGAGGGTCTTGCGGAGTCTCCGAGTGGATCTGTAGGATACAGTCGAAGGTAATAGAATACTTAGGCGACTCATGACCGCGGCTAAGTTGTCGAGTGCGACAGACAAGCCGCACTCGGAGCGGGTTGGAATTCATGTAATTGTGAGTGGTCTTGACATCTACATAAGCCTCAATGAGGGTCTGCTGAGTCTCCGAGTGGATCTGTAGAGTACACTCGAAGGCAATAGAGTACTTAGGCGATTCATGATCGCGGCTAAGTCGTCGAGTGCGTCGGACAGGCCTCACTCGAAGCGAGTTGGTACCCATGTAATTGTCAGTGGTCTTGACATCCACATGTGCCTCAATGAGGGTCTGCTACTCATGTAATTGTCAGTGGTCTTGACATCCACATGAGCCTCAATGAGGGTCTTTTACTCATGTAATTGTCAGTGGTCTTGACATCCACATGATCCTCAATGAGGGTCTGCTGAGTCCCCGAGTGTATCTGTGGGATACAGTCGCGGGAAGCTTTGTACTTAGGAAATTCTTGATCGCAGCTAAGTCCCCGAGTGCGACGTTTAGTGCACATACGGAGAAGATTAGTACTTAGGCGATTCTTGATCGCCTCTAAGTCCCCGAGTGCGACGTTTAGTGCACACTCGGAGAAAGTTAGAACTTAGGCGATTCTTGATCGCCGCTAAGTCCCCGAGTGCGACGTTTAGTGCACACTCGGAGAAAGTTAGAACTTAGGCGATTCGTGATCGCAACTAAGTCCCCGAGTGCGACGTTTAGTGCACACTCGGAGAAAATTAGTACTTAGGCAACTCTTGATCGCAGCTAAGTCCCCGAGTGCGACGTTTAGTGCACACTCGGAGTAGATTAGTACTTAGGCAATTCATGATCGCAGCTAAGTCCCCGAGTGCGACGTTTAGTGCACAGTCGGAGAATATTAGTACTTAGGCGATTCGTGATCGCAGCTAAGTCCCCGAGTGCGACGTTTAGTGCACACTCGGAGAAAGTTAGAACTTAGGCGATTCTTGATCGCAGCTAAGTCCCCGAGTGCGACGTTTAGTGCACACTCGGAGAAGATTAGTACTTAAGCGATTCGTGATCGCAGCTAAGTCCCCGAGTGCGACGTTTAGTGCACACTCGGAGAAAGCTAGAACTTAGGCGATTCGTGATCGCAGCTAAGTCCCCGAGTGCGACGTTTAGTGCACACTCGGAGAAGATTAGTACTTAGGCGATTCGTGATCGCAGCTAAGTCCCCGAGTGCGACATTTAGTGCACACTCGGAGAAGATTAGTACTTAGGCGATTCGTGATCGCAGCTAAGTCCCCAAGTGCGACATTTAGTGCACACTCAGAGAAAGTTAGAACTTAGGCGATTCGTGATCGCAGCTAAGTCCCCGAGTGCGACGTTTAGTGCACACTCGGAGAAGATTAGCACTTAGGCGATTCTTGATCGCAGCTAAGTCCCCGAGTGCGACGTTTAGTGCACACTCGGAGAAGATTAGTACTTCGGCGATTCGTGATCGCAGCTAAGTCCCCGAGTGCGATGTTTAGTGCACACTCGGAGAAAGTTAGTACTTAGGCGATTCGTGATCGCAGCTAAGTCCCCGAGTGCGACGTTTAGTGCACACTCGGAGAAAGTTAGTACTTAGGCGATTCTGGATCGCAGCTAAGTTTTTTTTTTGAGACCGGAGTCTGCGACCGTGGAAGAATTTTGAATCTGAAAAAGCTCAGTCTGTTTTATATTATTTCATCAATACTTGTTCTTTACATTGCTTCAGTCGACGGTCACGTGTAGAAGCGCTTCAGGAGATCTCCGTTCCATGCTCGCAGCTCGTCTGTCTCCCTGTCGATGTTGTAGAGTCTGTATGCTCCGTTGTTCAGCACCTTGGAGATGATGAAGAGTCCTTCCCAGGCAGGAGCCAACTTGTGAGGTCTTTGCTGATCCACTTGGAGAACCAGGTCGCCTGCTTGGAACGTGCGACTCCTGACGTGTCGTGCGTGAAAACGCCGTAGATCTTGTTGATAAATGGTTGAGCGAGTCAGTGCCATCTCGCGCTCCTCCTCTAGAAGGTCCACTCCATCTTGCCTTGCTTGTTCTGCTTCATCTTCGGAGAAGAGTTCGACTCGTGGAGCATTGTGAAGCAAGTCACCCGGAAGGACTGCTTCTGCTCCGTAAACGAGGAAGAATGGTGATCGCCCTGTAGATCTGTTCAGGGTTGTGCGGAGACCCCAAAGCACTGAAGGTAGCTCGGTGACCCATGCGCCAGCGGCATGTCCCACCTCTCGCAGGAGTCGGGGCTTCAAACCTTGTAGAATAAGTCCATTCGCCCGCTCTGCTTGTCCATTGGATTGAGGATGCGCCACGGAAGCAAAATCCACTCGGATACCTTGGCTTGCACAGAAACCTTTGAATCTGTCCGAGTCAAAGTTTGTCCCATTGTCCGTGATTATGCTGTGAGGTACACCGAATCTGGACATGATGTCCCTGACAAACTTGATGGCTGTTAGAGCATCGAGCTTCTTGATGGGCTTGGCTTCAATCCATTTTGTGAACTTGTCGACTGCCACCAACAGATGTGTGTATCCTCTTTGGTCTGTCTTGAATGGACCGACTGTATCTAATCCCCATACTGCAAATGGCCACACAAGAGGGATTGTCTTCAACGCAGATGTTGGCTTGTGGGACTTGTTGGAATAGAACTGACAACCCTCACATCGGTCGACCATATCTTTAGCCATCTCGTTTGCCTGCAGCCAGAAGAAACCAGCTCTGAATGCTTTCGCGACGATTGCTCTCGAAGAGGCGTGATGACCGCAGGTTCCTGAGTGAATTTCTTCCAGGATTAGCTGCCCCTCCTGTGGGGAGATGCATCGTTGAAGAACACCGGAAACGCTTTCCTTGTACAACTGGCCATCAACGACAGTGAACGACTTCAACCTGCGGACTATCTGCCGAGCCTGGACTTCGTCTTCTGGTAATTCCTGCCTCAGGATATATGCAATGATCGGCACAGTCCAATCGGGTATGACAGCAAGAATCTCCATGATCAGATCAAGAACCGCAGGTACGTCGACTTCAGTCGGATCTATCGAACTCTTTGGTTGTACTGGTTCCTCTGTGAAAGGATCTTCTTTGACTGAGGGAAGGTGGAGGTGCTCGAGGCAGACGTCACTCGGGACTGGTCTCCGAGTGGATCCGAGTTTTGCCAATTCATCAACTGCTTGGTTCTTCAGTCGCGGAACATGGTGGAGTTCTAGACCTTCAAACTTCTTCTCAAGCTTCCTCACTACATTGCAGTATGTGGTCATGGTGGGGTTCCTGACGTCCCACTCTTTCATCACTTGATTAACCACCAAATCCGAATCGCCATAGACCATCAGGCGACGGACGCCGAGTGCGATGGCCATACGCAGTCCATAAAGGAGAGCTTCATACTTTGCCTCATTGTTGGAGGAATCAAAGTGTATCTGCAGCACATATTTGAGTTTGTCGCTCTTTGGCGATACGATCACAACGCGAGCGCCGGAGCCATTCAACATCTTGGACCCATCAAAGAACATTGTCCAATGAGCCGAGTAGATGTGGGTCGGTTGTTGTTGTTCTACCCATTCTGCTATGAAGTCAGCCAGGGCTTGAGACTTTATAGCTTTCTTGGCCTGATGCGTCCCGATTGTGGAGAATTTCTGACAATGGGGCATCAGAAACAATAGACACCGAGTGGTCTTGGAAATAATGGGCTACCTTCTTTGCAGTCATGTAAATCCCGTAGATAAGTTTTTGATAGTGGGGATACCTCTACTTGGAAGGAGTCAGGACTTCGGAGACGTAGTACACTGGCCGCTGAACTTTGTATGCTTTGCCTTCTTCTTCTCGTTCGACTGTAAGAACAGTGCTGACGACTTCATTTGTAGCCGCGATATACAGGAGAAGGGGCTCTTTACTGAGCGGAGCAGTAAGAACCGACTGGGTGGAAAGTAGGACTTTGAGGTCGTCGAATGCGACTTGGGCTTCGTCTGTCCACTCGAAAGTATCTGATTTCTTCATGAGTCGGTACAGAGGAAGTGCTTTCTCGCCGAGTCGACTTATGAACCTGCTCAAAGCCGCTAGGCAACCTGTGAGCCGTTGTACATCATGTATTCTGACCGGCCTCTCCATTCGGACGATGGTCCTGATCTTTTCGGGGTTGAAATCGATCCCTCGTTCGGAAACGAAGAAACCGAGTAACTTTCCGCTGGGAACGCCGAATGAACATTTGGCGGGGCTGAGCTTGATATCGTACCTACGAAGGTTGGTGAATGTTTCTGCCAAGTCAGTCAGCAGGTCGGAACCTTTGCGTGACTTGACTATGATATCATCCATATACGCCTCCACATTCCAACCGATCTGGTCGAGGAGGCATTTTTGGATCATGCACATAAAGGTAGCTCCTGCATTCTTCAAACCGAATGGCATAGTGATGTAGCAGAAGCACCCGAATGGGGTGATGAAGGCTGTTTTTAATTCATCGGGGCCATACAGACGGATGTGATGATAGCCCGAGTAGGCATCAAGAAATGACAAACGCTCGCAACCCGCAGTCGAATCGACAATTTGATCGATGCGGGGGAGCGGAAAATGATCTTTTGGGCAGACCTTATTGAGATGCTTGAAGTCGATGCACATTCGGAGCGACTTGTCCTTCTTGGGCACCATGACAACATTGGCGAGCGACTTGTCCCCGATTGCCTTCCTCTTGTGCGCGGCGGACCGGCGCAGGCGTTCTCGGACGGGCCGAGCGGTGGGATCCACATGCAGTCGGTGCTCAGCCAACTCCCTGGGTACACCTGGCATGTCAGAGGGTTTCCATGCGAAGATGTCCCAGTTCTCACGGAGGAATTGGGTGAGCTCGGCTTCCTATTTAGGATCGAGGGTGGTGGAGATGTTCGTCGGGGCAGCAGTGTCGTCCGTCGGGTGGATGCTGACCTTCTTCGTCTCTCCCGCCGACTGGAACGCAGACTCTGAAGCTGGCTTCTTCGAGTGCATCAAGTCAGCGGGGTCGACTGTTTTCTTGTACTCGTCAAGCTCGAGGACGGCCATCTGCTGGTCGGCGATTCTTGATCCCTGCTGCAGACACTCTTCGGCCCGCTGTCGATTGCCCGTGATGGTGATCACACCTTTCGGGCCTGGCATCTTCAGCTTCAGGTATACGTAACACGTACGGGCCATGAAACGCGCATACGCTGGGCGGCCCAGAATTGCGTGGTAAGCGCTCTAGAAGTCCACCACTTCGAACGTCAGCTTTTCCTTGCGGAAGTTCTTGTCGGAGCCGAAAACGACGTCCAACGCGATCTGGCCGAGTGACTTGGCCTTCCGTCGACGGACGACTCCATGGAATTGCATGCTGCTCTAGCTGAGTTTGGACATCGGAATGCCCATCCCCTTGAGAGTGTCGGCGTACATGATGTTCAAGCCGCTGCCGCCGTCCATGAGGACTTTGCGCAGTCGGACTCCTTCCACCACCGGGTCGACGACCAGAGCCTGTCTCCCTGGGGTGGGTACGTGTGCTAGATGATCCGACTGGTCAAAGGTGATCACAGTCTGAGACCATTTGAGGAACTTGGGGTTGGTAGGGGTGGCCATGTTCACCTCCCTGTTCACCAGCTTCAGTCGACTCTTGCTCTCAACGTCAGCAAAAATAATCAGTGTTGCATGGACTTGGGGGAACGGATCCTCCTTATCCTCCTCATGCTGTTCACCGTCCTTTTCACTCGGTTGCCCTTCGCCGAACCCCTGGATCAGGAGGCGACACTGTCGAGTGGTATGCTTCGGATATATGGGGTTGCCCTCTTCATCCATCTTCGTATGAACCGGACATGGCTGGTCCAGGATGGGATTATAGAACTGCTTCTTCTTGGGGGTAAACTGAGCCTTCCCTTTGCCCTTGAACTTGGCATTGGTCACGGCTGCAGCTTCTGCCTGCGGAGTGTACGGAGCTTTCTGCTTCTGCTTCCGAGTGTTACTCTCATCTCCATCGCCGACTGTCTTGTGCTTGCCACTTCAGATGCGGTCCTCTTCTTCGCCATTTGCAGAGCGTGTTGCTATCTCCATCATCTTGCTCATGGAGATGTCACCTGTTCGGCCGAACTTTAGGTACAGATCCCTGTACCGCACGCCTGCCTTGAAGGCGTAGACTGCTTGATGCTCTGTGACGTTCTCCACTGTGTGGTAGAGAGTTGTCCAACGCTGAATGAAATCACGCAGGGGCTCATTCTCCTTCTGGACGCAATGCTGGAGCTCCACGAGGCCCGCAGGGCGCTTGCACGTCCCTTTGAAGGTCCTGATGAACACTCGGGCCAAATCTGCCCAACTGTAGATGCTTGAGGGGGCCAACTGGTTCAGCCACGCTCGCGCCGAGCCGTCGAGCATCAGAGGGAGGTGCTTCATGGTGACATGGTCGTCCCCTCCTCCGATCTGGACTGCCACTCGGTAATCATCCAGCCACGTTTCTGACTTGGACTCTACTGTAAACTTGCTGATTCCCGTCGCCAATCGGAAGTTGGGAGGGATGTCAGTCGAACGGATGGCTCGACTGAAACACTCAGGACCAGAAACGATGGTCCTGCTTCCACTGGGACGGTCAATTTCGTAACCATCGCGGTGGGCTCGGCCCCTATCGACCCTCCGCTGGGCGATACGCCCTCTCGCGTCGGGCCTTGGGTCGTAAGTGTCACCGACTGAACGCCGATCATCATGATGTCGGGGCCCGTAGGGCCCACCCCGCGGAGGGGTGCGAGAACGGCGACGAACTTCGGGATTTATGGAATGGCTGCCTCCCCTGTGTCGCTGATGGGAACCAGGGCTGTGAACCGACCGATGTGTATTCGCATGAACAGAACTATTGTGGATCCTGTTGTGCGACTGGGAAACAGCAGAATTTTGCTGCTGCGCCGTGTGCAACAGGGCGCGGATTTGCTCAATCCCCCTGCCAGCCTCTGAATCAGTTGGCTGAAGGGAATCGGCTATCTTGGCAGCCGCAGCCAAGTTGAGGAGGGGTGTGCGGAACAACTCCACGTTGCTCCGCCGAGTGTGCCGACTGGCAGAACGGCGAGGTGGACGACGCGCGCCGGATGATTCGCCGACTTCGTGCTCGTTCCGGCCAGCTTGACGGGGATCTTCATGGGAGTTGGCCATGTGTACTTCTGTTGCAGGCCCGCGACCCGCGTACTCGGAAGGAAACTCAGTCGGAACCGAGTCCGAGCGCTGGGATGGTGGGGCAACCACAACCGATTCTAGAACCGCCACTTGTGAAGACGCGTTCTGGCGCGCCTGGGCGTGTTGCACCCAACGCTCGAGCCGCGGACGGCGAGACCACTTGTTGCGGCGCGTGACGGCGGTGTAGGTCGACATCGGAGCCGACTGCTGGAGAAGAAGAATGTCGCGGGCGCCGGCACGGAAGTGCGTAGCCCCACGGCGGGGAAGCGCCTCGACGCCGAGAGGGGCGTCCCGAAGCCACGCCGAATCGTCGACGATGAAGGAGAGAGCGCCGAAGAAGATCTGGTGACCCATGCTCGAATCTCCACCGGACGACATGACGAAATGAAGTAGTCGCAAACTCGCCGGAAGTCGCTTAGACGCCTGCCCCACGGTGGGCGCCAACTGTCGTGGGTATAAGTCTGATAGTAGATGTGTAGGGTACGAAAAGGATGGGCAGAGCCATAGCTACGGCAAGGTTGTATGAGTTCAGGCCCCTCTGCGCTGGAGGTAATAGTCCTACGTCCCAGTGCTCTGGGAGCTTGTTGTCGAGTGGAATATGGAATACAATGAGTTGCTAACCCCTGCACCAGTGGGGGAGGGTGGCTTATATAGAGTGCGCTGCCCTCCACAACGGTTCGGTGCACAGGGGTGGAGTAGTGGCGAATAAATGCCTACGTTACAGGTAACGTACGTCTTAAATGCTAATAAAGGCACATGGAAACGTATGACCGTTTCCCTCCAGGGGGGTTACGATGCACAGAGTGGAATCCAGTCGGTTAATTTGATAAACTCCGAATGCTAATCTCTGACTGGATGGTCGAGGATCTGTTACCGACTCGATGAAGGGAACTCCTTATTCAGTCGGAACTGACAAAGGGCCTTGTCCCTTATGAGGGGTAGTCCTTGGGTTGGACCTACAAGGCAGGCCTATGACCCTACCCTAGGACTATGACCCCATCAGAAACCGCCCTAGGGCGTTTTTTTTCTAGGCCAGAATCACACCGGGATCTCCTCCCCACGCAGCGCACCCCAACTTTTTTTCCTTTCTTTCTTTCCTTCTTTCTTCTTCCTCTTCCCTTTCTTTATCCCGTGACTCTTTCCTTCCCCAGCGCACGGCCCTTTCCATGGCGCCACCCCCTGGATCGCCGGGATCTCCCCCGATTCTCCTTCCCCCTTCCTTCTCTCGGCCTCCCTCGCCCCCTATATAAACCGCCTCCTCCAAGCCCCCCCCTCAGCCCCCTCCTCCCCATGCCAGAACGCCACCTCGCCCCCACGCACCTCGCTGGAGCCCAAGCTCCAGTAGAACACCACCTCGCCACCCTGCGCCACCCCTCGCCTCCCCGCCCAACCGACGCCGCCACGAGCTCCCCCACCGCCCCCGCAACCCATTTCCCCCCTAGCCCGAGCCCTCGCCGCCTCCTCGCCACCCCATGCCTCGCCGGAGTTCGGCCGTTCAAGGAGCCCAAGAAGCTCGAGCACCACGCCCCCCCTTGACCTCTCGCCTCGCCGTCACTGCCATCCGTCGGAGGAGCCCCTCCGCCATCCTCTGGTGTACTCGGCCTCGCCGGAGACTCGCCGGAGACGCAACCCCGACCTCGTCACCTTCCTGCTCGCCGGAGTCAAGCCAACGTCGGCAGCACCCTTGTGAGCTACACCCCCATCTCTCTTAACCGTACGATTTAAACTCAACGATCCAGATTAGAACAAGTTACCTCTTCGGTCTTTAGACAAACACCGAACCGGTTTTTCTCCACTTATTAGTTAGCCGGTGCTTTTGCTTACATACCGGTCGTTTGCTAGATGGCCCCGCAGCACACACCATCTAGGCCAACCAGAAGCTGCCACCTACCCCCTGTCCACTAGAAGTTTTTCTTCTTTTTCTGTTTTAGATTAGAAAACACAGAAAGTTCCAATCTTGTTTTGATCATAGATTTTGATCCCGAATTCCAATGGAGTTGAAACTTGTTCCAGTAGATCACAATTTTTCTGTAGTTTTCAAATTTGAATTAGATCAGATTTAGTTTAAACCTTGTTTTGCTTATTCCAGGAGTTTAAAAAATGATTTTTAATTGATTATTTTTGCTACTGCTTCCTAGTGATTATATCTTACTGTAGTATAAGTTTCAAAAAAATTTAAATATTTTTACTTGGGGTTTTAACAGAAACAATTTCTGTCTTAGTTAGGCGAAGTGAATTCTTTCACTTTATGCCATAGCTACTTTATGCTTGTGATGTTATTTTACTTGTTGATGATTGTAGTGCTTATGGTGTGTAATTGTTTGTATTGGTAGATCACCTGGAGTGCGAAGCTTGTTACTTAGAAGCGCTCGATCAAGACAACTATCATCAAGGCAAGTCATTTTGATCATACTATCTCCTATGTTTTTCTATGCATGGTAGTTTCACCTTTCTTTGCCCAATTGCATGTTGAGTAGGTACTTGGAAATTATAGTTATAGGTTGTAGTATCATGTGGTAGGCACACAACAACCCCGATACTTGGCCCGGGACGACAACTTTCATATTGCTATGCTTGAGTAGACGACATTTCTGGTTGAGTGCATAACACGAGTGATGCGAGGATAATTAAATAACCAAGACCAGTAAGTCAAGATTTTCAAGACCTCATGAAGCAATGCAACTCTGGGTGAAGGACGGTTTGACGGGCTCCCTGGAGAAACAAGTGGACGACCCTGGGATGCTGGAGACGTGCCATGACATCTTGCGGAAAGCTTCACCCAGGCTCGAAGAGACAGACGGAGGCTTCAAGACTGTAACATCCCAAAATTACAAATTTGGAATGTTAATATAATTATTAGATTGAGAGTTTGTTTGTTTGAGTGATTGAAACTTGAGTGGAATTTGAAACTTTTTTAAAACTTTTGAATGAGAGGGAATAAAATGACTTTCCCATTTTCTTTTGAATTCAAATTCATCCATTTAAAATCAGTGAGAGAAGATAACATGACTTCTTCAACTATAAAGAATTTGAATGAATGTGGCATTTGATTTTTTTCCTTTGGTTTTTGATTTGAATTTTATTTTTGGCACAAGATTTCAACCACAATTGTTTTTCCTGACAATATACTTGCCAAGCAAGAAAGAGAGGAGGTAACATGACACCCCCCAAAAAAAGAAAAGTCACAAGAAAAATAGTGCCAAAAAATTAAAGACAAAATTTGGAGTTTATTGAATTTTTTAAAAAATAAATTTTTATACATTTTCATTTTGTGAAAAATAAAATGTTCATGTTGTATGAAATTTTATTGTGAAAATTTTGATATATAATATGCCTATATAAAATATTCTCTTAATTTCGTTTATATTTGTTTTCGTTGTTTATTTTGAAAAAAATAAAAAAAGACACTATTCACTAGGAGACACTGTTCATCCAAGCTTGCCTATGGGCTGGCCGAAATTTACTTGGCCCATGGGCATTTGGTCCCTCCTTTTCTCCTCTTTACGTATATGTTTAGTCTCACATTGCCTAGCTATTGACCTTTAGACCTTCTTTCCACCTATAAATATAGACCCATAGGATCATCCAAAAATCATCTATTTCGGGTTAAATCAATCTTTTGGTTTGACTAGGTTTATTAAATAAAAATATTCTCTTCTCTTCGGCGGGATTTCTCGAAGTCGTCTCCTCATTGGAATTAATTCTTACTCTGCATTCTGAAGGTATTTCTCTTCGTATTTTTTTATACTCCCGTAGTTTATTATTTCTAGACTAGTATTACTACACTAGTATAAGGTAGAGTAATTAGATATATTAATTAGTCTTCGTATTTCCACATTAGTACTAGAATTCTTTTAGACGTAGCACTTTTATTCCGTAAAACAACTTGGCCCTGATTTTTCAAATAGCCATAACTTTTTACTCGTTTATCCGAATTAGATGAAACCAACGCCTAGAGTTTCGTCTTGATCCCACCTATCCTGTGAACCTATCATATCAACTTTTTAAAATTTTCAAATTTCGAAATTTGTTCATATTCATATTCAAACTTCTTCTGATCATATCTTTTTATCTGTAGCTCCGTTTTAGATGAATTCAAGTGCGTCGGATTCGTATCAAAGTAATCTTTCCGTTTATATCATTAATTTTAACTTTTAAACTTATAATTTTGATCAAATCAGATTTATCTATTAGTGCCCAAAAGTGTTCACATCGTTCTAAGCCGATTCAATGTTATATTGACGTATTTGTATCTTTTGATCCGCTAGTTCAAATCTAGTAATTCTTTTTTCTACACGCTCATATTGATCTCCTATATCCAGTAGCATCATTAGTTTCGACCTTTGAACCTTACAAATTTGAGCGATTCAAATTTGTATTCGAACATTCATTTGATCTTATCTTGCAAATCGTACCACCTTTTCAATTGATTCCTTTTACCCCTAAACACTCATGTCATATATTTTTGTACGGAACCATCGTACTTCAGTTCAACTTCTCTTGACCTTTTGAATGCAAATTCAATTCATACTTCAATATGCTATAACTTGCGTTGTAGTGCTCCATTTCAAGAAATTCTATCTACAAATAAATTCGTATTTCTTATACTATTTGTCAAATAACATTCATGTTGTTCTACCAATATTTTTGATCATCTCCCATAGTGTATGCAAGTCGAGCTTATATATCAATAGTTCATCGTCCATTACCTCTTTTGATCTCGTTCATGCACCTTCACTTTACAACACACTTAGGACCTTTTTATTAAACCTTAGTACGTTGTTATTTTGCACCAAGACATGCTTTGTTCTTATGTTCTCTTGGTTCTTCCTTTTTGGAATGAATGATTATTGAATGCTATTCATTTACGATAGATTTCTCGGAGTGTGGCGAGTAGAATTATCAGGATTTTGAGAGCGACTATCTTCATCAAGTAATACCAGGCAAGTCATTTGATCATGTATCACCTATGTTTTATGCATCGTAGTTCTACCATCCTATGCCCAATTGCATGCTGAGTAGGTACTTGGAAATTATGGTTACATATTGTAGTATCATGTGGTAGGCACCCAACAACCCCGTTACTTGGCCCGGGACGACAAATTTCATATTGCTATGCTTGAGTAGACGGGATTCTGGTTGAGAGTTTATCACGAGTGATGCGAGAATAATTTAATAACCAAGACCGCTCAAGTCAAGACTTTTCAAGACCTCGTGATGCAATTCAACTCTGGGTCAAGGACAGTTGATCGGCTCCCTGGAGAAACCAGTGGATGTCCCGGGATGCTGGAGATGTGCCATGACATCTTGCGGAAAGCTTCACCCTGGCTCAAAGAGATGAACATATATTTTCAAGACCCAAGGCTTACCTGCACAGCCACAAGTCATTATGGGTTCTAGCTTGGTTGGACAACGCGGCGACTCTGGACACGCGGTGCCAGCAGATGTAGAAGAACGGTAGGATTTGGATGGGCACCGACAGGGATTCAGAGGGACCCGTTGAAAGACCATGTTTTGATCATCCGGTCTTCAAACACCCTGAAGTGCGAGGACATACATGGCGGCGATCAAATCTTGTGGGGAACGTGTGCAAAACTCTGCAGAGTACTCAAACCTAATCGGTTAGCCGTGTCCACGGCCATGGACAACTTGAGCCAAAGGAACTGAAGTTATCTGGAATTCTCAACACCATTTATATATTTGAGGTGAGTAATATTGATAACATGGGTATGAGAACTGGTTGGCGGAACCATCTCATTAACAACCAACAGCGTAGTAATATTTTGCTTTTAACCCTCTTGTTCTAGGAGAAAATTTGCTTTACGCTAAAACTTACAACACCACCCGCCATATATGCATATAGTATAGATGATATTTTACCCCCTCTCATATGTGACTTGCCAGCATATTCATTATGCTGACCTATACGGCTGCAACGTCTTATGTTGCAGATATTTTTTCTTCGACGAGTAAGAGTACGATTCAGGGTTACGGTCTACACTCAACTTGCCGTTGGTGTTTATTGGGACTCCACTCCCTTGACTGCTTCCGCTAAGATATTTAAGGTATATATCAGTTTTACGCTATTTACATGTGATTGCACTTTGATATATACATTGATGTACTGTGTGTGCCAACATACTGATCCAGGGATGGCACAGATACACAGAGGCTTGACTCGTTTTGAGTCGGGTCGCTACAGAAATGGTATCAGAGCACATGTTGATTGTCGGACGTGACCCTAGAAACTGGAAACTTCTTAGGATAGGATCTCTCAAAAATCTTATTTTCAAGAACATCCTTCACTTCTCATCTCTTCTGATTTCATCAAATGTTCTCTCTCACCTCAAATAGTTATACAATCCCCTTACCCCTTCGACCTCATGAAGAATCAACGGAGTTCTACTTCAAAGTAAAGAGTATTTCACCACGCGTTTGAAGAATTGAAGCTACACCAACAATAGACTCTCAAGACCCAAAGAACTCGAAGACCCTGAAGTGTTCGAATAATTATATGACCATTGGAAGTCCAAACCCCTTTTATGTACCCACGTTAGATACGATGATTTGTGAGCCGTCATTGGTGTGTGTTTTCCGACAACCACAAATAAAACCTATTCTCGAAAATATTGTTTGTATTGTGTGTATCTCCCTCCCTCTCTTACCCGTCTCATCCCCAAAACCTCAACCCTACCAGATGGAGTATGAAGCTGGACTTGTAATCTCTGGACCAATGACCCAGCTGGAAGCTGAGATATGGATTCAGAACATGGAGAACCACTTCGGGAGTAACTTGATCTCAAGGAAGTATGAAGTGGAACACGCTCTCCAGTACATTACCCAAAGTGCTGCTATCTGGTGGAAAATGCACCATGCCATACAAGGATTTAGTGGAGCAGAAACTTGGGACAAATTCAAGAAGACTCTGTTAAGGTCCCGTCTCATTCGGAAGTGCTATGATAATCCGAAGGAGAAGACTTGTGCATGCAAGATCTGTGGAGAAATAGGACACACCCAGGAAGAACACAAGGATGGATGCACTCATTGTGAAGAAAATTACCCAGCTGAGGAGTGCCCAAGTACTCAGGTGACTTGTTTCCTTTGTGAAGGAACCACCCACTACCCAGCTCAGTGTCACATTTACCCCAAGGTGCAACAGGTTGTCAAGCAGCAGAAAGATGCAGTGAAGGAAACCCCCAAGAAGAAGATTCTAGAAGAACCTGTGCTGATTGAAAATATAGAAGACCCTGATGAATAAGGTCTGACCAGATTTTTCTCCAATGCAAGCTACTCATGTGGACGAGAAGGACATTATTCACAGGATTGCACGAAAAGAAGCCAAGAGTATCTGGGGAACTTCCCGACGAAAAAAGTGGAGTTTTATCCACTTGAAATAGAAGAACTAGCCAAAATAAAGGAGTCCGAAAAGAAGAAAAAGTACCTTCGGAAGGGCCAAATCTCTGCAGATATAGACCTGAGTCATATCAGATGTTACAAGTGCATGGAATTTGGCCACCACAAATACATGTTCTCAGGAAGGAAGCCGGAAACCCAAGGAGCAAAAGCAAAAACTAAGATGCCTCGAGACTTGTCAGAACTCATTTGCTTTCGTTGCAAGGAAGGAGGACATTTTGCTAATGATTGTCCACAAAGGAGGAAAGCTAAAAATGGAGTAGTTAAGTTTTGTCCGCGACAATTAGTGTAATCTGAAGCACCCTTGTTTTTCATGAGATCATGGAGTTGAATTTTTTGTAACAGAAGTCCCTGAGATTGTAGTAACATCATGAATAAATGGAATTTATTGTCTCATGGTTTCCTATGTTGAAATTGTATGAGTTATTTCTCTATGAACAAATATCTCTGACCATTTCGAGGATATGAGAAAATATGGTCTATGCAGACATGAGTATATTTCATTTTAAGTGTGGTAGTAATCGGTAAACCCATAGGACCCAAGGAGTAGGAATATACCATGCATACCAAGAAGCCAAACCCACTGAATACAGTCGAAGGAAATGTTGGATCATATCAAACTATGGGGATGACAACAGAAGAATAGTGTACCTTGGAATTGGAAATTTGAGGAGAGATTTAATATGAGGAAAAAACACTTTTGTTGGTACACAATCCAATGGCAAGGAAAATAAGTTCAAGGAATACAACCCATACCAAGGAAGCATCTCAAGATTTTCATGAAGGTTATCCTAAGAGCATGATGGGATAAGCTATGGTGGATCAGCAAACATTTTCTTAGGAGCATACGAAAACCTGAGAGTGGTGAAGAATGCGATAGATTTTTTATTCAGCTTGTAGAACCAATGGATTCGTACGAACTTTGTTCGTGTACAAGAAAAATTCTACAATGCTTGTGAGGATGCCCGAGTGTTAGAATGCGAGATTCGCTAAACCTTATACAGAGGAATGATTTGGGTGCGGAATGGATTGATCACCATGACGACTTACTCTTATCATTTATCTTGCTATTCAGAATGGTAAATCTGAGAGACTTACCCATAGTGAGAGATGACGTTCTTTGAAGCTTTTGTTTAAGCCTTAGAATGGTATGATGAAAGCCCCATGTACATGGCATTTGTTGTCACGCATAGGAAATTTTACGGTGAGGATGAAGCCAAGACCCTTCTCTGTGCAGGATAACCACAAATGGTAGACCACCATGAGAATCATCGATAGGTTATTTAGTATTAATCACGAGACTATCAGCTAAGAAGGCCCAGTAAAGGAAGAAGCTTATATCAACAGAAGGACCCTCGTTTTAATGGAAACGTCATGAATATAGCGGAAGATATGAAGACTGTGAGGAGTCAGATGCCAAAACCCCAGAGCATAGTTAACATCTTAAGGGACCAGTAACACTCATTTTAAGTGGGGTAGCACCCCACTTTTTAGGAGATTTGATTTGTTAGAAGACCTCCAAAATCTAAACCTTTTCTTTCTAGCCTCTTCGAATCTCGAGGACGAGATACATTTTAAGTGTGGTAGTCTGTAACATCCCAAAATTATAAATTTTAGAATGTTAATATAATTATTAGATTGAGAGTTTGTTTGTTTGAGTGATTGAAACTTGAGTGGAATTTGAAACTTTTTTAAAACTTTTGAATGAGAGGGAATAAAATGACTTTCCCATTTTCTTTTGAATTCAAATTCATCCATTTAAAATCAATGAGAGAAGATAACATGACTTCTTCAACTATAAAGAATTTGAATGAATGTGGCATTTGATTTTTTTTCCTTTGGTTTTTGATTTGAATTTTATTTTTGGCACAAGATTTCAACCACAATTTTTTTCTTGACAATATACTTGCCAAGCAAGAAAGAGAGGAGGTAACATGACAACCCCCAAAAAAGAAAAGTCAGAAGAAAAATAGTGCCAAAAATTTAAAGACAAAATTTGGATTTTATTGAATTAAAAAAAAATTATAAAGTTTTTATTTTGTGAAAAATAAAATGTTCATGTTGTACGAAATTTTATTCGAATTTTTTTGATATATAATATGCCTATATAAAATATTCTCTTAATTTTGTTTATATTTGTTTTCGCTATTTATTTTGAAAAAAATAAAAAAAGACACTATTCACCAGGAAACACTGTTCATCCGAGCTTGCCTATGGGCTGGCCGAAATTTACTTGGCCCATGGGCATTTGGTCCCTCCTTTTCTCCTCTTTACATATATGTTTAGTCCCACATTGCCTAGCTATTGACCTTTAGACCTTCTTTCCACCTATAAATATAGACCCATAGGATCATCCAAAAATCATCTATTTCGGGTTAAATCAATCTTTTGGTTTGACTAGGTTTATTAAATAAAAATATTCTCTTCTCTTCGGCGGGATTTCTCGAAGTCGTCTCCTCATTGGAATTAATTCTTACTCTGCATTCTGAAGGTATTTCTCTTCGTATTTTTTTATACTCCCGTAGTTTATTATTTCTAGACTAGTATTCCTACACTAGTATACGGTAGAGTAATTAGATATATTAATTAGTCTTCGTATTTCCACATTAGTACTAGAATTCTTTTAGACGTAGCACTTTTATTCCGTAAAACAACTTGGCCCTGATTTTTCAAATAGCCATAACTTTTTACTCGTTTATCCGAATTAGATGAAACCAACGCCTAGAGTTTCGTCTTGATCCCACCTATCCTGTGAACCTATCATATCAACTTTTTGAAATTTTCAAATTTCGAAATTTGTTCATATTCATATTCAAACTTCTTCTGATCATATCTTTTTATCCGTAGCTCCGTTTTAGATGAATTCAATTGCGTCGGATTCGTATCAAAATAATCTTTCGGTTTGTATCATTAGTTTTAACTTTTCAACTTATAATTTTGATCAAATCAGATTTATCTATTAGTGCCCAAAAGTGTTCACATCGTTCTAAGCCGATTCAATGTTATATTGAAGTATTTGTATCTTTTGATCCGCTAGTTCAAATCTAGTAATTCTTTTTTCTACACGCTCATATTGATCTCCTATATCCAGTAGCATCATTAGTTTCGACCTTTGAACCTTACAAATTTGAGCGATTCAAATTTGTATTCGAACATTCATTTGATCTTATCTTGCAAATCGTACCACCTTTTCAATTGATTCCTTTTACCCCTAAACACTCATGTCATATATTTTTGTATGTAACCATCGTACTTCAGTTCAACTTCTCTTGACCTTTTGAATGCAAATTCAATTCATACTTCAATTCGCTATAACTTGCATTGTAGTGCTCCATTTCAAGAAATTCTTTCTACAAATAAATTCGTATGTCTTATACTATTTGTCAAATAACATTCATGTTGTTCTCCCAATATTTTTGATCATCTCCCATAGTGTATGCAAGTCGAGCTTATATAGCAATAGTTCATCGTCCATTACTTCTTTTGATCTCATTCATGCACCTTCACTTTACAACACACTTAGGACCTTTTTATTAAACCTTAGTACGTTGTTATTTTGCACCAAGACATGCTTTGTTCTTATGTTCTCTTGGTTCTTCCTTTTTGGAATGAATGATTATTGAATGCTATTCATTTACGATAGATTTCTCGGAGTGTGGTGAGTAGAATTATCAAGACTTTGAGAGCGACTATCTTCATCAAGTAATACCAGGCAAGTCATTTGATCATGTATCGCCTATGTTTTATGCATCGTAGTTCTACCATCCTATGCCCAATTGCATGCTGAGTAGGTACTTGGAAATTATGGTTACATATTGTAGTATCATGTGGTAGGCACCCAACAACCCGTTACTTGGCCCGGGACGACAAATTTCATATTGCTATGCTTGAGTAGACGGGATTCTGGTTGAGAGTTTATCACGAGTGATGCGAGAATAATTTAATAACCAAGACCGCTTAAGTCAAGACTTTTCAAGACCTCGTGATGCAATGCAAATCTGGGTGAAGGACGGTTGATCGGCTCCCTGGAGAAACCAGTGGATGACCCGGGATGCTGGAGACGTGCCATGACATCTTGCGGAAAGCTTCACCCAGGCTCAAAGAGATGAACAGATATTTTCAAGACCCAAGGCTTACCTGCACAGCCACAAGTTATTATGGGCTCTGGCTTGGTTGGACAACGCGGCGACTCTGGACAGGCGGTGCCAGCAGATGTAGAAGAACAGTAGGATTTGGATGGGCACCGACAGGGATTCAGAGGGACCCGTTGAAAGACCATGTTTTGATCATCCGGTCTTCAAACACCCTGAAGTGCGAGGACATACATGGAGACCATCAAATCTTGTGGGGAACGTGTGCAAAACTCTGCAGAGTACTCAAACCTAATCGATTAGTCGTCTCCACGGTCATGGACAACTTGAGCCAAAGGAACTAAAGTTATCTGGAATTCTCAACACCATTTATATATTTGATGTGGGTAATATTGATAACCTAGGTATAAGAACTGGTTGGCGGAACCATTTCATTAACAACCAACAACATAGTAATATTTTGCTTTTAGCCCCTCTTGTTGTAGGAGAAAATTTGCTTTACGCTAAAACTTACAACACCACCTGCCATATATGCATATAGTATAGATGATATTTTACCCCCTCTCATATGTGACTTGCCAGCATATTCATTATGCTGACCTACACGGCTGCAACGTCTTATGTTGCAGATATTTTTTCTTCGACGAGTAAGAGTACGATTCAGGGTTACGGTCTACACTCAACTTGCCGTTGGTGTTTATTGGGACTCCACTCCCTTGACTGCTTCCGCTAAGATATTTAAGGTATATATCAGTTTTACGCTATTTACATGTGATTGCACTTTGATATATACATTGATGTACTGTGTGTGCCAGCATACTGATCCAGGGATGGCACAGATACACAGAGGCTTGACTCGTTTTGTGTTGGGTTGCTACAAAGACCCAAGGCTTACCTGCACAGCCACAAGTCATTATGGGCTCTGGCTTGGTTGGACAACGTGGCGACTCTGGACAGGCGGTGCTAGCAGATGTAGAAGAACGGTAGGAATGGATGGGCACCGACAGGGATTCAGAGGGACCCGTTGAAAGACCATGTTTTGGTCATCCGGTCTTCAAACACCCTGAAGTGCGAGGACATACTCGGAGGCGATCAAATCTTGTGGGGAACGTGTGCAAAACTCTGCAGAGTGCCCGAACCTAATCGATTAGCCGTGTCCACGGTCATGGACAACTTGAACCGAAGGCATTGAAATTTCCCTAAACTCTCGACACAACTTAATAATGATGTGGGAATTATCAACAACTCGGGTACGAGAATTGGTTGGCGGAACCATCTCGTTAACAACAAACAATGTAGTAATATTTTGCTTTCAGACCTCTCTTGTTGTAGGAGAAAATTGGCTTTATGCTAAAAACTTATAGCCCCACCTGCCAAATATGCATGTAGAGATAGTTGGTTATTATTTTCCCCCTCTCTTTGATGACTTTCCGACATATTCTATATGCTGACTTACACGGCTGCAACGTATCATGTTGCAGAGTACTTTTCCGACCAGGAGTGAGGCTACGATCTACGCTCAACGACATGCCCTGGAGTCGGATGGACTCGTCTACCTGATGCTTCCGCTAGTCTTCGTTAGATATCTCATGAGATGGCCTTCAGCCACTTTATTGTAATAAAGTACTCGATATGAGATTTCGATTAATAAAGCTGTGTGATTGAACTCTTGATATATACATTGATGTACTAAGTGTGTACCAGCATGATCTTGGGATGGTACGGAAACACCAGAGGCTTGATTCGTATTGAGTCGGGTCACTACATGATCAAGGATGGTTAAGGTTTCCTATCCATAGACAAGTGTTGTCACTTGGTAACGGGATCACATCATTAGGAGAATGATGTGATGGACAAGACCCAAACTATGAACGTAGCATGTGATCGTGTCATTTTGTTGTTATTGTTTTCTGCATGTCAAGTATTCATTCCTATGACCATGAGATCATGTAACTCACTGACACCAGAGGAATGCCTTGTGTGTATCAAATGTCGCAACGTTACTGGGTGGCTATAAAGGTGCCATACAGGTATCTCTTAAGGTGTTCGTTGAGTTAGCATGGATCAAGACTGGGATTTGTCACTCCCTGTGACGGAGAGGTATCTCGGGGCCCACTCAGTAATACAACATCACATATAAGCCTTGCAAGCAATGTGACTAAAGAGTTAGTCACGGGATCTTGTATTACAGAACGAGTAAAGAGACTTGACGGTAACGAGATTGAAATAGGTATAGAGATACCGACGATCAAATCTCAGGCAAGTAACATACCGAAGGAAAAAGGGAATGGTATACGAGATTCTATGAATCCTTGGCATAGAGGTTCAACTGATAAGATCTTTGTAGAATATGTAGGATCCCATATGGACATCCAGGTCCCGCTATTGTATATTGACCGGGGAGTGTCTTAGATCATGTCTGCATAGTTCTCGAACCCGTAGGGTATGCACACTTAAGGTTCAGTGACATTTTGGTATAGTTGAGTTACAGGTGTTGGTGACCGAAGTTTTGTTCAGAGTACGAGATGAGATCTCGGACATCACGAGGGTTTTCGGAATGGTCCAGAAACGAAGATTGATATATAGGAAGTTGGTATTTGGATTCGGGAATAATTTTGGGAATTGCCGACAGTGTACCGGGAGTGACGAATGGGTACCGGGGGCCCACCAGGTGGGCGCACCACTCCCCAAGAGGGCCACATTGACTTGATGGTGGCGCAATAGCTCTTATTGGGCTGATTAGTCAACCAAAGAAAGCCCATGAGGTAAAAGTGGAAAAAAACAAAAGAGGTGGACAACTTGGGGAGGAGTCCTACTCCAAGTAGGATTTGAGGAGGACTCCTCCTCCCTAGCTCCGACCGAGCCCAAGGAGGCTCTCCTTGGGGCTCAAGGCTAGCCCCTCCTTCCTCCTATATATACTAGAGGTTTTAGGGTTTTTGAGACACAATTGCAGCCACGTGCAACCCTCTCTTCTTGTTCGTAGGTCTTCCTCTAGATCAGATTTCTGCGGTGCTTAGGCGAAGCCGGGCAGGAAGAGATCACCACCACCACTGCCGCGCCGTCACGCTGCCGGAGAACTCGTCTACTTCCCTATCTCTCTTATTGGATCAAGAAGGCGAATATCGTCATCGAGCTATACGTGTGCTGAACGCGGAGGTGCCGTTCGTTCGGTACTAGATCGGGACGGATCGTGGGACGGCGGTGATTTGAATCACGAAGACGTTCCACTACATCAACCGAGTATCTTAACGCTTCCCGCTTAGCGATCTACAAGGGTATGTAGATCCGATCTCCCTCTCGTAGATGATCATCACCATGATAAGTCTTCGTGTGCATAGGAAAATTTTTGTTTCCCATGCAACGTTCCCCAACAGCGGCATCATGAGCTAGGTTCATGCATAGATGAAATCTCGAGTAGAACACAAAAGTTTTTGTTGGTGTTGATGTTTGATTTTCTGCCCTCCTTAGTATTTTCTCGATTTGGCAGTATTGTTGGATTGAAGCGGCCCAGACCAACCTTACTCGTATGCTTAGGAGAGACCGGTTTCATCAACTAACATGCAACTTGTTGCATAAAGATGACTGGCGGGTGTCTGTTTCTTCCACTTTAGTTAAATCGGATTTGACCGAGGCGGTCCTTGGACAAAGGTTAAATAGCATTTTGGATATCACCGTTGTGTCTTTGCGTAAGTAAGATGCGATCATACTAGATACCCATAGCCGCCACGTAAAACATGCAACAACAAATTAGAGAACGTCTAACTTGTTTTTGCAAGGTATGCATGTGATGTGATACGGCCAGAGGCATGATGTGATATATTGGATGTATGAGATGATCATGTTGTAATAGTTAAATATCGACTTGCACGTCGATGCTACATCAACCGGCAGGAGCCATAAGGTCATCTTTAAACTAATGTTTGTGCTTGCAGATGCGTTTACTATATTGCTAGGTAGTAGCTTTAGTAGTGATAGCATAGATAGCACGACAACCTCGATGGCGGAACAATGATGGAGATCATGATGATGGGGATCATGGTGTGGCTCCGGTGACGAAGAAGATCATGCCGGTGCTTTGGTGATGGAGATCAAGAAGCACAAGATCATGGCCAAATCATGACCCTTATGAATTGCATGTGATTTTAATACTTTTATGCACCTTATTTTGCTTAAAACGATGGTAGCATTATAAGGTGATCCGTCACTAAAATTTCAAGATAAAATTGTGTTCTCCGCGACTGTGCACTGTTGCGACAGTTCGTCGTTTCGAGACACCACGTGATGATCGGGTGTGATAGACTCAATGTTCACATACAACGGGTGCAAAACAGTTGTACACGCGAAACACTCGGGTTAAACTTGACGAGCCTAGCATGTAAAAACATCGCCTCGGAACACAAGAGATCGAAAGGTCGAGCATGAATCATATAGTAGATATGATCAGCATGGAGATGTTCACCACTGAAACTATAATCAACTCACGTGATGATCGGACTTGACTTAAAATTGACACGTTGACGGAGATTGGGCTTGCGTTTGTTTTTCCCTTGAAGAGGAAAGGGTGATGCAGCACAGGAGCAGTAAGTAATTCCCTCAGTTTGAGAACCAAGGTATCGATCCAGAAGGAGGATCTCGTCAAGTCCAGAGTACATGCGCAAACACAAACAAGCTTGCACCCAACGCTTCAAAGGGGTTGTCAATCCCTTCAAGATTGTTTGCAAAGTGAGATCTGAAGGTGGAAAGTGCAACGAAGTAAAAAGTGTAAGGCTGAAAAAATGGTGTGGAGTAGACCCTCGGGGCCATAGTGTTCACTAAAGGCTTCTCTCAAAATAGCAAGTATTACGGTGGGTGAACAAATTACTGTCGAGCAATTGATAGAACCGCGCAACGTCATGACGATATCTAAGGCAATGATCATACATATAGGCATCACGTCCGAGACAATTAGACCGATACTTTCTGCATCCACTACTATTACTCCACACATCGACCGCAATCCAGCATGCATCTAGTGTATTGAGTTCATGACAAACAGAGTAACGCTTTAAGCAAGATGACATGATGTAGAGGGATAATCTCAAACCAATGATGAAAACCCCATCTTTTTACCCTTGATGGCAACAACATGATGTGTGCCTTGCTACCCCTTCTGTCACTGGGTGAGGTCACCGCACGGTATGAACCCAAAACCAAGAACTTCTCCCATTGCAAGAATCATAGATCTAGTTGGCCAGACAAAACCCACAACTCGAAGAGAATTACAAGGATATGAAATCATGCATAAGAGAGATCAGAAGAAACTCAAATAAGATTCATAGATAATCTGATCATAAATCTATAATTCATCGGATCTCGACAAACACACCGCAAAAGAAGATTACATCGGATAGATCTCCATGAAGATCATGGAGACCTTTGTATTGAAGATCCAAGAGAGAGAAGAAGACATCTAGTTACTAGATATGGACCCATAGGTCTATGGTGAACTACTCACGCATCATCAGAGAGGTCATGGTGTTGATGGAGAATCCTTCCGTGTCCGAATCCCCCTCCGACAGGGCACCAGGACGTGCCCCAGATGGGATCTTGCGAAGACAGAAGCTTGCGGCGGCGGAAAAGTGATTGTGATGCTCCCCTGGTTTTCTGGGAATATTTGGGAATATATAGGCGCAAGATCTAGGTCAGGGGACCTCCAGGGGGCCCACAAGCCTGGATGGCGCGGCCCCCTGGCCACGGGGTGGGGGCTTGTGGGGCCCCTGGGGCTCTTTTGGCTTGGCTCCCAAGTTCTCCGATCTTCTTCCGTTCCAGAAAAACCTTTTCGGGGATTTTCTTCTGTTTGGACTCTGTTTCAAAATCTCCTCTGAAAGGGGTCAAAAACATGAAAAAACAGGAACTGGCAGTTGGGAGTGATTTAATAAGTTAGTCCCAAAAAATAAATAAAAGGCATGCAAAACATCCAAAGTTTGACAAGATAATAGCATGAAACCATCAAAAATTATAGATACGTTGGAGACGTATCAATGCGACACTCGAATAACTAGAGGGATGTCTATTTGAGTGGGATTTTATAAGTAATATGATTAGCTAAACTCAATTCTCTTGAACATAGTCTAAGTAATCTTTGCAAAATTTTATGTTATATATCAATTGCTCGCGCAGTAGCAACCCTGAATTTCAATACGTTCCTAGAGAAAGCTAAGATGAAAGATGATGGTAGCAACTTTGTAGACTGGGCTCGAAATATAAGGCTTATCCTTCAAGCTAGGAAAAATAATTATGTCCTTGATGCAGCGCTAGGAGATGAACCACCCGCTACGGCTGAACAAGATGTTTTGGACGCTTCGCAAGCTCGTAACGATGACTACTCACTTGTTCAGTGTGCAGTTTTGTATGGCTTAGAACCGGGACTTCAACGATGCTTTGAATGTCATGGAGCATATGAGATGTTCCAGGAGTTGAAGTTTATCTTTGAGAAGAACGCCCGGATCGAGAGGTATGAGACCTCCGATAAATTCTATGCTTGCAAAATGGAGGAGAATTCGTCTGTTAGTGAACATGTGCTCAAAATGTCTGGGTACTCAAACCGTCTAGCTGAGCTGGGGATCGATCTCCCGCAAGAAGCTCTCACTGACAGAATTCTTGAACCACTGCCACCTAGCTACATGAGCTTTGTGTTGAACTATAACATGCAAGGGATGAATAATTCACCCGTCAAGTTATTTACGATGCTGAAAGTCGTTGAGTCAGAAATCCGGAAAGAACATCAAGTGTTGATGGTCAATAAGACCACTAGTTTCAAGAAGAACGACAAAGGAAAGAAGGGTAACTCCAAGAAGAGTGGCAAAATTGTTGCCCCTCTGACGAAGAAACCCAAGGCTAGGCCTAAGCCGGAAACTGAGTGCTATTATTGCAAGGGGGCTGGTCACTGGAAGCGCAACTGCTCCAAGTATCTGGCCGATAAGAAGGTGGCCAACGCCAAACAAGGAATATATGATATACATGTTATTGATGTGTACCTAACCAAATCTCGTAGTAGTGCCTGGGTATTTGATACCGGTTCTGTTGCTCACATTTGCAACTCGAAACAGGAACTGTGGAATAAGCGAAGGCTGGTGAAGGACGAAGTGACGATGCGTGTGGGAAATGGTTCCAAGGTTGATGCGGTCGCCGTCGGCACGGTCTCACTTCAGTTACCATCGAGATTAGTTATGAACTTAAATATTGTTATTTAGTGCATGTTCTAAGCATGAACATTATATCTGGATCTTGTTTATTGTGAGACGATTACTCATTTAAGTCTGAGAATAATGGTCGTTCTATTTATATGAGTAATATCTTTTATGGTCTTGCACCCAATTTGAGTGGTTTGTTCATATTAAATATCGATTGTGATGATACTCACATCCATAACATTGAGACCAAAAGATGTAGAGTTAACAATGATAGCGCCACTTTCTTGTGGCACTGCCGCTTAGGTCATATTGGTGTTAAGCGTATGAAAAACTCCATGCTGATGGACTTTTGGAGTCACTTGGTTTTGAATCACTTGACACATGTGAACCATGCCTCATGGGCAAGATGACTAATACTTCGTTCTCTGGAACAATGGAGCATGCAAGTGACTTATTGGAGATTATACATACTGGTCTGTGCGGACCAATGAGCATAGAGGCACGCGATAGATATCATTATTTTCTCACCTTCACTGACGATTTGAGTAGGTATGGCTATATCTACTTGATGAAGCACAAGTCTGAAACGTTTAAAAAGTTTAAGCAATTTCAGAGTGAAGTTGAAAATCATCATAGCAAGAAGATCAAGTTCCTACGATCTGATCAAGGAGGAGAGTATCTAAGTTACGAGTTTGGTGCTCACTTAAGACAATGTGGAATCATTTCATAGTTGACACCGCGTGGAACACCACAGCATAATGGTGTGTCCGAATGTCGTAATCGTACTTTGTTAGATATGGTGCGATCTATGATGTCTCTTACCGATTTGCGATTGTCGTTTTGGGGCTGTGCATTAGAGACAACTTCATTCACTTTAAATAGGGCACCATAAAAATCCATTGAGACGACACCATATGAGCTATGGTATGGCAAGAACCCAAAGTTGTCGTTTCTTAAAGTTTGGGGATGCGATGCTTATGTCAAAAAGCTTCAGCCTGAAAAGCTGGAACCCAAAGCGGAAAAGTGTGTCTTCATAGGTTACCCAAAAGAGACAGTTGGGTACACCTTCTATCTCAGATCCGAGGGCAAAGTGTTTGTCGCTAAGAATAGAGCTTTTCTTGAGAAAGAGTTTCTCTCGAAAGAATTGAGTGGGAGGAAGATAGAACTTGATGAGGTTACAGAACCTGTGCTTCAACAAGATGGTGGCGCAGGGCAGAAAGAAATTTCTATCGAGGCAACACCAGTTGAAGAGGAAGCTAATGATAATGGTCATGAAGCTTCAGATCAAGTTACTGTCGGACCTCGCAGGTCAACAAGAGCATGTACTGCTCCCGAGTGGTACGGGAATCCTGTCTTGTCTGTCATGTTGTTGGACAACAATGAGCGTGCGAGTTATGGAGAAGCAATGGTGGGACCAGATTCCAACAAATGGTTAGAGGCCATGAAATCCGAGATAGGATCTATGTATGAAAACAAAGTGTGGACTTTGGAAGTATTACCTGAAGGTCGCAAGGCTATTCAGAACAAATGGATCTTTAAGAAGAAGACGGACGCATACGGTAATATGACCATTTATAAATCTCGACTTGTGGCAAAGGGTTTTTCACAAGTTCAAGGGGTTGACTACGATGAGACACTCTCACACGTAGCGATGCTTAAGTCCGTCTGAATCATGTTAGAAATAGCTGCATTTTTCGATTATGAAATCTGGCAGATGGATGTCAAAACAGCGTTCCTTAACGGGTTTCTTAAGGAAGAGTTGTATATGATACAACCCGAAGGTTTTGTCGATCCAGAGAATGTTGGCAAAGTATGCAAGCTCCAGCGATCCATTTATGGACTCGTGCAAGCATCTCGGAGTTGGAATAAGCGCTTTGATGAGGTGATCAAGGCGTTTGGGTTTATACAAGTTGTAGGAGAAGCTTGTATTTACAAGTAAGTGAGTGGGAGCTTTGTAGTGTTTCTAATATTATATGTGGATGACATATTGCTGATTGGAAACAATGTGGAGTTTTTGGAGAGCGTAAAATATTACTTGAAGAAAAGTTTTTCAATGGAAGACCTAGGAGAAGCTGCTTACATATTAGGCATTAAGATCTATAGAGATAGATCGAGGCGCCTAATAGGACTTTCACAAAGCACATACATTGATAAAGTTTTGAAGAAGTTCAAAATGGAACAATCCAAGAAGGGGTTCTTGCCTGTGTTACAAGGTATAAAGTTGAGTAAGACTCAGTGTCCAGTAACTACAGAAGATAGAGAAAAGATGAGTGTCGTCCCCTATGCTTCAGCCATAGGGTCTTTCATGTATGCAATGTTGTGCACAAGACCCGATATCAGCCTGGCCATAACTATGGCAGGCAGGTTTCAAAGTGATCCAGGAGTGGAACACTGGGCGGCGGTCAAGAATATTCTGAAGTACATGAAAAGGACTAAGGAAATGTTTCTCGTTTATGGGGGTGACGAAGAGCTTGTCGTAAAGGGTTACGTCGATGCAAGCTTTGACGCTGATCCGAATGACTCTAAGTCACAAACCGAATACGTATATGTTCTTCATGGGGGTGCGGTAAGCTAGTGCAGTTCCAAGCAAAGTGTCGTAGCTGATTGTACATGTGAAGCGGAGTACATAGCAGCCTTGGAGGCGGCTAAGGAGGATGTCTGGATGAAGCAGTTCATGACAGATCTTGGAGTTGTGCCGAGCGCACTAAATCCAATAACTCTGTTCTGTGACAACACTGGTGCCATTGCTCTAGCCAAGGAACCAAGGTTTCACAAGAGGACCAGACACATCAAACGACGCTTCAGCCTCATCCGCGACTATGTCGAACGAGAGGATGTAAATATTTGCAAAGTGCACACGGATCTGAATGTTGCAGATCCGCTGACTAAACCTCTACCACGAGCGAAGCATGAACAACACCAGAACTGTATGGGTGTTAGATTCATTACATTTTAAATCTCATGAAGATGTGAGACTAGATTATTGACTCTAGTGCTAGTGGGAGACTGTTGGAAATATGCCCTAGAGGCAATAATAAAATAGTTATCACTATATTTCCTGTTTCAAGATAATCATTTATTGTCCATGCTATAACTGTATTGAATGTAAACATAAATGCATGTGTGGATATATAGACAAAACCGTGTCCCTAGTGAGTCTCTAGTTGACTAGCATGTTGATCAACGATGGTTAAGGTTTCCTAGCCATAGACAAGTGTTGTCACTTGATGACGGGATCACATCATTAGGAGAATGATGTGATGGAGAAGACCCAGACTATGAACGTAGCATGTGATCGTGTCATTTTGTTGCTATTGTTTTCTGCATGTCAAGTATTCATTCCTATGACCATGAGATCATGTAACTCACTGACACCGGAGGAATTCCTTGTGTATATCAAACGTTGCATGTTACTGGGAAGCTATAAAGGTGCTCCACAGGTATCTCCGAAGGTGTACGTTGAGTTAGCATGGATCAAGACTGGGATTTGTCACTCTGTGTGACAGAGAGGTATCTCGGGGCCCACTCGGTAATACAACATCACATATAAGCCTTGAAAGCAATGTGACTAAAGAGTTAGCCACGGGATCTTGTATTACGGAACGAGTAAACATACTTGCCGGTAACGAGATTGAAATAGGTATAGAGATACCGACGATCAAATCTCGGGCATGTAACATACCGAAGGACAAAGGGAATGGTATACGGGATTATATGAATCCTTGGCATAGAGGTTCAACCGAAAAGATCTTCATAGAATATGTAGGATCCAATATGGACATCCAGGTCCTGCTATTGGATATTGACAGGGGAGTGTCTCAGGTCATGTCTGCATAGTTCTCGAACCCGTAGGGTCTGCACACTTAAGGTTCGGTGACGTTTCGGTATAGTTGAGTTATAGGTGCTGGTGACAGAAGTTTTGTTTGTAGTCCCGAATGAGATCCCGGACGTCACGAGGGTTTTCACAAGTTGGTATTTGGATTCCGGAAGAATTTCGGACATTGCCGGTAGTGTATCACGAGTGACGAATGGGTACCGGAGGCCAACCAGGTGGGCCCACCACTCCCCAAGAGGGACACATGGACTTGATGGTAGCGCAATAGCTCTTAGTGGGCTGACTATCCAACCAAAGAAATCCCATGAGGTAAAAGTGCAAAAAACCAAAAGAGGTGGACAACTTGGGGAGGAGTCCTACTCCAAGTAGGATTGGAGGAGGGCCCCTCCTCCCTAGTTTTGGCCGAGACCAAGGAGGCTATCCTTGGGGTTCAAGGTTAGCCCATCATTCATCCTATATATACTAGATGTTTTAGGGGTTTTGAGATACAATTTCAGCCACGTGCAACCCTCTCCTCTAGTTCGTAGTTCTTCCTCTAGATCGGGTTTCTGCGGTGCTTAGGCGAAGCCCTACACGAATAGATCACCACCACCACCAACGCGCCGTCATGCTGCCGGAGAACTCACCTACTTCCCCGTCTCTCTTGCTGGATCAAGAAGGCGGAGATCTTCATCGAGTTGTACGTGTGCTGAACGCGGAGGTGTCGTTCGTTCGGTACTAGATCGAGACAGATCGTGGGACAGCGGTGATTTGAATCACGAAGACATTCCACTACATCAACCGCGTTTCTTAACGCTTCGCGCTTAGCGATCTACAAGAGTATGTAGATCATATATCCCTCCCGTAGATGATCATCACCATGATAGGTCTTCGTGTGCATAGGAATTTTTTTTCCCATGTAACATTCCCCCAACACTATGTGACAATGAAACTGCTATCAAGATTTCTCTCCATCCGGTGCAGCATAGCAAGACCAAGCATATTGAGATTCGTCATCATTTCATTCGAGATCACATCAAGCATGGAGATATTGAGGTCATCTACATCAACACTCAAGAGAAACTTGTGGATATTTTCACAAAGCCTCTAGGTGAAGCAAGGTTTCGTGAGTTGATTCGATCAATGTGGCTTGAAACTAGGCACACCACACCACACTCATAATTATATCTTGCTCTAGGTGTAGGCATGGACATAGGGGGTGTTGTTCTCTCAATGAACTTTCCCGCCCCCCATTATGAATAGATTGATCACGTCTTTCACATTAGCCATTGTTGATGGCACTTGTGCTTCAAAGTCGAGCTTTGGTCATGGACCCAAGGATAATTCTTTGCGGTATCATACCAATTGTCTCAGACATAGGTGGCTCTGTCCACCGCCCTCTCTTCATGAGAGGATTTGTTTCGTGTTTGATTTGCTTTGTTTGTGCTCTCCAGTGTGTGTCCCTTTCGCTTGGGGCTTGTTGTGTTTCTTCGTTTTTCCATGTAAAGGCCCGAGTCTGCCTTTTCTTGGCTGAGAAGTACTACTGTGGATAGCCACGGTACTACCACTAGAGAGGTGTTACTGCTACACTCGTGCAGTAGCACCACCGGCACGGTACTACCGCATCCAGCGCGGCAGTATTTTTTACTCCCGTTGGACGAGCGGTACTACCGTCCAAAGAGCTTTAGTAATTTTTTACTACCGCTGGCCAGGCGGTACTACCGCAATGATGTGCGGTACTACCACGCCGTCGGGACTGTGAGGGGTTATGGACGGGCAGGGGGAATTCCTACTCCCCCATACCCATTCACCCCCTCCACTCTCCTCTCAAGGAACGACGCCGGAGGACCTCGCCGGATCTGCTTCTCCGGCCACTCTCCTCCCATTCCGTTTGGTGGGATCATTTCCCTCCTCTCTCTCTCGTGCCATGGAACTTGGTATTGCCCTTAGTTCTTCTCTCTTTGATTCTATTTTGTTGGATCTAGGTTTGGAGGCATATGAGTTGGTTTCCTCATTTGTGGCTAAAATCTTTGCATGAGTGGATGGTTGGAGAGTGCTTGTGTGGTAGAAATGCTATTTAGTAGGATACACCATGGTAGTTTTGATCTACGGTAGTACCGATCTGAATTTTGGTTGTCAGATCTTGCGGTTTTCGCCCCGTGCGGTACTACCGCTCCGCTTGGAGCGGTACTATCGCAGTGGGCGCGGTAGTAAAATTTTACTACTGTGTGACCTACGTTACTACCGCACCTACTTGAGCGGTACTACCGCGGTTAGAGCAGTAGTAAATTTTTACTATCGCTTGACCCGCGGTACTACCGCTCGACCCTAATTTACCCTGTTTTGTCATGCTAATTCTCATTTCTATGTGGCTCTCTCGTTTTCTTTGGTCTTTGCCTTGACTTCTTTCGATTTTGTCTTGTGTTTGCGTTGTGTGTTATAGGTGGTGGGATACAAGCTCGAAGCGCCTTTGCAATCAAGAGGCACCTGAAGGATCCAATGCTCCGAAGCGCAACTTCAAGAGGCTCGCAAACAAGAACAAGGAGTCCACTGTCTGTTTGGCAGGGATGCCGCAAGAAGAGTTTCAGATTCATCAGAAGCTCAACCCCTATGTCAACCCTAGGGTTCATCTCAAGGGTTGTGAACTATTCTGGACCAAGCAACATGCTCTCATCTTTCTAGATGTGATCAAGGCAAAGAAGAATATCTATGTACCGGTTTAGTGGATTGACATGGATCACCTCAGGAAGGACCTTCCATACTTTGGTGAACCTCTGGACATGGTGGAGCAGCTTCGCATCGAGGAGATCATCTCTTTTCCGCTTGACTATGATCTTGAGATTGTGGCTCAGTTCTATGTCTCCGTCCACTTCCACACTTATGAGGAGCGAACAATGACTTGGATGACCAATGGTGAGAAGTTGTGTGCTACCTGGAAGGATTTCATGGATCTTTTGCACGTTCACGATGAGGGGCTTGGGAAGCCAGTTGGTTTGCAACCGCAACAGAAACCAAATGTTGCCGCCAAGGAAAAGCTGCTACCATACCTCATTGAGAAGGTGTCTGCAACTGGCGAATAATCTCATGTGTTGAACCCATTTATTGATGTCATGCACAGAATCTTTCGCAACACTCTCTTTCCTCGTGTGGGCAACAAGGACCAGGTGCATTCCTATCTGGTGGATATGCTTCTCATGTGTGAGAAAGGGAGGGTTCGCGCTCCTGGACCGCTTGATGTGTCCCATGTCATGTGGAGTGAGATTTAGTCGGCTGTGTTTCACCGCAAGGTCCCCATCTATGGACCTTACTTGTTCTACTTGATCCGGGAAAGGTGGTCAGCGACCTTTCCGGATGTGGTTTTTCAGGCTCCCGACTGGATTCGCCATGAGCCCATTCGGCTGCCTCTGAAGGACAAGTGGGCTAACACTACCACTACGCCTGCTGCTGCCAACGTGGATTCTGATGAGGATGAGGTTGAGGATGAGGGCAGTCACGAGATGTATGAGCCTTCCTCTTCTAAGCCATCTTGGGTCAAGAAGCTCAAGGACAGGATGAAGACTCTGTTTTGCATGTAGGCTAAGGGGCAATATCTGACCCATTTTGCTCAGAAGGAGAGTCGACAGTGCGACAAGCTGATTTGGAGGAAGCTTGACGTGAACATCTCAAGTGGGTATGAGAAGAACATTACTCCTGAAGCTGCTTGGATGGAGAAGAAGAACTTTCAGTGGGATGAGTCTGATGAGGAGTTCGATGGTTGATATCCCTGCAGTAAGAGCTACCACATGTGTCTTAGGTGTCCCCTCTGCATTTTTGGTGTCTCGATGCTAAAGGGGGGGTGAGTGTAGGATTTGCAAGTTTTTTTTGTTTTCCTTGTCTCCTTGTTCGTTGAACCTTCGTCGTTGCTTTGGTTGTTTTATTTTGTGTGTGAGACCAGGAGACTTATTCTATCATATGGTGTGAGACATGTGCTATCACTCTTCTCTCGTTATTGTCTAATTATTGTCCAGTATGTTAGTAGCTTGTGAGTCTATTTATCACGTGCCCTTATCTTCATTCTCACATGCTATGCTTTGCTTCCATGCTTAGTGTTAATCAGTTTGTTGCAAGGAATACCTCGTCTATAAAATTTAGGGGGAGTGTTGTTCCTAGGTTGTGTGCTTTGCAGTCCATAGCATTTCTCTAGTATGCACACATCTAGGGGGAGCCTGTCTATATTTTATAGAATTTGGGTTTGCGTATGTTATTTCTATACCCTTTTGTGCAAATCATATATTGTCATCAATCCACCAAAAATGGGGAGATTGTTAGGGCATATTTCTCCCTAAGTGGTTTTGGTGATTGATGACAATGCTTGTGTGGACTAATCGTGTGCACTGAGCATTTCAGACAATTCATGTCTAGGCACAATATGATTCGGTGCCCCTCAGAGTCTTTAGAAGACGGTTGCTTTCTGCGTTTCTTTTCGGCGGATTTGAGTCGTAGGAAACCCGTACTATTAAGAGGGGGTCCACTTCGGAAAGATTAGGGTGGAATCAACACGTACACATCTGTTCTTCTGCAACACCTTTCCTTTGCTTCATTGGAGCTCTAGTCTGTTTCCCCTTGTCTCTGCAAAGTAAAAGCAGCAAGGCGCTTGTTTTCAGTGGCCAGCGATAGTACCGCTCAAGGGAGCGGTAGTACCGCAGGTGCCAGCAGAAGTACCACTCCTAGCAGCGGTAGTACCGCTGTCACCAACTTCTACTACGAGTGTCTACGATAGTAAGAGCGCACATAGTTTTTTACTACCGCCCTCAGGTGGTAGTACTGCAAAACCATGTCATGTACTACTATGTTGGATTTTTGCATAGCCGTAGCCTCAGCGAAGGTAGACATGAAAGTAATTTTTTACTTCCGTGTACCTCATGTGGCAGTTGGATGCTACCCTGCAGTAGTACGGTAAGGGTGTGCGATTGTAACGACTAAGATGCGGTCCTTTCCGATTTAGGGAACGAGGCCCCGAATTGGAAAGAAGTGCATCTAAGCGTTTCGCAAGCACGGTAACATAGCACATACATAATAACAGTAGAACGACAATAAGGGATTCAATTGCCATCTCATAAATATATCAGAGTTACAACACGCATCCAAACAAGGTAGTTCCGATACAGACTACAAAACATGAGAAACGACTATGCTACCCTGCATGCTTGCCCACGATCACGATCACGCCTCAATCTTCTGGATAGTTCAAGTACAGGCGGTCGTTCTCCTCGTCGTACTGCCACACCAGCTGCATACCGTCGGGATCACCTGCCTCAGGGGTTCCTGAACCTGTTGGTGTTGCGAAGGAATCTGTGAGCCACGGGGACTCAGCAATCTATGACCTCGGTGCTAGAACTAGTCAAGTTATTAGGTAAGGAAGGTGGAGTGTTTAGGTTGCAGCATCCTAAGCATATATGGTGGCTAACTTACGTAGAATAAGCATTGAAGGTGGTCTATTCTAGCGGGCGATGTTTAGCTGATCACTAAGTGATCCTGAACACCTACTTACGTCAATCATAACCCCACCGTGTTCCCATCCGAAGAGAGGACTTCGAAGGGGACAGTCACGGTTACGCACACAGTTGACAATTTTATTAGAGTTATGTTTAAGTTATCTATTACCGAATGTTAACTAATATTCCAAGTTGCCACATAACCGCGGGCACGGCTTTCTGAAAGATTAAACCCTGCAGGGGTGCTCCAACTAGTCCATCACAAACGGTCACGGGCCGCGAAGTAATCCTCTATCACGAATCTCGTGATCTCGTCACATTCCTTAGAGGAAAACCTCAACTCTGGGGAGAACCAAAGCTTCATCGGGATTCCTATGCGCAAGATATATCACTAAGGTAAGACAAGACTAGCAGGACCTCCCGACGTGTCAACGACCCTGATAAGAGCCGCGTATCTCAGTCTCAGGACACGCGGGATGAGCACATCGTACAGTAGCCTGATAGACATCTCCCGAGTTGCCCCGGGTTGGCCCCGCACACGACTCTAGTTTGGACCAACACTCATGAGGACCACTGGCCCGGGTTGTTGATTAAAGATCCTCGGGGTGATCATTCCCTATGCAGATTATTATTAAGTGATTAACAAATTAACACCAAGGTTGGGTCCTGCCGGACAAGTCTTAACACTACGTGATTTATCAAGGGGGTCCCCATAACAACCCCAAACGTGTTAGGAGCGAGCAGTTATGGAATCAATCAGCGGTAGCCGGTAACTATGGCAGCAATAATGGAACAAAACACCCGGCAAAAGCCTAGGCCTTCCGTTATGTACCAAGTATATAGGTGCATTAATTAAATAGCAGAATTAAGATAATGATATCAACTCATGTTATCACATGAGACAATTGCACCTGCAACTAGCAACGCTAACATTAGAAGCTTAGCAAAGCCTACTTAGCCATTCAAGATTTGCTAGGAAGGGATAAGTGTTTGGGTTTCATGGAAATTCAGGAGGCAATTGTTTCAGTGGTAGGCAGCGAGCATATGACGAAGGAAACGTAATCTAGCATAACAAGTCTAGAGATGGAATTAAGGTCATATCATCTTGCCTGTGATGTCCTCAGCTTGGAACTGCTCTTGTTCCTGCACGTACTCTCCCGAATCCACGCTCTCGTTCTCCGATCCCGGTGCTACCCAACATAAAAATAGCATCCAATGAACAACAACACCTCAAGATGCAACAAACACATGATGCATGAGATGAAAATGAACATGCATCACTATTCTACCTACT
The DNA here is from genome assembly GCF_904849725.1 of Hordeum vulgare subsp. vulgare. NCBI lineage: Eukaryota > Viridiplantae > Streptophyta > Magnoliopsida > Poales > Poaceae > Hordeum > Hordeum vulgare. The sequence goes on from NC_058524.1 coordinate 196,617,513, forward strand.
TGCACAAGCATGAGAAGTATAAGTAAGCTACTGGACAGTACAGCACCCTTAGCTATCTTGACATGCATGAGAATGACATGATCAGATGCGTCACGTGAAAACGATGCAAAAGCATAGAAAGAATGTTACAGACGGAGCTACGGATCAACGGGAAACAACGAAACAAGAAATGACGTCCTACGTATCAAAATCATCACAACACACACCAATGGCATACTTATGGTATTTCCAGGTTGCCAAGACATACAACAAACCAACATGGATGGGTTGGTGCAAGGAATATCACCACACCATCAACTATGCACTCACAAGCATCAAAACATCAAAACTATACAATCTGCCATAAACAGCATCATAGCATTTTAAGGGCTACATGCAAAGCACCTACAGCCACCCAAATATGCCAAATAGGATATGTGGCAGAAGCTATTCAAAAGTACTACAAGCACAAGCAAAGATATCACATAAAGGAGTTTCACACAGGAAGTTACACAACTGCTAACTTGGACAAAAATATCAGTTTTCACGGATTTAGTGAAAATTCCAGATTCTCACTAGATGTTTATGCTCTGAAGCATTTTGACAGCACACAAAACAATATCTACAGGACTCCAAATGGAATGAAAATTTATAGAGAGCTAGGCAAACACAAAAGCTACAACTTCCGAGTTGAAAGCTAAGGCTGAATCACAACACATGGACCTCCACAAGCTCAACAACAGGAGAAGAAAATATAAGCAGATTCTCAGACTTAGTGAAAATCACAGATTTTCACTAAACTGGTATTTCAGCCACATGCCTACTTTCACTAAGCACCACTTGCACATATGAATTCCTAAGCATGAAATAAACCAACATGTGGTAGAGGGGTTCACCCTCTACTGCCACAACAAAGAAACAACCTCTTTGGCTCATCACATCACATGGAACCAAGCTCTAAACATAGAACAAATCTGAAATATGACATTCCCAGAAAGTGCTACAAAGGCAAAACTGACTTCACCAATGGATTCCTGGGATGTTTCTACCCCAAAAACATATATAATAACTATGTACTTGCATAGAACAAAAGGGCACAAACTAGAAAAGGAAACCTACATAGAATCACATATAGTGAATAGTGCATCATCACATGTGCTATTCACTAGATCAACAACTACACAAGCTTATGCACACTCTCACCAGTCCAATGGTGAGATGAGGGGTGGACCTCATGTTCATGTGCCTTTAGCACATCACCACTCCCTCACACACACCACAAGCACAAGCATAAAAGTCACCTACTCATGCTAAATAGAAATCACTACTAACTTGCACTCACATAAGCACTTCTACACCTATACATACATGCTCATGAGCTCATCAAGGCATATCATGCCATAACATGTGTGAGAACACACACACACCACACACTCAACACAAGAGCACCTTCATATCACATCCACAAGGTATGTGGGGGAAGCCACACACACACAACACACCACTCTTGCATGCACTAGTGCATCATCATCACCATGAGGATGAGCTGCTCACACACATGCACCACACTAGGCTAGTAAAACATCCACAAGTTAAGCACCTCACAAACATGCATATATGGTAGAAGATCCACACATACACTACTCTACCTTACAAATACCTACACATCCAATATATACACATGCTAGCAAAATACCATCACACATGCTGTTTGTGGGAAGAAAGAATCCCCACTTGGTGTAGATCACACCAACAAACTCACATAAGCATACAAAAGGAAAAACAGCAAGAAGGCAAAGGAAAAAAAAGGATTTGGGGGGTTTCGAACCCTGCACCCCCTGGTAACTACACCCAACAGCAAGCCACCCTGCTACAACACGAGCACTTGACAGTAGAGGGTTTGCTAACAGGGTAACTTCTCTGCTACAGCTATGCTACTGTCGAAACAAAATCAAAAAAAAGGGGGGTGCTCTCTCTGGGACTCGAACCCACAACGCGCGAGAACTACCACAACTACTGCACCACTACGCTATGCTACGGGGACTCAACAGAGAGGGGGCAGTCTACAAGGTAACCTACACAAGCATCTAGATCGCTCTGCCTGCACAGAGAGGCGCCAACGACAGAGAGGCCGCCGGAGCTGCACTTGCTACTGCTGCTGCGCCGCGAGGGGGGGAACCACTACGGCTACTGCGCTGCTACGACGAGGCGGTAGCCCATGCTATGCTATACTCTGCCCGAGCACACACCCAAGCAACACCCATGCACACATGCCTACTTCCTCTCGGGACAGAGACGCACTGCAACTCACTTCGCCGGATCTATTCGAGGGAGAAGGGAGGAGGAGGCTGGCTCACCTCGGGGGAGGAAGAAGAGGGTGATCGAGAAGAAGGAGCGCCCTCGAGTCAATGTAGATGAACAGAAGAAGTCGCCTGCTGCAGAACGAGGCAGGGGAAGAAGACACCGGGTGCACGCCGTAGACGAGGATCTGCCCGTCGGTGAGGTCGCTCCCTGGCCTCACCGAGGACGGGAATGGAGCGCGGGGTGCAGCCCCGAGCCCCTGGACATGGTGGCCGGCGCCGGAGACGACGGGAACAGGAGTTCGACGGCGGCGCTCTTCCTCTCGCTCACTGCTACCTGCACTACAGAGGCTTACCAGGGGAGGAAGAGGATGGAGGGAGATGGTGGCGGCGGCGCAAGGAGGGGATGCGGAACCCTAGGAGAAGGGGGGCACGAACGCCAAGAATATAAGATGCCTCTGATGGGATGGACGATGTCATCTCTCGTGCTCTCACTCTCGGGACCCTCACGGAAAGCAGCGCGGGGAGGGAACGGCGTCGGGAGGAGGAAGGAGGGTCATGCGCTTGGGCTGTCGCGCGTTAGAAAGAAAGGGAATGGGCCACGCAGGGGGGAGGGAGCCCACCAGTGCGCCAGATAGAGGAATAAAACTCCTGGAGTTTTATCCAATTCCAAATAACCTGAGAAGGCAAATAAAACACAGGCTAAACTATAGATGCTAAAAATAAAACTAGCACACCCCTGGTCTTAAGAAAATATAACCTATTTAAGAAAAATAGAAAAGGAATTTTAGGAGCAACTAAATATTTACAAAACAGAATATGTTTGCTCTGTTTTGTGAATATTTGCACCCTCTCAACAAAGTTTCAAAACAACATAATCACATCTACATATCCACCACAAAATATGCTAAACCTTGGGCATTTTTAAAACAAGGAAGGAGCAAGGATATTTGGGCTTGAGATAAAAGAGAGAGATGGTTTTGAAACCCTAGTTGAAATCCACAAGCTTCCTACTAGAGTTGCTCCACACCACACAATTCACAAAACCACATATCACACAAGATATCTCATCACCTCATATGATCACAATGCAACAAAACAATGACACGGATGAATGGGATGCATGCATGCAAAGGAAGAACAAAGCAAGGTGACACATGAAATCATAACACATTGAGCTCTCATATCAATGACAAGTTGGACCCACGTAGAGGAGGTTCCAAATATGGGAAAGATACACTCTTGGGGCATTACAGCGATAGTACCACTCCGGCGGTTCTACCGCTCATTTCCCCGTGTAGTAGTTCCCCCCTCTGCCACTATTGTGTGTGCGGTAATATTGCACCGGGCAGCGGTAGTACTGCACCGGGCAGCGGTACTACCGCTATGCTCGGGCTGTAAGTGGGGGTAACGGTTGGATTCTTTCCCCTACTATTTAAATGGGTCATCTTCCCCAAGAAGACCACCTCTTCCCTTCCTAAACTCCATTGTTGCTCAAAAGCTCATTTTCTCCGGATCTCTCTCCCTAGCCAATCAAACTTGTTGATTTTCTAGGGATTGGTTGAGAAGGTCCCAATCTACATTCCACCAAGAGAAATTTGATTCCCCCCACTAATCCCTTGCGGATCTTGTTACTCTTGGGTGTTTGAGCACCCTAGACGGTTGAGGTCACCTCGGAGCCACATTCCATTGTGGTGAATCTCCGTGGTCTTGTTCGGACCGTCCAAGCTTTGTGTGAAGATTGCCGCAACCTTGTTTGTAAATGTCTAGTCGCCGCCTTCAAGGGCACCTCTAGTGGAATCACGACATCTCGCATTGTGTGAGGGCGTGAGGAGAATACGGTGTCCCTAGTGGCTTCTTGGGGAGCATTGTGCCTTCACACCGCTGCAACGGAGACGTACTTCCCCTCAAAGAGAAGGAACATCGGTAATACATCCTCGTATCCACCGGTTCCACTTGTGGTTATCTCTTACCTTTACTTAGTGCTTGCTATTGTTGTGTTGTATTCCTTGCTTGCACTAGCTATTGTAGTTGTTAGCATCATATAGGTTTCTCACCTAGTTGTTGATCTAGAGAACCATTTGTTGCTAACCCTAATTTGTTAAGAAAAGCTAAAATTGGTAGTTGCCTATTCACCCCCCCCCTCTAGTCAACCATATCAATGCTTTCACTTGGGTGGGCCAGCGGCCGAGTGCCCTCCTACCTCGCAGGTGCAGCTCGTGTGCATCGTCGGTGACATGTCATATATGTGTTGTTCACAGGCTAGACCCGATCTAGGTTCTATGCAGGCCAGTGTCACATCTCGCCTCCAAGGATCGACCAGTGGCATGTGCAAGTCCGTCTCCACTGTGTGTCGGTTCTCCATTGGTTGGGTACTATGGAATCAATGCGGACGTCGGTCGACAGCGCTATGGTCCCGGACTGGTTGTGGTGATTTACATCGGACCGCCCTCCTTGATCTAGTCATCGATATGTTTGAGAATGGTTGTCGAAGATCTAGCCCAAGTTATCCATATCAGATAGATTTCGGGTATACACGTCCATTTCAGCCTCTGAGGTTTCATGAGGGTCTGATGCGAAACTCTATTGTTTGTTGCCACCATGGGATATATCGGATTCTCGATTTCTATGGTGTAGACAGGTGTCAAGAAGGTCATGGTGGTTGAGATCGAAGGATCAGTTAGACGGTTGGGGTGTTTGAGGTAATGGATACAGCCATGTTTTTTATAACTCTGGGGAGAAGCAATGTCAAGTGGGGGGCAACACTTGAGGAATTCATTTTTGATGGTGCTCCTTGGGTGCCGAGTGTGGGTGTCAAAATTGGCGAATCTCGGGTAGGGGGTCCCGAACATTGGATCATTCATCAATGGGTAACGAGAGACAAGGAAGATGATACTTGCCTAGGTTCGGGCGCTCTTGTTGGAAGTAAAACCCTATGCCTTGTTCTTCTTTATATTGATGGTGGAGTATCGCATACAGAGTTGATTGATACGTCTCCATCGTATCTACTTTTCCAAACTCTTTTGCCCTAGTTTTGGACTCTAATTTGCATGATTTGAATGGAACTAACCCAGACTAACGTTGTTTCCAGCAGAATTGCCATGGTGTTGTTTTTCGCAGAAATAAAAGTTCTCAGAATGACCTAGAAATTTACGAGGATTTTTTGTGGAATATATATAAAATAGTGGCGCAAGAATCAACCGGAGGGGTGGAGCGAGGAGCCCACAAGCCCACCAGGCGCGGGCCCCCCTGGCCGCGCCTAGCAGGCTTGTGGGGCCCTCGGAGCTCCACCGCCTCCAACTCCAGCTCTATTTAGTCCCTTTCATCCGGAAAAAAATCAAGGAGAAGAGTTCATCGCGTTTTACGATACGGAGGCGCCGCCACCACCTGTTCTTCCTCTAGATGGCAGATCTGGAGTCCGTTCTGGGCTCCGGAGAGGGGAGATCGTCGCCATCGTCATCACCAACCTTCCTTCATCGCCAATTCCATGATGATCTTCATCGTTCGTGAATAATCTCATCGTAGGCTTGCTGGACGGTGATGGGTTGGATGAGATCTATCATGTAGTCGAGTTATTTTTTATGAGGGTTGATCCCTAGTATCCACTATGTTCTGAGATTGATGTTGCTACTACTTTGCCATGCTTAATGCTTGTCACTAGGGCCTGAGTGCCATGATTTCAGATCTGAACCTATTATGTTCTCGTCAATATATGTGTGTTATTGATCCTATCTTGCAAGTTGTAGTCACCTACTATGTGTTATGACCCGGCAACCCCGGAGTGACAATAGCCGGAACCACTCCCGGAGATGACCATAGTATGAGGAGTTCATGTATTCACTGAGTGCTAATGTGTTGTTCCGGTTCTCTATTAAAAGGAGAACCTTAATATCCCTTAGTTTCCATTAGGACCCCGCTTCCACAGGAGGGATGGACAATAGATGTCATGCAAGTTCTTTTCCCTAAGCACGTATGACTATATACGGAATGATTGCCTACATTACATTGACGAACTGGAGCTAGTTACATATCTCCCCATGTTATAACGTTTGCATGATGAATGTCATTCGGCATAATTATCCATCACCGATCCAATGCCTACAAGTTTTTCCTTCTGGTCCTTGCTACGTTACTTTGCCGCTATTGCTGTCGCTGCTCCTATTGTTACTCTGTCGCTACTGCTGTCACTGCTGCTACTATTACTCTACCGCTACTGTTGTCACTGCTGCTACTATTATTGTTGCTACTGTTGCTATCACACCACTTTGCTACTGATACTTTGCTGCAGATACTAAGTCTTTCAGGTGTGGTTGAATTGACAACTCAAGTGCTAATACTCGAGAATATTCTTTGGCTTCCCCTTGTGTCGAATCAACAAATTTGGGTTGAATACTCTACCCTCAAAAACTGTTGCGATCCCCTATACTTGTGGGTTATCATTGATCTACCTCGAGATCGTATGTTGTGGTCTAAATCCTAGGGGTAATGATCTTAATCTTTGAGAATGTGTCTAATAACTAGCCTGGCCTCATCTTATATAACAAGAGTCCTAGTCGGCTATGTCAGTGGAGAGGAGTCCTTGTCTTGATCACGAAGTCTTGTAGAATCTTCCTCGTATATCTCATCGGCTGCCCGAAGTGGCCCATGAGTTCGGCCCATAGAGATAGGCCAGCGGCTCGAGGACCCCTTAGTCCCGAAGTTCCTAAGTAGCCCCCTGAACCGGTCTTCAAATTGGAGACGCTCCTCGGTTCTTCCAAACTGTTCTTCATCTTCGGCCGTCGGTCTTGAAAACTGGTTCAACAAATCTTTCCTTCAATCATCTTGAGAATCGCCGAGGTGTATCCGAAGAGTTCACACGTTGGTCATCCGAGGAGCCCCTTTAAATTATGGGTCTTTATTAATCCGATGTGTTATTTTGCACTAGGGCTCCAACGCCAGACTGCACCCGAGCTTTATGCAGGAAGTATCTTTTGCAACCGAGCTGCAATGTCGTATTTGCCCTCTATGGAGAGATCCACTTGCATCCGAGCTTTATGCCGGACTGCTTTTGAGGTGCCATAGAATACCTCGGTCTTTGTAAAATTTGAAGGAATTTAGCCGAGCTTAATGCCGACAATGCCCTTTATGGAGCCAACCACTTGCATTTGAGCTTTATGCTGGACTGCTTCCGAGGTATTGCAGCCGAACACCAACGCCGGATTTTCCCTCTATGGAGTCACCCTCTTCCATCCGAGCTTTATGCCGGACTGCACCCTATCTCCAACACCAAACTGCACATGAACTCCAACACCGGACTCCATCCGAGGTGGCACACCACCTCGGTTTCGGGCTATTTTTGTAGATTTTTCTGATTGGTGTAATTTATTCTCTCATGAGATGTATAACTAGTAGCCCCTGACACTTGGGTTGGGCAACATGGCCAACCTTAGGATCGTATCTCCTAGGGAACTAGTTCATCCATTGTGTTTGTTTTGACAACACTGATGTGCAGCAGGGCATGGAAGATGTCGAACTGTGGGCCAGAAAAGATTTCCCAAGCAAAAACCATCATGCAGAACATCTCAGTAAATACGATGTCCCGCCTCGAGAAATAAAAACATAAAAATAGGCTAAAGGTGCCATAAGCTCGGAAATCTTAAAAACTCTAGCAAAGACTTTACGTGTGAACTAAATCAAGTTTCTTGGCGCCAATCCGAAAATTGGTCTTAAAATTAGTTTGTGTCTCCATCGTGCTTTAACATGACACATCTGATCTCAATACTTCGAGCGGGCCAGCATTCGGCTTCAACCTCCATATCCCAAAGGCGGAGTGTTTCTTAGGCCAGTTTAGCAAACTAAACTCGAGCAGCTTTAAAGAGAGAAACCAGACCATCCGGATATTAACCAAACACTCAGGTCGAGAAAGGAGTGATAGAAAAAACTTTGCACAGCAAGAAGAAAACACATTTATTGTAACACGACTCATATAAATTTAATATCTCGTGGTTAACATGGGTAAAGGAAGTGCTTATAACAAACAATGCTCTTAACAAGCTAAGTTTTTAACAAACAACTTTTTTGTTTAACACAAATATAACGCTTGGTTGAACCGCATAAAAATAAAAACTTGAAAAAGTTGAGCATGAAAGCGACTTAGCTCGTGTGCTCGGTGTTGATGACCTGGTCCGAGCTTGTAGCGGGCAGAGGTCCAAGCCCCCAAGCTGGTCCCGACGTGCCCGGGCGAAGAGCTCGACTTGATGAACTGACGATGCATCACGGTTGATGTGGCGAGGCGAAGCCCCTCGTCCAGCTGAGGTGACGAAGCTGGTCGGCTGGTGACTCCTACCTCTTGATCTTGCATTGGTTTTTCCCTTGAAGAGGAAACGGTGATGCAGCACAGTAGCAGTAAGTATTTCCCTCAATTTGAGAACCAAGGTATCAATCCAGTAGGAGTATCAAGGCAAGTCACCAATGTACCTGCGCAAAAACAAACAAACTTGCGCCCAATGCTATAAAGGGGTTGTCAATCCCTTCACGATTAATTGAAAGGTAAGATCTGAAGGTGGAAAGTGCAACAAAGTAAAAGTGTAGAGCTGATAATATGACGTGAAGTAGACCCGAGGGCCATAGTGTTCACTAGAGACTTCTCTCATGAAAGCAAGTATTACGGTGGGTGAACGAATTACTGTCGAGCAATTGATAGAATCGCGCAAAGTCATGATGATATCTAAGGCAATGATCATACATATAGGCATCACGTCTGAAACAAGTAGACTGATACTTTCTACTTCTACTACTATTACTCCACACATCGACCGCTATCCAGCATGCATCTAGTGTATTAAGTTCATAACAAACGGAGTAACGCCTTAAGCAAGATGACATGATGTAGAGGGATAAATTCATGCAATAGATATAAACCCTATCTTTTTACCCTTGATGGCAACAACACGATGCATGCCTCGCTACCCCTTCTGTCACTAGGTGAGGACACCGCACGGTATGAACCCAAAACCAAGCACTTCTCCCATTGCAAGAATTATAGATCAAGTTGGCCAAACGAAACCCACAACTCGAAGAGAATTACAAGGATACGAAATCATGCATATAAGAGATCGGAGGAAACTCAAATAATATTCATAGATAATATGATCATAAATTCACAATTCATCGAATCTCGACAAACACACCGCAAAAGAATATTACATTGGGTAGATCTCCATGAAGATCATGGAGAACTTTGTATTGAAGATCCAAGAGAGAGAAGAAGCCATCTAGCTACTAGCTATGGACCCCGAAGGTTTGTGGTGAACTACTCACACATCATCAGAGAGGCAATGGTGTTTATGAAGAAGCCCTCCGTGTCCGAATCCCCCCCGCCGGCAGGGCACCAGAACCGTCCTGTCACATCCCTGATCCCCATTAGGGTTTAGCAAGTTTGAGCTCATGTTTTCTTCCATTGCATCTTAAGAATTTGAATTGCACTCAAGGAAGGAAATGAAATCAAAGCAAAACCTCAACAAACTCTATATTCAAAAGAAAACCAAAGTAGTGCCAAATCAATGAACCCAAAATGGCCTTCATAAAAGTTCAATATTTTAGATAAATGTTGTAAACAAGATATCAGAGGTGAAACATATTTTCAAAATACTTTTCGTATTTTAAATTTAAGTTAAAAGCTACTGAAATCAATTATATATTTGATTTAAAATATTTCAAAGTTTCCAAAAATGTTGAAAACTTTATATGTGGTTGGAAATATTCCAACTAACACTCTGGTATTTTTCAAACTATTTTAGGAATAGTTTGGAGCCAAAAATAAAACAAAACTAAGTCAGTAAGAATAAAACAGAAACAGAAAAGAAAAGAAATAAGAAAAACCTTACGTGTCGCTCACCTAAGGCCCATCCCATCGCAGCGCCTGTCGTCTTCCTTGTGCCAGTCGATACCAGGAGGTGGCCGCCGCTCCCTGTGGCGCGGCCACGCACGTGCGTGCCTGCCTGGCCACCGCATCGCACTGGAGCGAAGGGGATAAGCTAACCGAAGACCTCCCCGAGCTGTCCCCCTCTCCATTCGCCCCCTGCTCTCTCCCCCTCTCGGTCGCCATGACCGCGAGCTCGAGCTCGAGCTAGCAGTCGCTCCAGCCTCTCTTCCTCTCTCGTGATCCGCGCAACAGCTCCGCCGAAGCTCCGTGAAGCTCCAAAGCTAGTCGCTGGACGCCGAGAAGCTCTGAAACGCCGTGACGCCGTCATCTTCCTCCTCGGGTCACTGGAGCTCGCTGCCGTTGTTCTCCCTCCTCAGGCCATCCCCGAGCCTGATCTCGTCGCCCCTGCACTCCTCATGAGCTCAGGAATCTTTCCCCCAAGTTTTCCCCCTCGATTCCTTCCTCTAGGCCCCGATTCCACTGCAGCCCGATGAGATTCGCTGCGGGACCTCGTCGTCTGTAGCCCTCCGGTGATCGGCTGGTCATTCTGAGGCCACCAATGGCTTCAATGCATTGCATAGGTGCTATAGGAGCCTAGCCCCGCGCGTGTTGAGCCCTGTAGCCGTGACCCCGATGATGCCCGAGCTTCGGCCGCCGCCGAGCTCGTCGCCGGCGTCATCTCCGGCCATTTCAACCCCTGTTTTGTGCAAAAATGGAACCGCGGGTGAAGTGTCGTTCTTCTCGTGCCCTCTGCGTGACGTTTGGTCGCCGGAATGGAAATCCCGAGCCCCTCCACCGTCTCTGTGGTCGTTGGAGGCTCATCGCCGGTGAGATCCACCTCGCCGCTAGTGGATCTGACTCCCTTGAGTCACTGGCATGTGGGAGCAGCCCCCTGGCTAATTAAGTTTAGATTAATAAAATAACTAATTAATTAAAATCCTAATCAGACACTGACATGTGGGTCCAACCCTGATAATTAGTTACTTAAGTTAAATTTAAACTAAAAACTGGCCAGAGTCACTGACTAGTGGGTCCCACTGGTCCGGTTTGACTTTCAGCGGCCAGATTGACCTGCTGATGCAATAAAACCTTTTCTGTTTAAAAACAATTCCAGAATAAGTTCAAAACTTTGGAAATTCATAGAAAATTGAATATAACTCCAAATTTGACGAATAATATATGTAAAATGATCAGAAAAATTCAAGGAATCCAATGGTGTTATTTTCATGCATGAAAAATAAAGTTATGAAACAGCATCAGGTCAAATCAATTAAAAGAATTTGCTAAATTATATTTCAAATGATATTTGAATTATGATTTCAAATCAAGATCACCCAAAAGGTTATGTTAGTCATCTCAAACCATGCTACATTGCATTGCATGCATCATTTTGTTGCATATGTTTGATATTGATTGATTGCTGTTATTCCGATAGGCTCTGCCCCTCCGGATACATCTGATTATCCGACTGACGGATATCACCCCTCTGCTGAGCAACAAGGCAAGCAACCATTTTGATCATCCCGATAAATCCCATGTTCTCGCTCCTGCTCTTACTTATTGCATTAGGTTAAAAATGCTTTCAATGCTTTTACCACGTTAGTTGAACCCACTTCCTTTGCATGACTTGTCCTTGTCACAGTAAATAGCTGAACCTTGCAACCTAGCATGCCTGGTAGATACTTGAGCCCTGATGTGTCTTATCCTGCTATGCATGCTATGCTTAGAGTTGTGTATGGTCTATCATCTGGGTGATGAACGGGATCGTGAGAATGTGTTCAGTTAGTAAAGGTTGTGCGTTGAACTTGATTTGGTAAAGGTACCGGTGAAAGGCTATGTAGGTGTACATGGCGGGTAGTTTCATTGGAACCGTCCTTAGGAACTGAGTTCCGTGTATGTAATCCAAGACAAGATACTACCACATGCTGGGCCCTGAAATATGACCCCGCTCGACTTATTATTTGCCTAGTACTCGGTCCAGGAGTTGCAAGTAGTTTCCTGTGTTTATAGTCATGCTAGAGGTCGTGCGTAGCGCTGACCTTAGAGGTGGGCTATGATGCGGTAGTTGATGTCAGCTGTGCTTCCCCGGCAACGGCGAAAGGAATAGTCGTGTCGACGGCACCAGGAATCCTTCTGCTACGGCTACGGAGCCTTGTGTTGGTGTTCCCTCGAAGCGGAAAGGGTGATGTAGCACAGCAGTGGTAAGTATTTCCCTCAGTTTGAGAACCAAGGTATCAATCCAGTGGAGGAGTATCTCAAGATCCTGCACAAACACAAAAGCTTGCTCCCAACGATATGAAGGGGTTGTCAATCCCTTATAGATTGTTTGCCAAGTGAGAACTGAAAGCAACAAAGTAACAAAGCAAAGTAAAAGCGAAGGTGTAAACGATGGATGTGAATAGACCCGGGGGGCGTAGTGTTTACTAGTGGCTTCTCTCATGAAAGCAAGTAGACGGTGGGTGAACAAATTACTCTCGAGCAATTGATAGAACCGCGCAAAGTCGTGACGATATCTATGCAATGATTATATCTATAGGCATCACGTCCAAAACAAGTAGACCGATACTTTCTGCATCTACTACTATTACTCCACACGTCGACCGCTATCCAGCATGCATCTAGTGTATTAAGTCCATAAGAACAGAATAACACCTTAAGCAAGATGACATGATGTAGAGGGATAATCTCAAACCAATGGTAAAAACCCCATCTTTTTACCCTTGATGGCAACTACTTGATGTGTGCCTTGCTGCCCCTACTGTCACACGGAAAGGTTACCACATGGTAAAACCCAAAACCAAGCACTTCTCCCATTTCAAGAATCATAGATCTAGTTGGCCAAACAAAACCCAAAACTCGGAGAGACTTACAAGGATATCAAATCATGCATATAAGAAATCAGCAAAGACTCAAATATATATCATAGATAATCTGATCACAAATCCACAATTCATCGGATCTCGAAAAACACACCGCCAAACAAGATTACATCGGATAGATCTCCATGAAGATCATGGAGAACTTTGTATTGAAGATCCAAGAGAGAGAATAAGCCATCTAGCTACTAACTACGGACCCGTAGGTTTGAAGTGAACTACTCACGAGTCATTGGAGGGGCGATGATGATGAAGAAGCCCTCCAACTCCAAAGTCCCCTCTGGCAGGGCGACGGGAAGGGTCTCCAGATGATATCTCGCGGAAACGGAAGCTTGCAGCGGTGGAAAAGTATTTTCGAGGCTCCCCTGATTTTTTGTTGTATTTTAGGGAATATATAGGCCAAAGATCTAGGTCAGGGGGCGCTAGGGAGGCCACAAGCCTTGCCACCGCCGCCTCCCCCCTGGTGGCTGAGTGGGGGCTTGTGGGCTGCCTGGAGCCCTCCTGGCTTGGCCCACACGCCCCCTGATCTTCTTCCGTTCGGGAAAAAATCATTTCGGGGATTTTATTCCGTTTGGACTCCGTTCCAAAATCAGATCTAAAAAGAGCCAAAAACACAGAAAAAACAGGAACTGGCACTTGGCACTGAATTAATAAGTTAGTCCCAAAAAAGATATAAAAGGTACATAAAAACATCCAAAGATGACAAGATAACAACATGAAACTATCAAAAATTATAGATACGTTTGAGACGTATCAAGCATCCCCAAGCTTAACTCCTGCTCGTCCTCGAGTAGGGAAGTGATAAAGAATGAATTTTTGATGCTTTCATGCTACCTAGCATAGATGTCCTTTGTAATTCCTCTTATGTGACGTGAATGTTCAGATCCATTAGATTCAAAACAATAGTTTGCTATTGACGTGGAAACAATAATACTGCAAGCAAACTAGCAAGGTAATCATGAACTTTCAAAATAACAAGGCCAAAAGAAAGTTATCCCTACAAAATCATATAGTCTGGCTATGCTCTATCATCCTTGCACAACGAATTTAAATCATGCACAACCTCGGTATTGGCCAAGTAATTGTTTTCACACCTTTACTTTCTCAAACATTTTCAACTCTCATGCAATACATGAGCGTGAGCCATGGTTTTAGCACTATAAGTGGAATGGAGTGTGGTGGAGGTTGCAAGGAAAACAAGGAGAAGATGGTTACATTGACTAGGCATATCAATGAGCTGTGGAGATGCTCATCAATAGATATCAACGTGAATGAGTAGGGATTGCCATACAAATGATGCACTAGAGCTAAGAGTATGTGAAAGCTCTTAAAGAAAACTAGTGTGTGTGCATCCAACTTGCTTGCTCACGAAGACCTAAGGCAATTTTGAGGAAGCCTATCATTGGAATATACAAGCCAAGTTAAATAATGAAAAATTCCCACTAGCTATATGGTGGTGACAAAACGAGAGACTCTCAATCATGAAGATCATGGTGCTTAATATGCACAAGTGTGGAAAAAGTGGTAGCATTGTCCCTTCTCTCTTTTTCTCTCATTTTTTTATTTGGTGGGCTCTTTGGCCTCTTTTTTTTTATGGGCTTCTTTGGCCTCTTTTATTTCCTCACATGGGACAATGCTCCATTAATGATGATTATCACACTTTCAACTCAAAACTTCGAGTAACGATGACTCTATATGGAATGCCTTCGGTAGTGTACCGTGGCAATGATCTAGCATGGAATAGACATCAATGGAAACATCATGCTAGCTATCTTACGATCATGCAATGGCAATGTAGACGTGGTGGCACATGTCATGGTGGTAGTTGCATGGCAATATATCTCAGAATGACCTTGAAAAAGCCATAGTAGGTAGGTATCGTGGCTGTTTTGAGGGAGGCTAATGGTGGGTTTTGTGCACCGGCGAAAGTTGCACGGCACTAAGAAGATAGTGATGGTGGTAGGTGAAAGTGCATATAAACCATGGACTCAACATTAGTCATGAAGAACTCATATACTTGTTGCAAAAGTTTTATTAGTAATCGAAACAAAGCATTCAACGCATACTCCAGGGGAAGGGTTGGTAGGTATAAACCATCGAGCGATCTCGACCGCCACGCAAAGGATGACAATCAATATACTAATCATGCTCAGATTTCATCGCATAGCGGTTCACCATACGTGCATGCTACGGGAATCACTAACTTAAACACAAGTATTTCTAGATCCACAACACCTTACTAGCATGACTTCAATATTACCATAACCACAACTCAAAACTAATTGAGATGAATCAAACTTCTCTAACTATTCAATGCACATGAGGTGGAAGTTTTTGTATCCCTTTGGATAACTACCCCTTTTGAGACTACTTTCAAAGCATAGATCAACTACCAAGCCACGCACCATTGTGCTCTAAAACATATAAGTGAAGCACATAGAGCAAAAGTATCTAGCTCAAAAGATATAACTGAAGCACATGTGAGCTGAATTGTCTACCAAAAGATATAAGTGAAGCTCGACAAAATCACGGTGTGTGCATGTCTCTCTCTCTAGGTGTGCAGCAAGGATGATTGTGACACAACAAAAATAAAAGACTCCTACGATACAAGACGCTCCAAGCAAAAACACATAACATGTGGTGAATAAAAATATAGCCCCAAGTAACGTTGTCGATGGATTGAAGACGAGAGAGGGGATGCCTTCCCGGGGCATCCCCAAGCTAGGCTTTTACGACATCCTTGAATCTCTTGGGGTGCCTTGGGCATCCCCAAGCTTGAGCTCTTGCCACTCTTTATCTTTTTGTCCATAAGAACTTCACCCAAAACTTGAAAACTTCACAACACGAAACTTAAACAGAAACTCGTGATAACATTAGTACAAGAAAGCAAACCACCACTTCCTTAGGTACTGTAGCAACCTTAAATTATACTTGTGCTGATGTTGGATTACTGTACTTTCAATCTTCCATGGCTAATACCCCCCGATACTATCCATAGTTTCCTCAAAATAAGCAACCAACACAACAAAAACAAAATCTGTTAACAGCAGACTGGTCTGTAGCAATCTGTATATTTCGTATACCTCTGTTACTTCACAAATTCTGAAAAATTACGACAGTCTGAAGAATTTGCGTAGCAATCAGCAGCAAAAAGAATCAACTCAAAAGCTCTTACAGAAAAAAAATCTTTTCATGAGCAGAATGTTTCTGTCTTTTCCACCATGACCAAACGATCATCCCCAAGAGTAATCATAACGGTTTTGCTTGGCACAAACGCAAAAAGAAACACAAAAACACAATCATAACAGAATTATGAAAGTGTGGAAAACACAAAACAGAAAGAAAAAAGGATAGATTCGTTGGGTTGCCTCCCAACAAGCGCTATTGTTTAACGCCCTTAGCTAGGCACTCAATGATGCTCTCACAAAAGACAAGAATTGAAGCACAACGAGAGCATCCTAAAGCATGTGAAAATCGCATCTAAGTCTAACACACTTCCTATGCATAGGCATTTTATAGGAAAACAGATTGTCAAGACAACCAATAGTTGCCATGTGCAAGGAAGAAGAAAGAGACAATATCAACCTCAACATAACGAGAGGTGATTTGGTAACATGGAAGTTTCTACCACAATATTTTCCTCTCTCATAGCAA
Source organism: Hordeum vulgare subsp. vulgare (assembly GCF_904849725.1). NCBI lineage: Eukaryota > Viridiplantae > Streptophyta > Magnoliopsida > Poales > Poaceae > Hordeum > Hordeum vulgare. Next base: position 196,634,225 of record NC_058524.1, read on the forward strand.
TTACATGTGGGATCATATTCGAATTCAACAATGTAACTATCACAAAGGATATTCTTTTCATGATCCACATGCATGCAAAGTTGACGCTCTTCAAAAATAGTGGGATTATCATCTAAAGTCATGACTTCTCCAAACCCACTTTCAATAATATTGCAAATATCATATTCATCTTGAGGCTTGAACAAATTTTCAAGATCAAAAGAAAAATCATCACCCCAATCATGATATTTGCAACAAGTAGTGGTCATAGCAAGACTAGCATCCCCAAGCTTAGGGTTTTGCATAATTTAAGCATGATTATCACTAATAGAATTTATAGTGAAACCATTGCAATCATGCTTTTCATCCAAAGAACCCTCGTGAATCACTTCATAGTTTTCTTCCACACAATTTTCAGATTCACGCCTCTCAAGCAAAACTCCATAAATATAGTCAACTGTCCTCAACTCACTAGGAAGTCGTTCCACACAAGTGGATCTCTTAAAGAGATTAACAAACGAAGATGCAAGCATATTGAAGGCACATGGCACACAAGCGAACAGAAAGCAAGCGAGAGAAAATGGCGAATGAAAAAAAGGCAAAAGAAAACGGTGAAGGAGAAAGGCAAATGGAAACGGCAAATGTGAAGTGGGGGAGAGGAAAACGAGAGGCAACTGGCAACAAAAGTAAATGCAAGAAAAGAGTTTGTGAGACCTACTTGGATAGATCTTGATTTCTCCTCCCTGGCAACGACGCCAGAAATACTTCTGATGTTAGTTGTGCTTCCCTGGCAACGGCGACAGGAATAGTCGTGTCGACGGCACCAGGAATCCTTCTGCTACGGCTATGGAGCCTTGCGTTGGTGTTCCCTCGAAGCGAAAAGGGTGATGTAGCACAGCGGTGGTAAGTATTTTCCTCTGTTTGAGAACCAAGGCATCAATCCAGTGGAGGAGTATCTCAAGATCCTGCACAAACACAAAAGCTTGCTCCCAACGATATGAAGGGGTTGTCAATCCCTTATAGATTGTTTGCCACGTGAGAACTGGAAGCAACAAAGTAACAAAGCAAAGTAAAAGCGGAGGTGTAAACGATGGATGTGAACAGACCCGGGGGGCGTAATGTTTACTAGTGGCTTCTCTCATGAAAGCAAGTAGACGGTGGGTGAACAAATTACTGTCGAGCAATTGATAGAACCACGCAAAGTCGTGACGATATCTATGCAATGATTATATCTATAGGCATCACGTCCAAAACAAGTAGACCGATACTTTCTGCATCTACTACTATTACTCCACACGTCGACCGCTATCCAGCATGCATCTACTGTATTAAGTCCATAAGAACAGAGTAACGCCTTAAGCAAGATGACATGATGTAGAGGGATAATCTCAAACCAATGATAAAAACCCCATCTTTTTACCCTTGATGGCAACTACTTGATGTGTGCCTTGCTGCCCCTACTGTCACTGGGAAAGGTCACCACATGGTAGAACCCAAAACCAAGCACTTCTCCCATTGCAAGAATCATAGATCTAGTTGGCCAAACAAAACCCAAGACTCGCAGAGACTTACAAGGATATCAAATCATGCATATAAGAAATCAGCAAAGACTCAAATATATATCATGGATAATCCGATCACAAATCCACAATTCATCAGATCTCGACAAACACACCGCCAAATAAGATTACATCGGATAGATATCCATGAAGATCATGGAGAACTTTGTATTGAAGATCCAAGAGAGACAGGAAGCCATCTAGCTACTAACTATGGACCCGTAGGTCTGAAGTGAACTACTCACGAGTCATTGGGGGGGCGATGATGATGATGAAGAAGCCCTCCAACTCCAAAGTCCGCACAGCAGGGCGCCGGGAAGGGTCTCCAGATGAGATCTCGCGGAAACGGAAGCTTGCGGCGGCAGAAAAGTATTTTCGAGGCTCCCTTGTTTTTTTGCTGTATTTTAGGGAATATATAGGCCAAAGATCTAGGTCAAGGGGCGCCAGGGAGGCCAGAAGCCCTGCCACCGCCGCCTCCCGCCTGGTGGCGGAGTGGGGGCTTGTGGGCTCCCTGGAGCCCTCCTGGCTTGGCTCACAGGCCCCCTGATCTTCTTACGTTCGGGAAAAAATCATTTCGGGGATTTTATTCCATTTGGACTCTGTTCCAAAATCAGATCTGAAAAGAGCCAAAAACACAGAAAAAACAGGTACTAGCACTTGGCACTGAATTAATAAATTAGTCCCAAAAAAGATATAAAAGGTACATAAAACATCCAAAGATGACAAGATAACAGCATGAAACCATCAAAAATTATAGATACGTTTGAGACGTATCAGTAGGCAGTGGAACGGTGTACCAAGTGGCACCCGGATGGTGGGCTTGGGAACCTTGCGCACATCGTTTGGGGCCGTGGCGGAAACCTCGACCGGACTTCCGTGCGGGTTACCCTCAGATAGGCGATAGACCTGGACTAAGTATTAGCGTGGTTAACGGTCGTGGCCGACTCCCTCGCTGGGCTTCGGCTTGAAGGTTGCCGAGGTGCATGACGTGCATAGCATGTGTGAAGGAGTACGCCCCTGCAGGGTAATGATCTATTCGAATAGCCGCGTTCGTGGATATGGACTACTTGGAAGCATATGTTGTTCAAAGATAACTATAATGGCTACTCATAAAATTGTCAAGATAAGTGTGAGTGTCGTGGATGGCATTTCCGTAGGGTGATAGAATGATTCCATGATGGAGTATTGTTGTGGTGTTAGTGGACTCGTGTGCGAGAAATCAAAATTGTCAAAGTTATTTAAAAATTTAGTTGTCTAGCCAAGAGTCAAATGTTGGATTTCTGCATGGAACCCCACAACTCTTTGTTGATACATTGCATGAGTAGATAGATTATCCTAAAGTCTTGTTGAGTACTTTTTACTCATGTTTGCTTAATAAATTTTTGCAGAGGTTGTTAATGACCCTAATGGAGGGTTCTACCTAGACGTTGACGATGGCGAGTAGTTGGTGTCCCAGCTATGATCTGGCCCTAAGTTGGGTCTGTAGATAGTCAGGCCATGTGCCTTTATCTTTCCGTTTGTCTGTACTCAGACAGGTTTAATCTTCCGCTGGCTTGTAGGACTTGTGTGTATGACTTGTGATGAGGGGTCGTGAGACCCCTATCTGTGTAATATTATGTATGAGGCTCTTCCGAGCCTTTTAAATAGAGTTTGTATTCTTATGGTTATGTTGTGATGCCATCGATCTATCTATGCATATCGGTATGCCATGTGTATGTGTGTTGTACTTGATATGTATGGGGTTCGAATACTTAGTCGTATGCCTTAGTAGCACTCCTTACAGGGAAATGCCCCTTTGTGATTCCATCAAGCCATGGTAGTTCGCTACTGCTCCGGACACATTGGTTGACTGGCATGTGTCCTTCTTAGCTGTTGTGTCTGTCCCTTTGGGAAATGTCACGCGTTGTAATGGAGTCCTTGTAGCTTGCTACGACTCGTCTACATTCGCTGATGACCGACACCTGCTTTGCTGGGTCATGTATGTCTGTCCCTGTACGTAACTGCCGCTTGAGTTTATGACTAGACATGTCGATCCGGGTTCTTTGACATTGGATTGCTAGTGACACAATTGCATACGCGAGTCAAAAGGCGCAAATGGTCCCGGCTAAGGTAAGGCTGCAGCCGTGGGGATGACCGTGCGTGAGACCGCAAAGAGATGTGATGTGTTACAGGTTGGATTCCTATGGCTTAGGATCGGGGTCCCGACAGCGTTGGTATTAGAGCCTGACTGACTATAGGATTACTAAGACAAACTGGTCGAAGTTGAGTCTAGAATTTCTTTAGTTATACATAAGGGAATTGTTTGTGGAAGGGAACGTAAGATTCTTGCTTCTCTTCTTAAATTATTCTATTCTGGTCATCCTCGTATTTTCTGCGGGGATTAAGAATTAGGTTACTTATCTTTCTCTCAGGATCATGTGTTTTTGATCGATAGATTATAGGACAACGAGTCGAGAGTTACTCCGAGTTTCTCTTATTTCAAGGAAAAGAAAGTAAGTTTTGATGACCATGGAATTGAACTTGATAGTTGAGTGGTTATGCTATCCTATCTTTGTGGGTTGTCTCAAAATTATTTTTGAGCATTTACAACCGTTATGCTGCCCGAATATTGTCTTCAGAGCTTTAATGCTTTTGCATTACTCTCTATTTTCAGATGCCTGACCGTCCTTCTCGTTAGGTGGTCCGTCTGGCTAGGTGCATTGATGTGCCAGGTCATACGACCATGCTAGTCTGGATGATGTCACTAGCCGGTTACCGCTGGTACCCAGAGTACACAATGGAGGAGCAGTACCGGGATTTTAATCAGAGTCAGTATCTCTGCATTGTTAGGGTATTCCCAGACTACCCTGGACCTGAGGAGCCGATCCATTTGTCTTATGGATTGGGGGTCACTATTGACATGGCAGTACAAGATGCTGCCTATTCAATGCTGACCATCATGAGGGCCAGACATGCACTGTTGCAGAATTCAGAGTTCTGCTATGTTCCTGCCTCTCAGCGAGGAGAAGAAGGATACCTCAGTGGGGTCTACTTTGATTCCTCTATGGAGGATCCGCTGCTGCAGTCCACTGTTGAGATGCTAGAGAATAGAGATAGGGATGCTCGTGCCCTTCGTATGGAGCTCTATGCTACACGTGCCCGTCTGCGGACGGCTTTGACACAGCTGGCACCTGTAGTCCAGACAGGGTATGGAGATATGGAGATGTTGAACCCTGTTAGGACCCATCTTCCGGCTCATGTTGACTGTCCTGCTATAGGAGGAGTCACCCCTCTTCGGGGACCTCTACTACCACCAGTCAAGGGACCAAGGACACATCCGTGCCCTTACGGTTCCCAGGGGTCTCAGGCTCGAGTATTTCCTGATCCGCAGGTTGAGCTCCCAGGTCATGGAGGCAACCTTTATGAGATGTTATATGCGGATGCCTGAATCCGTGAATGGAAGGATAGTAAGGTAGTAGTTATACTTCCACAGTCCTGTGTGTCTTGTGGAGTATGCTTATGTCGAGAGATGAATTCCGGAGGCATAGATAAATAATGTATAGGAAGCTTGAAAAGCCTGTGATGAGTTGTGTCATCTTTTCAGTAGTTTGCTCTTTGGTTAAGGTTGTACTGAACTATGTAATGGTGTGTATGAACCATGGTGTATATATAGCAGTTGCTTGTTACCATGTTGTTCGGATGTTCATTTCCGCATTCCATGTGTTCAGTGCATTCTTAATCCATAGTTAGTATTGATGTTGATATTGGTCTAAGATGTGAGTTTGTTTGTCAGGATGGTGTTCACCAGGTTGAACCGTGCCCCTGCTCATGAGCAGGGAGAGGATAGTCAAGCATCGCAGGAAGAACTGCCTCACCCGCCCTCTTTGGCGGAAGTTATGCTTGAGGCAGAAAGAAACAAAAGGGAGACCAACCGTCTGTTAGAGCGTATTGAGAAAAATACGGCTCGTCAGCCTACGAACGATGCAGTGTCCCTCAATGACTTTATGAAGCTGAATCCTCCAAAGTTCCATCACTCCGTCGACCCCCTCGACGCTGATGACTGGTTGTGCAGTATATCGTGCAAGATTCGCTCTGCAAATGTTTCTAAGGCCGACAAGGTGACCTTTGCGGCGTACTTTCTGGAAGGACCCACCAATTTGTGGTGGGAGAACTTTGAAGCTATGCGTCCTGCCGGACCAGCAGCCACATGGGCAGGCTTTAGTGCAGCCTTCCGTCTGCACCATATTCCAGAGGGTCTGATGGACCGAAAGAGAGAGGAGTTATGTGCATTCACCCAGGGAAAATTGACCATGGATGCCTATAGCCGCGAGTTTGGTAACCTCGCCCGCTATGAAACTGAAGAGGTGTCAACTGACGCCAAGAAGCAAGCAAGATTCCGCAAGGGTCTGAGCCTTGAACTTCGTCGTGATTTGTGCCTCCATGAGTGTACCAGCTTTCAAGCTCTTGTCAACAAGGCGATCAGTGCTGAGACTGGTCATACCGACTATGAAGCCACAAAGAAGCACTCCCGTGACTCTGGCTCGTCATCTGGTTCCGCGTTCCCGAAACGCAGGCTGTGGGTTCCAAATAGCTCTCTGCCGCCAAGATACACCCCGAGGCCATCCTATGTGGTGCCTCAGGCGAATCAGACCAACCCTCCATCAAAAACCTATGGTGGTCCAGCTAGCAATTATGCACCACGTACCAATCAGGTGATCTGTTACAAGTGTGGAGAACCAGGGCCCTATTCCCGAGAGTGTCCTCAGAATATGGGTGCCAAGCAACCCGGAAAGTCCGTTGGGCAAGGCAAGTAGGGCAAAGCTTACTATGTGAAGCCAACTCTTGCACGTGGCCGTGTGAAGTATGTTTCAGTAGAAGAAGCTGTAGAGGACCCCGACGTCATTTTGGGTACGCTCCTTGTTAATCATCACCCAACGTCTGTTCTTTTTGACACTGGGTCATCTCATTCCTTCATTTCAGAAAGTTATGCACAGTTGCATAACATGTCTTTCTGTGATATGCCAATCCCATTGGTTGTCCAAACCCCTAGTAGTAAGTGGCAAACCTCCAGGATAACCTATGACAATGAAATTCTAGTAGACAGGCTAGTTTTTCTAGCATCTTTGATAGCCCTGAAATCTTCGGATATCAATAACATCTTGGGTATGGACTGGGTGTCAGCTCATTATGCCAAGATTGATACTCATTTTAGAAATGTTCAGCTTACCCATCCCTCGGGTGAGATAATCAATGTTTCTACTCGAGTTGCCAAATGTCAACTCTATTCCCTCAATGTCAACCCTCTTCCAGAACTTGAAGACATTCCGGTAGTCCGTGACTTCCCGGATGTTTTTGCAGAGGAACTGCCAGGAATTCCACCTCACACGGATGTAGAGTTTGTGATAGACCTTGTTCCGGGAACTGTCCCAATAGCCAGAAGACCCTATAAGATGGCACCCCTGGAGCTAGCCGAACTTAAGAAACAACTAGATGAGGCCTTCAATAAAGGTTTCATTCGTCCTAGCTTTCTCCTTGGGCTTGTCCCGTCCTCTTCGTTAAGAAGAAAGACGGAACGGATCGGATGGTTGTAGATTATCGACCAGTTAATCTGGTCACCATAAAGAACAAGTATCTGCTCCCCAGGATCAACGACCTGTATGATCAGCTCGCTGGATCCTCAGTCTTCTCCAAAATGGATTTGAGGTTAGGTTACCATCAAATCAAGATCAAGAACGGGGACATTCCAAAAACGGCTTTTGTCACTCGTTATGGCCAATACGAGTACACCGTCATGTCCTTTGGTTTAAGCAATGCCCCAGCCACCTTCTCTCGCTTGATGAATTCAATCTTCATGGAGTATTTGGATAAATTCGTCGTAGTATACCTCGATGATATTCTCATCTACTCGAAGAACGAACAAGAACATGCCGAGCATCTAAGGCTGGTATTGATGAAACTTCAAGAGCACCGCATGTATGCCAAGTTTTCAAAATGTGAATTTTGGTTACCAGAAGTGACCTATCTAGGTCACGTAATCTCTCATAAGGGTATTGCTGTCAATCCCGAGAGAGTTCAAGCCGTCCTTGATTGGACTCAACCTGAATCAGTTAAGCAAGTTAGGAGTTTTCTTGGTCTAGCGAGCTATTGCTGCCGCTTTGTCGAGAATTTCTCCAAGGTTGCAAAGCCTCTAACTGAACTCCTCAAGAAAGATAAAAAGTTCGAGTGGACACCACAGTGTGAGCATAGTTTTCCGCAACTGAAAAGACGCTTGACTTCCGCACCTGTGTTGTTACCACTAGATTTCTCTAAGGACTTTGTTATCTATTGCGACGCCTCGCGACAAGGATTAGGTTGCATTCTCATGCAGGATCGTCATGTGATTGCATACGCATCTCGACAGTTGCGTCCACATGAGGATAATTATCCCACACATGATCTTGAGCTTGCAGCAGTAGTCCATGCAATTAAAACCTGGCAACATTACCTTCTTGGTAATCGTTGCGAAATACTCACTGATCACGAAAGTCTGAAATATATCTTCACCCAGCAGGATTTGAATCTCAGGCAAAGACGGTGGGTTGAGTTGATCACGGATTACGACTTAGGGATAACTTACACCCCGGGGAAGGCCAATGTTATGGCTGATGCACTAAGTCGTAAGTCTTATTGTAACAACCTGATGCTACAACGAGGTCAACCACATCTCTTTGAGGAATTTCGGAAGTTAAATCTTCACATTGTTCCTCAAGGATTCCTTTCTAACCTGGTGGCGAAGCCTACTCTTAAGGATCAAATCATAGCTGGCCAGAAGCGTGATAAGGGTATATCACGGATCAAGGGGAATATTATTAGCGGAAACGCTAAGGAATTCTCCATGAATGATCAAGATGTTGTATTCTTCCATAATCGTCTAGTGGTTCCTAAGAATCCACATCTAAGGCAATTAATCCTTAAGGAGACTCATGATTCTCCTCTCACCATTCATCCTGGTAGTACTAAGATGTATCAGGACCTACGCCAAAGGTTTTGGTGGACTAGGATGAAGAGAGAAATTGATGAGTTCGTTGCTAACTGTGATGTTTGTTGTCGAGTTAAGGAAGAACATCAAAGGCCTGCTGGCACCCTTCAACCTTTAGCTATTCTTGAATGGAAATGGGATAAAGTCAGTATGGATTTCATCACCGGATTTCCCAAGACCAAGAAAGGAAATAATGCTATCTTTTTGGTCATTGACCGCCTTTCCAAAGTAGCTCATTTTCTTCCAGTTCATGAGAGTATAACAGCTAGCCAGCTAGCAGAGTTATATATCTCTCGAATAGTGTCTCTTCATGGTGTTCCTGTGGAGATTAACTTAGACCGTGGAAGTATCTTTACTTCTCGCTTCTAGGGGAGTTTTCAGAATGCCATGGGGACTCACTTATCTTTTAGCACTGCTTTCCATCCTCAATCAAGTGCTCAAGTAGAAAGGGTGAATCAAATCCTAGAAGATATGCTCCGAGCTTGTGTTATATCGTTCGGTATGAATTGGGAGAAGTGCCTTCCATTCGCTGAATTTTCTTATAACAACAGTTACCAATCAAGCTTGGGCAAAGCTCCTTTTGAAGTTCTCTATGGACGATGATGTCGAACACCTCTTAATTGGTTAGAAACCGGAGAGAGGCAAATCTTTGGTCCGGATATGATCTAGGATGTAGAAGAGCAAGTTCGCATTATTCGTGAAAAGTTGAAAACAGCTCAGTCTCGTCAAAAGAGGCAATATGATTGTCATCATAAGGTTGTGACCTTTAAAGTTGATGAGAAGGCTTACCTTCGGGTTACACCTTTGAAGGGAACCCATCGTTTCGGTATCAAGGGCAAGTTGGCTCCTTGTTATATCAGTCCTTTTCGCATTCTTGTCAAACGAGGAGAAGTTGCCTATCAATTGGAACTTCCTCCGCATCTATCCAAGGTTCATGATGTATTCCACGTCTTGCAACTCAGGCGTTGCTTTTCGGATCCTATCCGTGAAGTGGACCACGAAACGCTTGATCTCCAAGATAACCTTTCATACCGAGAATACCATGTACGTATTCTAGATCAAGCTGAACGTACCACTCGACGTCGAAACCTCAAGTTTCTTAAAGTTAAATGATCAAATCATTCTGAAAAGGAAGCAACATGGGAAAGAGAGGGTCGTCTCTGACTTGAGTATCCCGCGCTATTCCCGACGACTTCCAAATCTCGGGACGAGATTCTTTTGAGTGGTGTTGAGTTTTCACATCCCTGATCCCCATTAGGGTTTAGCAAGTTTGAGCTCATGTTTTCTTCCATTGCATCTTAAGAATTTGAATTGCACTCAAGGAAGGAAATGAAATCAAAGCAAAACCTCAACAAACTCTATATTCAAAAGAAAACCAAAGTAGTGCCAAATATCTCAAATATTTCAAAGTTTCCAAAAATATTGAAAACTTTATATGTGGTTGGAAATATTCCAACTAACACTCTGGTATTTTTCAAACTATTTTAGGAATAGTTTGGAGCCAAAAATTAAACAAAACTAAGTCAGTAAGAATAAAACAGAAACAGCAAACAAAAGAAATAATAAAAACCTTACTTGTCGCTCACTTGAGGCCCAGCCCATCGCACCGCCTCTCGTCTTCCTTGTGCCAGTCGGCACTAGGAGGTGGCCGCCGCTCCCTCCGGCGCGGCCACGCACCTGCGTGCCTGCCTGGCCACCGCATCGCGCTGGCACGAAGGGGATAAGCTCCCCGAAGACCTCCCCGAGCTCTCCCCCTCTCCATTCGCCCCCAGCTCTCTCCCCCTCTCGGCCGCCATAAACGCGAGCTCGAGCTCGAGCTAGAAGTCGCTACAGCCTCTCTTCCTCTCTCCTGATCTGCGCAACAGCTCCGTCAAAGATACCTGAAGCTCCTAAGCCAGTCGCTTGACGCCGAGAAGCTCTGAAACACTGTGACACCGTCATCTTCCACCTCGGGTCACCGGAGCTCGCCGTCGTCGTTCTCCCTCCTCAAGCCATCCCCGAGCCTGATCTCGTCGCCTCTGCACTCCTCGTGAGCTTAGGAATCTTTCCCCGAAGTTTTCCCCCTCGATTCCTTCCTCTAGGCCCCGATTCCACCGGAGCCCGACGAGATCCGCCGCGGGACCTCGTCGTCGGTAGCCCTCCGGTGATCGGCTGGTCATTCTGAGGCCACCAATGGCTTCAGTGCGTTACATAGGTGTTGTAGGAGCCTAGCCCCGTGCGTGTTGAGCCCCGTAGCCGTGACCCCGATGATGTCCGAGCTTCGGCCGCCGCCGAGCTCGTCGTCGGCGTCATCTCCGACCATTTCAAGCCCTGTTGCGTGCAAAAATGGAACCGCGGGTGAAGTGTCATTCTTCTGGTGCCCTCCAGGTTAAGTTTGGTCGCCGGAATGGAAATCCCGAGCCCCTCAGCCGTCTGTGTGGTCGCCGGAGGCTCATCGCCGGTGAGATCCACCTCGCCGCCGGTGGATCTAACTCCCGTGAGTCACTCGCATGTGGGGCCAGCCCCCTGGCTAGTTGATACGTCCATTTTGCATCATGCTTTCATGTTGATATTTATTGCTTTTTGGGGTGTTATATTACTTGTGGTACCATATTTATGCCTTTTATCTCTTATTTTGCAAGGTTTATTTGAAGAGGGAGAATTCAGGCAGCTAGAATTCTGTACTTGAAAAGGAGCAAATCCTAGTCCACTATTCTGCACATCTCCAAATGCCCTGAAAAGGTACGTGGATTTTTTTGGGATTATATAAAAATATTGGGCGAAAGAACTAACAGAGGGGGGCTGCCAGGGCGCCACAAGCCCTGACACTGCCACCCCCCTGTTGGTGTGGTGGGGGCTTGTGGGCTACCTGACGGCCCACTAGCCCCCTCTTTTGCTATGTGAAGCGTCTTGGTCCAGAAAAAATCAGACGGGACCTTTTTCGTGGTTTCGCCGCCGCCGCGAGGTGGAACTTGAGCAGATCCAATCTAGAGCTCAAGCAGGATGATCCTGCAGGGGAAACTTCCCTCCCGGAGGGGGAAATCGTCGCCATCGTCATCACTAACACTCCTCTCGTCGGAGGGGAGGCATCTTCATCAGCACCATCTCCTCCCCAATCCCTAGTTCATCTCTTGTAACCAATCTTTGTCTCGCAACTCCGATTGGTACTTGTAAGGTTGCTAGTAGTGTTGATTACTCTTTGTAGTTGATGCTAGTTGGATTACTTGGTGGAAGAGTTTATGTTCAGATCCTTGATTCTATTCATTACACCTCTGATCATGATTATGATTATGTTTTGTGAGTAGTTACTTTTGTTCCTGAGGACATGAGATAAGTCATGTTAATAATAGTCATGTGAATTTGATATTCGTTCGGTATTTTCATATGTTGTATGTTGTCTTTTCCTCTAGTGGTGTTATGTGAACGTCGACTACATAACACTTCACCATATTTGGGCCTAGAGGAATGCATTGGGAAGTAGTAAGTAGATGATGGGTTGCTGGAGTGACAGAAGCTTAAACCCCAGTCTATGCGTTGCTTCGTGAGGGGCTGATTTGGATCCACTAGTTTAATGCTATGGTTAGACTTTGTCTTAATTCTTCTTTTGTAGTTGCGGATGCTTGCGAGAGAGGTTAATCATAAGTGGGATTCTTTTCCAAGTAAGGGCAATACCCAAGCACCGGTCCACCCACATATCAAACTATCAAAGTAACGAACGTGAATCATATGAACATGATGAAACTAGCATGACAGAAATTCCCGTGTGTCCTCGGGAGCGTTTTTCCTCCTATAAGACTTTGTTCAGGCTTGTCCCTTGCTACAAAAGGGATTGGGCCACTTTCCGCACTGTTGCTACTACTTGTTACTTGTTACTTTTTGCTTGCTACGTTTCACCTCGCTACACAATCACTTGTTACCGCTACTTTCAGTGCTTGCAGTTATTACCTTGCTGAAATCCATTTATCAGAGCCATCTGCTCCTCGTTGGGTTCGACACTCTTACTTATCGAAAGGACTACGATTGATCCCCTATACTTGTGCGTCATCAAGACTCTTTTCTGGCGCCGTTGCCGGGGAGTGAAGCGCCTTTGGTTAGTGGAAATTGGTAAGGAAACATTTATATACTGTGCTGAAATTTATTGTCACTTGTCACTATGGAAACTGTTCCTTTGAGGAGTTTGTTCGGGGTATCTTCACCACGAACGGAAGCACGAGGATTTGTCCCTCAACCTGAGGTACCTACTAAAAATATCTTTTATGAAATTCCTTCGGGTATGCTTGAGAAACTGCTGGCTAATCCTTTTACACGAGATGGATCTTCACATCCAGACTTGCATCTAATCTATGTAGATGAAGTTTGTGGTTTATTTAAGCTTGCAGGTTTGCACGAGGATGAGGTAAAGAAGAAAGTCTTTCCTTTATCTTTGAAGGATAACCCGTTGACATGGTATAGGTTACGTGATGATACTGGATCATGCGGCTACAATCGGTTGAAATTGGAATTCCATCAAAAGTTCTATCCTATGCAGTTAGTACATCGTGATCAGAACTTTATTTATAACTTTTGGGCTCATGACAGGGAAAGCATAGCTCAAGCTTGGAGGACGCTTAAATCAATGCTATATTTATGCCCCAATCATGAGCTCTCGAGAGAAATCATCACTCAAAACTTTTATGCTCGGCTTTCTCATGAAGATCGTACCATGCTTGACACTTCTTGTACCGGTTCTTTTATGAAGAAGGATATCGATCACACGTGGAATTTATTGGAAAGAATCAAACGCAACTCTGAAGATTGGGAGTTGGAGGAAGGTAAGGAGTCAGGTATGAATTTCCAGTTTGATTGCGTTTAATCTTTTGTTGAGACAAACACTTCTAGAGATTTTAGCGCTAAGTATGGACTTGACTCTGAGATGGTAGCTTCTCTATGTGAATCTTTTGCTGCTCATGTTGATCTTCCCAAAGAGAAATGGTTTAAATATCATCCTCCTGTAGAAAGCAACATAGCCAAAACCAATCTAGTTGAGGAGAAAGTCATTGCTTTTAGTGATCCTGTTGTTCCTTGTGCTTACACTGAGAAACCACCATACCCTGCTAGGAGAAAGGATTATTCTAAAGCTCCAACTGTGATACGTAGGGGTTACATTAGACCACTTGCACCCCTGAAGAGATTAGAGTTGAACCTAGTGTTGCTATTATCAAAGATCTCTTAGCCGAAGACGTAGACGGGCATGTTATCAAATTCTGTGAGGACTACGCTAGAATTGCCAAACCTCACGCGAAAGACAAACATGGACTTGTAGTCGGCCTGCCCGTTGTCTGTTAAGATAGGAGATCACTGTTACCATGGTTTATGTGATATGGGAGCTAGTGTTAGTGCAATACCCCGTTCTCTATATGATGAAATCAAAGATGATATTGCACCTGCTGAGTTAGAACCCATTGATGTCACTATTACGCTAGCTAATAGAGACACTGTTTGCCCTCTGGGAACTGTGAGAGACGTAGAAGTCCTGTGTGGTAAGACGAAGTATCCTACTGATTTCCTCGTCCTTGGTACTACACAAGATAGCTTTTGTCCCATCATATTCGGTAGACCCTTTCTCAACACTGTCAATGCTCACATTGATTGCATTAAGCAGACTGTCACAGTTAGTTTCGAGGGTGTGTCTCATGAATTTAACTTCTCTAAGTTTGGAAGACAACCCCATGAAAAAGAGTCATCTGGTAGGGATGAAATCATTGCTCTTGCCTCTATTGCCGTACCTCCTACGGATCCTTTAGAGCAATATCTGCTTGAGCATGAAAATGATATGCATATGGAGGAGAGAGATGAGATAGATAAAATTGTCTTAGAACAATATCCTATTCTCAAGAATAATCTGCCTGTTGAAATGCTTGGGGATCCTCCCCCACCAAAGGGTGATCCTGTGTTCGAGCTTAAACAGCTTCCTGATACTCTTAAATATGCCTATCTTGATGAGAAGGAGATATATCCTGTCATTATTAGTGCTCTCCTCTCCGAGCACGAAGAGAATAAGTTACTAAGGACTCTCAGGAAGCATTGTGCTGCTATTGGATATACTCTTGATGATCTTAAGGGTATTAGTCCTACTCTATGTCAGCACAAGATTAAAACAAATCCTGACTTTAAACCAGTTGCTGATCATCAAAGGAGATTAAATCCTAAGATGAAACAGGCCGTTAGAAAAGAAATATTAAAGCTTCTGGAAGCATGAATCATTTATCTTGTTGCTCATAGTGATTGGGTAAGTCTAGTACATTGCGTACCTAAGAAGGGAGGTATCACCGTCGTTCCTAATGATCAGGATGAACTAATCCCACAAAGGATTATTACCGGTTATAGAATGGTGATAGACTTCCAGAAACTGAACAAGGCAACCAGGAAAGATCATTATCCTTTGTCGTTTATCGACCAAATGCTAGAAAGGCTATCGAAACACACACACTTCTGCTTTCTAGACGGTTATTCAGGTTTCTCGCAAATACCTGTTGCACAATCTGATCAAGAGCAAACCACTTTCACCTGCCCTTTCGGTACCTTTGCCTATAGATGTATGCCTTTTGGCTTATGTAACGCACCTGCCACCTTTCAAAGATGTATGATGGCTATATTCTCTAACTTTTGTGAAAAGATTGTCGAGGTTTTCATGGATGAATTCTCCGTTTACGGGTCTTCCTTTGAACATTGCCTCAGCAACCTTGATCGAGTCTTACAGAGATGCGAAGAAACCAACCTCGTCTTGAATTGGGAGAAGTGCCACTTTATGGTTAATGAAGGTATCGTCTTAGGACACAAAATCTCTGAAAGAGGCATTGAAGTTGATAAGGCTAAGGTTGATGCAATTGAGAAAATGCCTTGCCCCACAGATATCAGAGGTATACGAAGTTTCCTAGGTCATGCTGGTTTCTATAGAAGGTTCATTAAAGACTTCTCTAAGATTTCCAGGCCTCTTACCAACCTCTTGCAGAACGATGTTCCTTTTCTTTTTGATGAGGATTGTGAGGAAGCCTTCAAAATACTTAAGAAGGCTTTGATAACCGCACCTATTGTTCAACCATATGACTGGAACTTGCCCTTTGAAATCATGTGCGGCGCTAGTGATTATGCTGTTGGTGCTATTCTAGGACAAAGAGTTGACAAGAAGTTGAATGTCATTCACTACGCTAGTGAAACTCTAGGCAGTGCCAAAGAAACTATGCCACTACGGAGAAGGAATTTTTAGCAGTCGTGTTTGCATGTGAAAAGTTTAGATCTTACATAGTTGACTCCAAAGTCACTATTCACTCTGATCATGCTGCTATTAAGTACCTCATGGAGAAGAAGGACGCTAAGCCTAGGCTGATCAGATTGGTTCTCCTGCTACATGAATTTGATTTGCATGTCGTTGACCGAAAGGGTGCTGATAACCCTGTAGCAGATAACTTGTCTAGGCTAGAGAATGTCCTTGATGACCCACTACATATTGATGATAGCTTTTCTGATGAGCAGCTAAATGTCATCCACACTTCACATAGTGCACCGTGGTATGCAGATTATGCAAACTATATCGTAGCCAAATACATACCACCCAGTTTCACCTATCAGCAAAAGAAGAAATTCTTCTTTGATTTGAGACACTACTTTTGGGATGATCCTCACCTTTATAAGGAAGGAGTAGATGGTGTTATTAGACGTTGTGTGCCTGAACATGAACAGGGACAGATCTTGTAGAAGTGTCATTCCGAAGCCTACGGAGGACACCACGCTGGAGATAGAACTGCCCATAAGGTATTGCAATCAGGTTTCTATTGGCCCACTCTCTTCAAGGATGCCCATAAGTTTATCTTGTCTTGTGTCGAATGCCAAAGAATAGGGAACATCAGCAAGCGTCGGGAAATGCCTATGAACTATTCACTTTTCATTGAACCATTTGATGTCTGGGGCTTTGATTATATGGGACCCTTCCCGAGTTCCAATGGGTACACTCACATCTTAGTTGCTGTGGATTACGTTACTAAGTGGGTAGAAGCTATCCCCACTAAAAAATGCTGATCACCACACCTCTATTAAGATGCTTAAAGAAGTCATATTCCCAAGATTTGGAGTCCCTAGATACTTGATGACTGATGGCGGTTCACACTTCATTCATGGTGTTTTCCGCATGATGCTAGCTAAGTATGATGTCAACCATAGAGTTTCATCTCCTTATCATCCTTAGTCTAGTGGTCAAGTGGAGTTGAGTAATAGGGAGATCAAGTTGATCCTACAAAAGACCGTCAATAGATCTCGAAAGAACTGGTCTAGCAAACTTGACGATGCACTATGGGCTTATAGGACTGCCTATAAGAATCCCATGGGCATGTCGTCGTATAAAATAGTTTACGGTAAGGCCTGTCATTTACCTCTAGAGCTGGAACACAAAGCTTATTGGGCAATCAAAGAGCTCAACTTTGATTTCAAACTTGCCGGTGAGAAGCGGTTGTTTGATATCAGCTTGTTAGATGAATGGAGAACCCAGGCATAAGTGAATGCCACGTTGTTCAAGGAAAAGGTTAATAGATGGCACGACAAACGAATACAGAAACGAGAGTTCAATGTAGGTGATTATGTCTTGCTATACAATTCTCGTTTGAGATTCTTTGCACGCAAACTTCTCTCTAAATGGGAAGGTCCCTATGTTATCGAGGAAGTATATCGTTCCGGTGCCATAAAAATCAATAACACGGAAGGAAATTTTCCTAGAGTGGTAAATGGACAAAGAATCAAGGATTACATCTCTGGTACTCCCATAAATGCTGAGACCAATATCATCAATGTCATAACTCTAGAGGAGTACATAAGGGATGTTTATCAGCCTATTTCAGACCTTGAAAACGAAGATGTATCTGTTTCGGTAAGAAATTGGACTCCGATGCTTTTCCAATTGGAAATTTCTTCCGTTTTGGAATTTTTGGAAAATTAGAAAAATAAAAAGCAGTCCGAAGAGCGAACGAGGCGGCCACAAGCCCTGCCACCGCCCCCTACCCCCCTAGTGGTGGAGGGCAAGCTTGTGGGCACCTCGTGTGCCTCCCGGACTCCGTTTTCTTGCGGAGGACTCCTTGTGGCCCAGAAAAAATCAATATATAGTCACCCGAAGGTTTTGATCTCCGTATCGCGTAGTTTTCCTCTGTTTTCGTTTCGACCTTGTTTTCTACCGCAGATTTAGAGCAAAGATGTCTCAGGAATCTGTTGGGGATAATGATCTTCACCAAGTTCATGAGGAAGTAGATGCAGATCTGAAAAGATTAGAAGTCACGGAAGCCCGGGACCAAGGTAAGGATAAAACCCAAGCTAGGGAGGAAGTTCAACCTATGTTCAACATTGAAGACGTTGAAGGAGTAGATTTTCTCCAACCCTTCCTCCACGTGTTGTCTCCATCCTTTATTGAACTCTTGAGGTTTTGCAAAACAACTCGTGCTCGCAATATTTCCCTTTCTCGTGAAGTTGTTTTGTTGGAAAACCATGTCACAGATCTCAAAGGTATAAATCAAATATTAATAGCTCTCTTGGAATCATAGTCAACAACACCACCATCACCACCGAAGGAAGACAACTAAGCATTGGTATGGGCAATCCCCTTGGCTTCTGCCAAGCTTGGGGGAGTTGCCCTCGTATCGTATCACCTTTATATCTTTTGCTTTTACCTTTGTTTTAGTTCTTTCCTTTTCAGTTTTTATTTCTTCTCTTAGAGGAATAAGTCTTTAGTGTTTAGTTTGAGTCTTTTGCTTTTGTCTCTCTCCCGATGTATTCGAGCTTACGAGCTATATAATAAAGAGTGTATTAGTCAAGGGCTTTGCTTTGTGCCATGATCAAAAGTATGAAAAGAACGATAGCCTGAAAGATCATGAGACAATCTTATGGAAAGTGATAACTTCACTTATGACACATATGATGATTGAAACTTGTTGAGAATAAATCAACATAGACCTCAGTCATTGTTGCAATTAATAAGAAGTAATAAGGAAAGAGAGGTTCACATATAAATATATCATCTTAGACACTTTTTACAATTGTGAGCACTCACCAAACTATTACATGCCTAGGAGTAGATGTTGGACAAGGAAGACAACATAATGAATTATGTTTGCTTGGTTCCAAACAATGTTATATGATTAGAGATCCCTTAGCATGTGACGATTGCTTCCACCTCATATTAGCCAAAACTCCCGCACCAAGTAGAGATACTACTTGTGCATCCATAAACCTCCAACCAGTTTTGCCATGAGAGTCCACCATACCTACCTATGGATTGAATAAGATCCTTCAAGTAAGTTGTCATCGGTGCAAGCAATAAAAATTGCTCTCTAATATGTATGATCTATTATTTGTGGAAAATAAACTTTGTACGAACCTGTGATGAGGAAGACATAAAAGCGACAGACTGCATAATAAAGTTCTTTATCACAGGAGGCAATATAAAGTGACGTTCCTCCACACTAAGAGGACACACATTCAAACCTCAAAAGCGCATGACAACCTCTGCTTCCCTCTGCGAAGGGCCCATCTTGTACCTTTACTTTTTGCCCTTGTAAGAGTCATGGTGATCATCACCAATTCCCTATTTTTGCCTTTGTCTTGGCTACCGTCACATGCTTGGGAAATATCTATATTCATATATCAATTTGGAGTTGAGTACTTATGCTTTATTGTTGTTGACCTTACCTTTGAGGTAAATGGTTGGGAGGCAAAACAATAAGCCCCTATCTTCCTCTGTGTCCAGCTGAAACTTTGACACCATGAGTACCACGTGAGTTGTAACAATTGTGGAATACAAAAGAGATGATTGAGTATGTGGGTTTGCCTTACAAGCTCTTATTTGACTCTTTCTGATGTTGTGATAAATTGCAATTGCTTCAATGACTATGGTTTATTGTTGGTTACTTCTCGGTAAGGTTTTTGCTTCATACTTTGCTTTGTGAAGGAATTGTTACTTTCCCATAAGAATCTTTATGATGTATTGTTGTCCTATGTGTGATCATGATGCCCTCATGTCCGTATTATGTTTTATCGCCTTCGTCCCTCAACATGTGGACATATTTATGGAACTTGGTTTTCGCTTGAGGACAAGCGAGGTCTAAGCTTGGGGGAGTTGATACGTCCATTTTGCATCATGATTTCATGTTGATATTTATTGCTTTTTGGGCTATTATATTACTTGTGGTAGCATATTTATGCCTTTTCTCTCTTATTTTGCAAGGTTTATTTGAAGAGGGAGAATTCAGGCAGCTGGAACTCTGGACTGGAAAAGGAGCAAATCCTAGTACACTATTCTGCACATCTCCAAATGCCCTGAAAAGTTACGTGTATTTTTTTGGAATTATATAAAAAATACTGGGCGAAAGAACTACCAGAGGGGGGCTGCCAGGGCGCCATAAGCCCTCACACCGCCACCCCCTGGTGGCGGAGTGGGGGCTTGTGGGCTCCTTGACGGCCCACTAGCCCCCCTATTTTGCTATATGAAGCGTCTTGGTCCAGAGAAAATCAGACGGGAGCTTTTTCGTGGTTTCGCCGCCGCCACGAGGCGGAACTTGAGCAGATCCAATCTAGAGCTCCGGCAGGACGATCCTCCCGGGGAAACTTCCCTCCTGGAGGGGGAAATCGTCGCCATCGTCATCACCAATACTCCTCTCGTCGGAGGGGAGGCGGCATCTTCATCAGCACCATCTCCTCCCCAATCCCTAGTTCCTCTCTTGTAACCAATCTTCGTCTCGCAACTCCGATTGGTACTTGT
The DNA here is from genome assembly GCF_904849725.1 of Hordeum vulgare subsp. vulgare. Classification (NCBI taxonomy): domain Eukaryota; kingdom Viridiplantae; phylum Streptophyta; class Magnoliopsida; order Poales; family Poaceae; genus Hordeum; species Hordeum vulgare. The sequence continues at coordinate 196,654,512 of NC_058524.1, forward strand.
AAGGTTGCTAGTAGTGTTGATTACTCTTTATAGTTGATGCTTGTTGGATTACTTGGTGGAAGAGTTTATGTTCAGATCCTTGATGCTATTCATTACACCTTTGATCATGATTATGATTATGTTTTGTGAGTAGTTACTTTTGTTCCTCAGGACATGGGATAAGTCATGTTGATAATAGTCATGTGAATTTGATATTCGTTCGGTATTTTCATATGTTGTATGTTGTCTTTTCCTCTAGTGGTGTTATGTGAACGTCAACTACATAACACTTCACCATATTTGGGCCTAGAGGAAGGCATTGGGAAGTAGTAAGTAGATGATGGGTTGCTGGAGTGACAGAAGCTTAAACCCGAGTCTATGCGTTGCTTCGTGAGGGGCTGATTTGGATCCACTAGTTTAATGCTATGCTTAGACTTTGTCTTAATTCTTCTTTTGTAGTTGCGGATGCTTGCGAGAGAGGTTAATCATAAGTGGGATGCTTGTCCAAGTAAGGGCAGTACCCAAGCGCCGGTCCACCCACATATCAAACTATCAAAGTAACGAACGCGAATCATATGAACATGATGAAACTAGCATGACAGAAATTCCCGTGTGTCCTCGGGACCGTTTTTCCTCCTATAAGACTTTGTTCAGGCTTGTCCCTTGTTACAAAAGGGATTGGGCCACTTGCTGCACCGTTGCTACTACTTGTTACTTGTTACTTTTTGCTTGCTACGTTTCACCTCGCTACACAATCACTTGTTACCGCTACTTTCAGTGCTTGCAGTTATTACCTTGCTGAAATCCGTTTATCATAGCCTTCTGCTCCTCGTTGGGTTTGACACTCTTACTTATCGAAAGGACTACGATTGATACCCTATACTTTTGGGTCATCACTAATTAAGTTTAGATTAATAAAATAATTAATTAATTAAAAACCTAATCAGACAGTGACATGTGGGTCCAACCCTGATAATTAGTTACTTAAGTTAAATTTAAACTAAAAACTAGCCAGAGTCACTGACCAGTGGATCCCACAGGTCAGGTTTGACTTTCAATGGCCAGATTGACATGCTGATGTCATGCTGATGCAATAAAACCTTTTCTGTTTAAAAACAATTCCAGAATAAGTTCAAAACTTTGGAAATTCATAGAAAATTGAATAAAACTCCAAATTTGACAAATAATATATGTAAAATGATCAGAAAAATTCATGGAATCCAATGGTGCTATTTTCATGCATGAAAAACAAAGTTATGAAATAGCATCAGGTCAAATCAATTAAAAGAATTTGCTAAATTGTAATTCAAATGATATTTGAATTACGATTTCAAATCAAGATCACCCAAAAGGTTCTGTTAGTCATCTCAAACCATGCTACATTGCATTTCATGCATCATTTGGTTGCATATGTTTGATATTTATTGATTGCTATTATTCCGGTAGGCTCCACCCCTCCGGATACATCTGATTATCCGACTGACGGATATCACCCCTCTGCTGAGCAACAAGGCAAGCAACCATTTTGATCATCCCAATAAATCCCATGTTCTCGCTCCTGCTCTTACTTATTGCATTGGGTTAAAAATGATTTCAATGCTTTTACCACGTTAATTGAACCCACTTCCTTTGCATGACCTCTCCTTGTCACAGTAAATAGCTGAACCTTGCAACCTAGCATACCTGGTAGATGCTTGAGCCCTCATGTGTCTTATCCTGCTATGCATGCTATGCTTAGAGTTGTGTATGGTCTGTCATATGGATGATGAACAGGATCGTGAGAATGTGTTCAGTTAGTAAAGGTTGTGCTTTGAACTTGATTTGGTAAAGGTACCGGTGAAAGGCTATGTAGGAGTACATGGCGGGTTGTTTCATTGGAACCGTCCTTAGGAACTGAGTTCCGTGTATGTAATCCAAGACAAGATACTACCACATGCTGGGCCCTGAAATATGACTCCACTCGACTTATTATTCGCCTAGTACTCGGTCAAGGAGTTGCAAGTAATTTCTGGTGTTTATAGTCATGCTGGAGGCCGTGCGTAGCGCTGACCTTAGAGGTGGGCTATGATGCGGTAGGCAGTGGCACGGTGTACCAAGTGGCAATCGGATGGTGGGCTTGGGAACCCTGCGCACATCGTTTGGGGCCGTGGTGGAAACCTCGGCCGGACTTCCGTGCGGGTTACCCTCAGATAGGCGATAGACCTGGACTAAGTATTAGCGTGGTTAACGGTCGTGGCCGACTCCCTCGCTGGGCTTCCGCTTGAAGGTTTCCGAGGTGCATGACGTGCACATAGCGATAAGTGGCGAGAGCATGTGTGAAGGAGTACACCCCTGCAGGGTTATGATCTATTCGAATAGCCGCGTCCGCGGATATGGACTACTTGGAAGCATATGTTGTTCATAGATAACTATAATGGCTACTCATAAAATTGTCAAGATAAGTGTGAGTGTCGTGGATGGCATTTCCGTAGGGTGACGGAATGATTCCATGATGGAGTATTGTTGTGGTGTTAGTGGACTCGTGTGCGAGAAATTAAAATTGTCAAAGTTATTTAAAAATGTAAGTTGTCTAGCCAAGAGTCAAATGCTGGCATTCTGCATGGAACCCCACAACTCTTTGTTGATACATTGCATGAGTAGATAGATTATCCTAAAGTCTTGTTGAGTACTTTCGTACTCACGTTTGCTTAATAAATTGTTGCAGAGGTTGTTAATGACCCTAATGGAGGGTTCTACCTAGATGTTGACGATGACGAGTAGCTGGTGTCCGAGCTACGATCTGGCCCTAGGTTGGGTGTGTAGATAGTCAGGCCATGTGCCTTTATCTTTCCATTTGTCTGTACTCAGACAGTTTTAATCTTCCGCTGGCTTGTAAGACTTGTGTGTATGACTTGTGATGATGGGTCGTGAGACCCCTATCTGTGTAATATTATGTATGAGGCTCTTCCGAGCCTTTTAAATAAAGTCTGTATGTTTATGGTTATGTTTTGATGCCATCGATGTATCTATGCATATCGGTATGCCATGCGTACGTGTGTTGTACTTGATATGTATGGGGTTCGAATACCTAGTCGTATGCCTTAGTAGCACTCCTTACAGGGAAATGCCCCTTTGTGATTCCATCGAGCCATGGTAGTTCGCTACTGCTCCGGATACATTGGTTGACCGGCATGTGTCCTTCTTAGCTGTTGTGTCTGTTCCTTTGGGAAATGTCATGTGTTGTAATGGAGTCCTTGTAGCGTGCTACGACTCGTCTACATTTGCTGATGACCGACACCTGCTTTGCTAGGTCATGTATGCTTGTCCCTGTACGTAACTGCCGCTTGAGTTTACGAGTAGACATGTCGATCCGGGTTCTTTGACATTAGATTGCTAGCAACACAATTGCATACGCGAGTCAAAAGGCGCAAACGGTGCCGGCTAAGGTAAGGCTGCAGCCCTGGGGATAATCGTGCATGAGACCGCAAAGAGATGTGATGTGTTACACGCTGGATTCATATGGCTTAGGATCGGGGTCCCGACAGGTCCCTAGATGGGACCTTGCGGAGACAGAAGCTTGCGGCGGCGGAAAAGTATTTTCATGGCTCTCTCTAGTGGTTTGAGATTTTTAGGGAATTTATAGGCGGAAGAAGTAGGGCAAAGGAGCCACGGGGGGCCCACAAGCCTGGTAGGCGCGGCCCCCCAGGCCGCGGCTAGGGGGCTTGTGGCCTCCCCCGGGAAACTTTGCCTTGGTTCTCAAGTTCCCTGCATATCTTCTGTTACGGAAAAAATCATTCCGAATATTTTATTCCGTTTGGACTCCGTTTAATATTCTCCTCTAAAAAGGGTCAAAAACACGGAAAAAACAGGAACTGGCACTTGGCACTGAGTTAATAAGTTAGTCCCAAAAAAGATAAAAAATGCATACAAAACATCCAAAGTTGACAAGATAATAGCATGGAACCATCAAAAATTATAGATACGTTGGAGACGTATCAAGCATCCCCAAGCTTAACTCCTGCTCGTCCTCGAGTAGGGAAGTGATAAAGACTGAATTTTTGATGTGGAATGCTACCTAACATATTTGTCCTTTGTAACTTCTTTCTTGTGACATGAATGTTCAGATCCGTAAGATTCAAAACAATAGTTTACTATTGACATGAAAACAATAATACTTCAAGCAAATTAGCAAAGTGATCATGAACTTTAGAAATAACAAGGCCAAAGAAAGTTATCCCTACAAAATCATATAGTCTGGCTATGCTCCATCATCCCCACACAACAAATATAAATCATGCACAACCCCGATATTGGCCAAGTAATTGTTTTCGCACTCTTACTTTCTCAAACTTTTTCAACTCTCATGCAATACATGAGCGTGAGGCATGGATATAGCACTATAGGTGGAATAGAGTGTGGTGGAGGTTGTGAGGCAAAAAGGAGGAGATGGTCACATCGACTCGGCGTATCAAAGGGCTATGGAGATGCACATCAATAGATATCAATGTGAATGAGTAGGGATTTCCATGCAACGGATGCACTTAGAGCTATAAGTGTGTGAAAGCTCAAAAGGAGAACTAGTGGGTGTGCACCCAACTTGCTTGCTCACGAAGACCTAGGGCAATTTTGAGGAAGCCCATCATTGGAATATACAAGCCAAGTTATATAATGAAAATTCTCACTAGTATATGCAAGTGTCAAAATGAGAGACTCTCTAACATGAAGAACATGGTGCTATTGTGAAGCACAAGTGTGGAAAAAGATAGTAGCATTGTCCCTTCTCTCTTTTTCTCTTATTTTTTTGTTTGGGCTCTTTGGCCTCTTTTCATTTTTTTTGGTGGGCATCTTTGGCCTCTTTTTTACCTCAGATGGGACAATGCTCTAATAATGATGATCATCACACTTTTATTTACTCACAGCTCAATGCTTAGAGCAATGATGACCCTATAGGAGATGCCTCCGGCAGTGTACCGGGATGTGCAATGATCTAGCTTGGCGTATGACGTTGAAACATCTCGCTAGCTATCTTACGATCATGAAATGGCAATATTTAAGTGATGGCACAAGTCATGAGACGGAACGGTGGGAGTTAGATGGCAATATATCTTGGAATGGCTATGAAAATGCCATAATAGTTAGGTATGGTAGCTGTTTTGAGGAAGGTATATGGTGGGTTTGTGCATCGGTGAAAGTTGCGCGGTACTAGAGAGGCTAGCAATGGTGGAAGGTGAAAGTGCATTTATACCATGGACTCACATTAGTCATGAAGAACTCATATACTTATTGCGAAAGTTTTATTAGTAATCGAAACAAAGTGCTAAACGCATACTCCTAGGGGAAGGGTTCGTAGGTGTTAACCATCACGTGATCCCGACCGCCACAAAAAAGGATGACAATCAATAAATCAATTATGCTCTAACTTCCTAACATAGCGGTTCACCATACGTGCATGCTACGGGAATCACTAACTTCAACACAAGTATTTCTAGATTCACAACACCCTACTAACATAACTCTAATATTACCAAATCCATATCTCAAAACTAATTGAGAGGAATCAAACTTCTCTTTACTAATCGATGCACTTGAATATGGAATTTTTTATTATATCCTCTTTGGATGCCTATCATCTTTAGGACTACTTTCATAGCGCAAGCCAACTACCAAGTTACTCACAGAGAGCACTCTCAAAAAGATATAAGTGAAGATCGAGAGTTCTTATTTCTCCAAAATATGACACTGTCGTGCTCTAAAAAGATTTAAGTGAAGCACTAGAGCAAAATTATCTAGCTCAAAAGATATAAGTGAAGCACATGCGAGCTAAATTGCCTAACTCAAAAGATATAAGCGAAGCTCAATGAATATTCTAGCAAATTCACGATGAGTGCATGTCTCTCTCAAAAAGGTGCGCAGCAAGGATGATTGTGACACAACAAAAAGAAAAGACTCCTAAAATACACGATGCTCCAAGAAAAACACATATCATGTGGTGAATAAAAATATAGCTGCAAGTAACGTTACCGATGGATTGAAGACGAAAGAGGGGATGCCTTCCTGGGGCATCCCCAATCTTAGGCTTTTTGGTGTCCTTGAATTTGGCTTGGGATGCCTTGGGCATCCCCAAGCTTGAGTTCTTTCCACTCTTTATCCCATTTTCCATGAGAACATCACCCAAAACTTGAAACCTTCACAACACAAAACTTAAACAGAAACTCGTGATATCATTAGCACAAGAAAACAAACTACCAACTCATTACGTACTGTAGTAAACTTGATTCCTATTTAGGTTGATGTTAGATTACTATATTCTCACTATTCCATGGCTAGTACCCCCCCCCCCCGCCCCCGATACTATCCATAGTTCCATCAAAATAAGCAATCAACACAACAAAAACAGAATCTGTCAAAAACAGACCAGTTTGTAGCAATCTGTATACTTCGTATACTTCTCGTATATCAAAAATTCTGAAAAATTATGAAACTTAGGGAAATTGGCATATCAACCAGAAGCGAAAAAGAATCAACTCAAAAGCTCTTTCTGGAAAGGAATTAAAAATAATTTCGTGAGCGCAAAGTTTCTGTCTTTTTCAGCAAGATCAAACAACCATCACCAAAACTAGTCATAAAGGTTTTACTTGGCTCAAACACAAAAAGAAACAAAAAAATACAATCATAACAGAACTATGATGGTGTGGACACAACAAAACATAAAGCAAAAAGCAAAGATAAATTCATTGGGTTGCCTCCCAACAAGCGCTATTGTTTAACGCCCTTAGCTAGGCATAAGGCGATAGAATCAAGTATCGTCGGCTTTGGTGCTCAAACCATAAGTAGCTCTCATCATGGATTCATAAGGTAATCTTATTTTCTTTCTAGGAAAGTGTTCCATGCCCTTCTTTAATGGAAATTGAAATCTAATATTCCCTTCCTTCATATCGATGATAGCACCAATAGTCCTAAGGAAAGGTCTACCAAGAATGATAGGTATTGTCGGATTGCAATCAATATCAAGCGCAATGAAATCTATGGGTACATAGTTCCTATTTGCAATAATAAGAACATCATTGGTCCTTCCCATAGGTTTATTAACAGTAGAATCCGCAAGATGCAAATTAAGACACCACTCATCAATCTCATTGAAGCCTAGAACATCACATAAAGACTTTGGAATAGAGGAAACACTAGCACCCAAATCACACAAAGAATTGCATTCATAGTTTTAAATATTGATTTTGATAGTAGGTTCCCACTCATCATGAATTTTTCTAGGAATAGAGATCTCCAACTCAAGTTTCTCTTCAAGAGATTTCATCATAGCATCAACGATATGATCGATAAAGGCCTTATTTTGGCTATAAGCGTGTGGACAGTTTAACATGGATTGCATCAAGGAAATACATTCAATCAAAGAGCAACTATAATAATTAAATTCCTTGAAATCCAGAGTAGTAATTTCATTACTACTCAAAGTTTTGATATCCTCTACTCCACTTTCAGTGCTTTTAGCATCAAGATAGATAGACTCTGAATCATTGGGGTGTTTCTCAACGAAAGTGGATTCATATCCAGCCCCATCATCATTAGGTTTGACATTAGAAAACAAGGATTCAATAGGAGTCACACCAAGCACTTTAAGATCTTCGTGATTCTCATCACGAGAACACGCCTTTTTAAGCCATTCATGTCTAGCACGAATTTGGGCGGTTCTTTCTTTACTCCCATTCATGGAAACACGCATAGCTTTCAAAGTTTCATCAATATTAATCTTGGGAGGAGCACATCTCAATTTCAAAGCATCAATATCAAGAGATATTCTATCAACGGTCCTAGCCAAGTCATCAATTTTGAGCAGTTTTTCTTCTATGGACGCATTGAAAATATTTTGCGAGTTGATAAACTCTTTAATATTACTCTCAAGATCAGAGGGTAATTTATTGTAATTTCCATGAGCATTGTTGTAGGAATTTCCAAAGTTATTAGAGGGATTACTAGGAAAATGCCTAGGAATAAAGTTTCCTCTATAAGCATTGTTGTTGCCAAAATTATTCCTACCAACAAAATTAACATCCAAGCTCTCATTGCTATTCTCAATTAAGGAAGAGAAGGGCATATCACTTGGATCTAAAGGAGCACCTTTACTAGCAAACAATTTCATTAACTCGTCCATCTTAGCAATCAAAGAGTTAATTTCTTCTATAGCATGCACTGTTTTACTAGTAGGTGACCTTTCAGTGTGCCATTGAGAATAGCTTGTCATAATATTGTCTAGGAGTTTTGTGGCTTCTCCTAATGTGATTTCCATGAAAGTTCCACCAGAGGCGGAATCCAAGATATTTCTAGAAGCAAAATTCAAACCAGCATAGAAGATTTGTATAATCATCCAAAGACTCAAGCCATGAGCAGGACAATTTCTAATCATCAATTTCATTCTCTCCCAAGATTGTGCAACATGTTCATGATCTAGTTGCTTAAAATTCATGATATCATCACGGAGAGAGATAATCTTAGCCGGTGGAAAATACTTGGATATATAAGCATTTTACACTTGTTCCAAGAATCAATACTATTTTTGGGCAAAGATGAAAACCAAGTTTTTGCTCGATCTCGTAATGAGAACGGAAATAGCTTCAATTTAATCACATCATTATCCACATCTTTCTTCTTTTGCATATCTCATAACTCAATGAAGGTATTAAGATGGGATGCGGCATCTTCACTAGGAAGGCCGAAAAATTGCTCTTTCATAACAAGATTCAGCAAAACAACATTGATTTCATATGATTCCGCACTAGTGGCGGGAGAAATCGGAGTACTAATAAAATCATTATTATTAGTATTCGAGAAGTCACACAATTTGGTGTTTTCAGTCATGGTGACTTCAGCAAGAAGACAAGCACACAAGCAAACAGAAAGCAAGCGAAAGAAAAGGGCGAACGAAAAAGGCAAAAAAATTGTAAATTTTTGTTTTTCAAAAGTGGGGGAGAGGAAAACGAGAGGCAAAAGGCGAAAAAGGTAAATGCAAGAGCTGAGTTTGCGATAGTTACTTGGATAAGCTTCACTTAGAATAGTCTCCAGCGCCAAAAATTGACACGTTGAAGGAAGACTATTCTTGACTTGATACTCCCCGGCAACGGCGCCAGAAATTCTTCTTGCTACCTCTTGAGCTTGCGTTGGTTTTTCCCTTGAAGAGGAAAGGGTGATGCAGCTCAGTAGTAGTACGTATTTCCCTCAGTTTGAGAACCAAGGTATCAATCCAGTAGGAGTATCAAGGCAAGTCACCAATGTACCTGCGCAAAAACAAACAAACTTGCACCCAACGCTATAAAGGGGTTGTCAATCCCTTCACGGTTAATTGCAAGGTGAGATCTTAAGGTGGAAAGTGCAACAAAGTAAAAGTGTAGAGATGAAAATATGACGTGAAGTAGACCCAGGGGCCATAGTGTTCACTAGAGGCTTCTCTCATGAAAGCAACTATTACGGTGGGTGAACGAATTACTATCGAGCAATTGATAGAATTGCGCAAAGTCATGATGATATCTAAGGCAATGATCATACATATAGGCATCACGTACGAAACAAGTAGACCGATACTTTCTGCATCTACTACTATTACTCCACACATCGACCGCTATCCAACATGCATCTAGTGTATTAAGTTCATAACAAACGGAGTAACGCCTTAAGCAAGATGACATAATGTAGAGGGATAAATTCATGCAATAGATATAAACCCCATCTTTTTACCCTTGATGGCAACAACACGATGCGTGCCTTGCTACCCCTTCTGTCACTAGGTGAGGACACCGCCCGGTATGAACCCAAAACCAAGCACTTCTCCCATTGCAAGAATTATAGATCAAGTTGGCCAAACGAAACCCACAACTCAAAGAGAATTACAAGGATACAAAATCATGCATATAAGAGATCAGAGGAAACTCAAATAATAGTCATAGATAATATGATCATAAATCCACAATTCATCGGATCTCTACAAACACACCGCAAAAGAAGATTACATCAGATAGATCTCCATGAAGATCATGGAGAACTTTGTATTGAAGATCCAAGAGAGAGAAGAAGGCATCTAGGTACTAGCTATGGACCCGAAGGTCTGTGGTGAACTACTCACGCATCATCGGAGAGGCAATGGTGTTGATGAAGAAGCCCTCCGTGTCCGAATCCCCCCTTCGGCAGGGCACCAGAATGGTCCCCAGATGGGATCTTGCGGAGACAGAAGCTTGCGGCGGTGGAAAAATATTTTCGTGGCTCTCTCTGGTGGTTTCAGAATTTTAGGGAATTTATAGGCGGAAGGAGTAGGGCAAAGGAGCCACGGGGGGCCCACAAGCCTGGTAGGCGCCCCCCTAGGCCGCGGCTAGGGGGCTTGTGGCATCCCCCGGGGTCATTTGCCTTGGTTCTCAAGTTCCCTGCGTATCTTCTGTTGCGGAAAAAATCATTCCGAAGATTTTATTCCGTTTGGACTCCATTTAATATTCTCCTCTGAAAAGGGTCAAAAACACAGAAAAAACAGGAACTGGCACTTGGCACTGAGTTAATAAGTTAGTCCCAAAAAAGATGTAAAATGCATACAAAACATCCAAAGTTGGTAAGATAATAGCATGGAACCATCAAAAATTATAGATACGTTGGAGACGTATGAGTGACGTTGAAGCCCCTAGAACAGGTTGATGAAGAGATGACAAAGGCCCCGGTCTAGCCGAGATGACACGGCGATGCCGACCCAGGTCGGAATTTGTGACGCGATCAATGCTGGCTTGATGAAGCAATGACGCGTCTGACCCATGCAAACCGTGGGGCTATGAGGTTCTCTTGATGATTATTCAGCCCTCACAATACCGAACTCTTGTTCAGCTCATCGAGGTGATGATCCAATGAGGTTGTAATCACCTCGACAAAGTGATGAACTGTCTAGCACAGGTCGACAACCATGGAGCAACATTGCCAGGATGGTTTGACACCAATGTAACGGTGAAGATTACGTCGGAGAAGGCTTTAAATTTTTTGAGCATGTGTTTGAGAACAACACACAATATCCTAACAAAAACTCCTTCAAGAAAGATATCCAATACCCTATTCATGAAGAAAGATGAACTCAGGCCGGATTCATTTTCGTGCAAAAAAAAGATCTGAAAATTGATGCACTCATGGGACGTTTTCTGGAGTTTGAACGGTCGGATCAAGCTAAAAGTTTGAGGGGTGATCTATATAGGAATTCCGGAGCCGATGAAGGGTGGGATTTTCCAATGAATGAGTGAGCTAGATGCTAGACACCTCGCCCTAAACTCGTCAAGATTCCCGTCCAGATTCGACATGGCTCCGGTATATCAAAGATTGCCAGAGATTCCTTCATCGATACACAACCAAATTTTGTACGGTTGTCGTAGATTCAATAGCACACAATTACATCAAAGCAATCGTTAAAGCGACGCTCGACGAGGCGGGGACGACGAACACAATTCCGCTGTCCAAAAAAACTGCAATCTGCACACGAGCCATCAATCCTTCTGTCGATTCTACAACGGAACTCTCAATAAAAGCACCAATGTCGGTGTCAAAACCGACGAATATCAGGTAGAGGATACCGAACTCTAGAGCTTGGATCGACGGGTAACAGAAGACAAGGGATACGATATTTACCCAGGTTCGGTCCCTCTCAATGGTGGTAAAACCCTATGTCCTATTCTTGTTTATATTGATGGTGAAGTATCTAATACAGAGTTGATCTACCTCGAGATTGTCTGTTGTGGTCTAAACCCTAGGATTAATGATCTTAATATCTCATATTATTTCTAATCACTAGCTTGGCCTCGACTTATATAACACACCGGAGACCTAGGATAACAAGAGTCCTAGTCGGCTATGTTAGTGGACAGGAGTCCTTGTCTTGATCATCATGTCTTGTGGAATCTTCCTCGTATATCTCATCAGCTGTTCAAAGTGGCCCATGAGTCCGGACCATAGAGATAGGCTGGCGACCCGAGGACCCCTTAGTCCCAGACTCCCTCACCGAGCCGGAACTTTCAAGATGAAAACCTAAGGTCTCACATTGATTGGTTGTGCGTGGCAATTGACTTGTTAAAGGAATTGTTTTGAGAGCTCAAACTTCTTCAGGGTGAAAACCTACGATTTTTTATCGGGCAATGATGGTGCTTGTTCATTGTTTTATTCTTGAAGACATTGCTTTTGGGGACCTTCTACAGTTTTTTGGGTGTTGTAGTTGGTGGTTGTTCCTATGCGGCTGCTGAGAGGAGTTGATCACTATGGTAGAACCATTTTTTTCTTTGGTTGTGTGCATCCTGGATGTCTTTGTGACATCTTGTAGGTGCATAGGCTAGGTGTAATTGGTATATTTGTGATATTAATATATTTCCCTTTTCAAAAAACTACCAAAAAACCTTCATCTGCCCCAAGTGCGGTCCCTTCATGGTTCGTGCAATTGCGCTCAACTTACAACACTAGCAGTTGCATGTCTAATGTTGTACATGCAACTGGTGACAAAACCCCATCCCCCCCCAGTTGTGGTTGCTTTGTGGATCCGTGTAGTTGCAACCGCGCTGCAACACTCGTAGTTGGATGCTTGGTAGTGGACATGATATTGGCCGATGACCCTCATATCTTGTCGCCAGAGTGGTAATCGCTTTATGTGTAAAGTTCAAATTGGAACACTTGCAGCTGCATGTCTGATGGTGGACATGCAAACTAACCGACACCCCCGCCTCATTGTAGTCGTTTTGTGGGCCCGTGGTGCAGTTGCACTTGGGCTACAACATTTGCGGTTGCATGTTTCGTGTTGAACATGCAATTGGCCTCACAAACCCCCTCCCCCAAGCTACCCTTTGTTGCGCTTACTTTGTGGTTTGTGCAGTTGCAGTTAGCCTACAACGCTTATAGTTGCATCTTTGATGCATGTGTGAGGGGGCATATAATGAAAAACAAAACCAAACCGACACGATATCTCCTCCCGCCCCTATTCTCATAGGGGTGTTGGGCCTTACACACAACAAGGAAAATATGCTAAAATGCAAAAAAAATGTCACTGACACAAAAAAGAAAACAAGTTTTAGAAGGGCATGTTGCGGTTTAAAAAGTTAGATTCATTATATCCTTCCACATAAAAAAGTACTATTTGTATGTTTTTTATAAAAAAAGAATGGAAATAAAAATAACCGTTACAAAAAATCACATGCAACATGTCGACAACCTCCTTCTGCCCCTGTTGCGGTGATGTCCAGTTGTGGTTGATCTACAACACTTGGAGTTGCATGTTTGATGTTGGATATGCAATTTCATGACAAAAATCAATTTCGGAAAAATAATCTAGTGCTACAAAATACAACTATGGAAGGAAAAAATAGGAACTCGGTACAAATTGAATACAGCTTTTTTAGCATGGCTAATCAATTGTTTGTAAGTCAAATTTTGTCGTTGCAAGGATGGAAATTTCCTTGAGTAACCATAGCATTAATTTCGCAACAAAGGTCATGTTGCAGGTTTTTTTGCAATAGATGTTATGTTGCAGATTGTTTTTTGTCTTTCATCTTTTTGAAATATAGATGATGTTGCCGAAGGATTTTGGCAACAAAGATGATGTTGTAAATCGTTTTCGCGACGCACTCGACTCGTGCGAGCTAAAAGAAAATCGCTTGCAGAACAGACGTTTCACATGGAGTAACGAGCGACAACACCCCACTTTGTGCAAGCTCGACGTCGTCCTCCGTAATGCAGACTGGGACATTCACTTCGGATCGCACGTGCTGCACGCCCTCTCCTCATCACTATCATATCACTGCCCCTCCTTCTCGCTGACGACAAAGGGCCAAAGCGACCTAGAACTTTGAAGTTCGAAAATTTCTGGGCTTGCCTTCTAGGCTTCCATGACATCGTGCTAAAGGCATGGGCGAGCCCATGCGAGCATTATGAGCCTTGTCAAAGGCTCTTCTTCAAGCTTAGGCGCACTGGGCGGGCCCTGGATGCATGGAGTAAGGGCCTCTTCTCCAAAGCGAAGCTTCACCTACATGCAGCCCTCACCATCATCCTCCGCGTGGATATCGCCCAAAAGACGCGCCCACTTTCTGTCGATGAGTGGGACCTTCAAAGCCACCTCAAGCGTCGTGTGATCTCCCTCGCCGTGGTCGAGAGGGCCAGAAAAAACAATGCCCTCATATTGGAAATCTCGGAGAGGGCGACGCCAATACCAAATTCTTCCACCTCAGAGTTAACGGACGTTGTAGGAAGAACCACATTCATAAGCTCAAGCATAATGGCGGTTGGATCATTGACCACAAGGCCAAGGAGGAGATCGTCCATGAGCACTTCGCGGGGACTTTGGGCGGAGGCCAACCTCACCGCAGATATCTAAACTGGGACAACCTCAACCTAAGGACGTGTGACCTTACCGGGATTGATGACGCAATATCTGAGGAGGAGGTTAGGGTGGCAATTGACCTCATGCCTCGTGACAAGGCCCCGGGTCCGGATGGCTTCACGTGCACGTTCTTCAAGAAATGTTGGAATATCGTCAAGGACGACGTCATGCATGTAATCCATCAGTTCAGCAACTTGCAAACGTCCAACCTTCACTGGCTTAACTCGGCAAATATTATTCTGCTCCCGAAGAAGGATGGGCGGAAGAGATAGGGGACTTTCCTCCCATTAGTCTGATCCATGTCATCGCAAAGATCATCGCCAAGGTGTTATCTGTTTGTCTTACCCCGTACATGAACAACCTCGTATCCAATTCGCAAAGTGCTTTCATAAAGAAGAGGAGCATCCATGATAACTTCATGTATGTTAGAAACCTTGCACGGCGTTTGCATCAGAACAAGACACCTTCTCTGCTTTTCAAGTTAGATATCCGGGATTATATGCTCGAGCTGCTGCGCCATTTAGGATTTCCGGACTATTTTCGAGATTGGATTGCCGCCTTGCTCTGCACCTCATCCTCACGTGTTCTCCTCAACGGTGTTCCTGGGCCATCGATTCTTCATGGTTGTGGACTTAGGCAGGGCGACCCCTCCCCCTGCTCTTCATCATCGCAATCGATCCGGTCCAACACATCCTCGACATCGCGCCAAACCACAACCTCCTTCACAAGCTTCGAGGCAGGCGATCGCTTGTTCGTACATCCCTCTATGCAGCCGCCGCCGTAATTTTCATCACTCCAACTAAGGAGGATGTCCATAATCTTGATGCCATCCTGAAGTCTTCGGTGAGGTCACCGGGCTGTCCACCAACTTCCAAAAGAGCTCAGTCGTTCCTATAAGATGTGGTCCTGAACCTGGAGGATATTCCGCGTGACCTCCCGACCATGCGGACGTCCTTCCCGATGAAGTACTTGGGTCTGACACTATCGATTTGGGAGCTAAAAAGGGTTGACTTCCAGCACCTTGAGGATAAGGTCGCGGTGAGGTTGCCCCTGGCAGGGGAGGAACATCACCACCATCGGGCGGGCGGCCTTGGTGAAATCGGTCCTGACCTCCCAAGTTGTCTACCACTGGACCCCGCTTGCAATACCCCCAGTGCGATGCAAAGCATCAACAAGATTGAGCGGGCATTTCTTTGGTCAGCTAGCGACACAACTTCCCAGGCTAAGTGCAAGGTTAACTAGGAGACACTCTGTTGCCCCACGCAACTAGGCGGGCTTGGAATTCTTCATCTCGGGAAGTTTGCGAGAGCTCTTAGGCTAAGATGGCCTTGGGTGGCATGGAAGGAGCCGTCCAAGCTATGGGTTGGTCTAGGTAACCCGTGCAACGAGGTGGACATGAACATTTTCTACGCTTCCACTGTAATCACCTTTCGCAATGGAGGAAAGACGCCTTTTTGGGACACGCCGTGGTTGGGTGGGAGAAGGCCAAAGGATATTGCCCTACTCATTTTCGCGGTCTGTACGCGAAAGAATTGGTTCGTGAGTGAGGCCATGCGGGACAATGCCTGGGTTCACAAGATAAAAACCTTCCACCAACCTCTCAATCCAACACATTATAGAGTTTGTAAACCTATGGGTGCGGCTCCAAAGTGTTCACCTTCAATTGGACATTGAAGACGACATCACTTGAAATTTGAGGCAAACGGGCAGTACTCTGCCGGCTCTGCCTACAGGGCGCAATTTCTAGGATCCATGTCCACTATCATGAACAAGACCATTTGGAAGGTTTGAACGCATCCCAAGGTCAAGTTTTTCTCATGGCTGGCAATTCAAAACAGGATTTGGATAGCCAATAGGCTGATGAAGAGGGGCTGGGAGAACTGCGGCCTTTGCACCCTCTGCAGAAGGGCGCACAAGACTTCAGATCATCTCTTCTTTAAGTGCAGGTTTACGCTACAATGTAACTACTTGTTACTATTGCCTCCGTATTGAAATACTTGTAGTTGGGGGAAACAGAGGGAGTATGTTTCTCACTTAGCCCACTTTTGATCCCCTTTTCCTTACGCAGAACTCATGCACAACATGGAAAAACTAAAACACTTCTATGATAAAAACCCACGGCACAGCCTTTCAAAAAGAAAAACAGGGCACATAAACCCACTGCGACCCGACAAAGAAAATGCCAACACAAACCTGTACGGAGACAACAAAATAGACAACTTCGCCTAAAGAAGAAAACAGACAACTAGAGCCAGCCAACGCTAAAAAAATAGAAATCTTGACGCACTAATCCGACAGCTACACAGGTGAACGAGATGGCTATTTATCAGCTAGATGAGAAACAGCAGAACGGAATTGTTACATTATTTTCAACTTGTGGCACACTTTTGTTCAACTCAAATAAGGGATACATCAGAAACAAGTTCAGCTAGAATAAACTGTGGAGGACCATAATGCCACAAGATTACATAATTAGGCCGCGTTCGACAATCCACCAGCTACCTAAAATTCAAAGATGTGCGGAGCACCTGTTTGGTCGCAATATAACAACACTTTTGACACTACATTGCTATCTTGTGTGCCACTTGGTTTGTTCCTCTTGGACAGTGAACCATTTTGACACTACACTGCTATCTTGTGTGCCACTTGGTTTGTCCCTCTTGGACAATGAGCATAAGATACTGAACTACTCCCTCCGTTATTAAATATAAAATCTTTTAGAGATTTCACTTCATTTCCAAATTTAAAAGATTTGACTATAAACTACATGCATCCGTATGTAGTCATATTTTAGGATGTTGATTCACTTATTTTGCTATGTATCTAGTCTATAGTGAAATCTATGAAAGGTCTTATATTTAAAAAAGGAGGGAGTAATTCTTTGAGCTAATATAAAGCAGCCACTCAAAATCGCCGAATAAGGATTCAGAATGTCGACCTCCCCTGTCGTGGGTATAAGTCTGACAGTAGATGTGCAGGGTACGAAAGGATGGGCAGAGCCTTACCTACGGCGAGGTTGTATGAGTTCAGGCCCCTCTACGGTGGAGGTAAAAACCCTACGTGTCAGTGCTCTTGGGAGCTCGTTGTCGAGTGGAATATGGATTACAGTGAATTGCTAACCCCTGCACCAGTGGGGAAGGGCGGCTTATATAGAGTGCGCT
The DNA here is from genome assembly GCF_904849725.1 of Hordeum vulgare subsp. vulgare. NCBI lineage: Eukaryota > Viridiplantae > Streptophyta > Magnoliopsida > Poales > Poaceae > Hordeum > Hordeum vulgare. The sequence continues at coordinate 196,672,014 of NC_058524.1, forward strand.
GCCCTTCACAACGGTTCGGTGCACAGGGGTGGAGTAGTGGCGAATAAATGCCTACGTTACAGGTAATGTATGTCTTAAATGCTAATAAAGGTACATGGAAACGTATGACCGTTGCCCTCCAGGGGGGTTATGATGCACAGAGTGGAATCCAGTCGGTAAGTTCGATACGCTCCGGACGCTCATCTCCGACTGGATGATGGAGGAATCGTCACCGACTGGATGATGGGAAGTCCTTAATTCAGTCAGAACTGACTAAGGGCCTTATCCCTTATGAAGGGTGGTCCTTGGGTAGGACTCATAGGGTAGGCCTATGACCCTACCCTAGGACTATAACCCCATCATTAGTCCCCGAATGGATTGGGGTTGGAACGACGAAGCGATGCTTGGAGTACGGATCCGACTGGTACGGATGCGACTTTGGCGTTGTTTGCCTCGATCCATTTTATACTCTTTGACCAATGATCCGAGTGGATGTATTTGTGAAACGAACCGTCAGGGACCGAGTGCTTCCATGGTATCTTTTGACGTGACCAGTCAACTGACAGCGGCGGATTTTCCGGGATCCTCAAATTTCGGCTGCCGCGCGCTCAGCGGGGATGACGACATCGTAATCGAGTAGTATATGCCGCCTCGATTTCTGTGCCTTCATCTTCTCCACTAATATCGCAGCAAGCGGTCGGGGGATAAGATTTCGGGGCCACCTGCTAGTGACCCAGTCGAAACCTTATTTAAACCTCTACAGCGAGGGTTTTTCGTTGCACTCGCCTGATAGCTCGCACTTGCCCCGCTTCTCTCGCCACCTCCCGCGCATCTCAAGATCCTCCCTTCTCCTTCTCCCTCGCGGAACTGCAGCCTCCACCATGACTAAGGGGCAGCCTAGCAAGCTCGAGGCGCGGAAGAAGAAGGGGAAGGCGGCGGCTCCTGCTCAGCGGCGGCAGCGAGCACTGTCGGCGGGTTGGATCCAGGGGGATTTCCTTCCCTCCACGGTGACGGAGGGGGACTTGCTAGAGTTGGTGGAGCACGGCATGATCGTGCACAAGACGTGGAGGTTGCCGGCGGAGGGCGAGACCGAGCCGGTGCCCCAGGAGGGGGAGCGCGTCTTGCTGCTCAGCCACGTCCACCGAGGCTTATCTCTGCCTCCTCATCCCTTCTTCAAAGGTATAATGAACCACTTCGGGGCGCAGCTCCACCCTTTTCCTCCCAATGCAATAGCTCATCTCTCTGCCTTCGTCGTGTTGTGCGAGTGTTTCATCGGCTGTCCTCCCCATTGGGGGCTTTTCAAGCACATCTTCTCTGCTAGATCTCAAACCATCAAAAGACTTAACCAGTCGGATGACAAAACTCACCTCCTCCAGCTCTGCGGAGGCTTAGGCTTCCAAAAGAAAAGTAAAAGTAGCTATCCCGCTCTTCAGTTGTCTGAATCTGTTAGGAACTGGCAGTCGACATGGTTCTACTGCCAGGACGTTGCTTGCCCGAATGCCGCAACTGGACTGCCTCCTTTTAGCTTAGACCGACCGGCTCCGCCTAGGCAGCTTGCGCTCACGAAGGCGGAGAAGATCCAGATCCAGCCTCTGGTCGATGCGCTTGTAGAGGTCGTCCGAAGGGGAGTCACCGGCATAGATTTGCTGGAGGTTTTTCTGGGTCGGTGTATCCAGCCTCTGCAAGCTCGGCACCACGCCATGTGGCACTACACGGGGCCTGAGGACTCCACTCGGACTAACCCCGAGTGCGTGACCGAGGAGCTGGTGGCGTCGTGGGTCCTCAACATCACAGGCGCCTGTGATAACCCCAGAGGAGCCCGACGAGTGAAGCCCTTCCGCGCGGACAACCCTCCTCCGAATGAGGTGAGTATAACTTGTCGAGTGCACACAATTGTCTTAGATTTATCGCTTTCTTGAATCACTGTCTGACGTCTGATGTTGTCGACTGTATCTCGTGCAGGCGTGGACCAACTGGTTTTCTCCTGTCTCGAACGGGAATCCGGCCAAGGAAGAGGAAGGTAGCCAGGAGGGCAGCGTGGAGAGCGTCGAGTACGTCTCCGACAGTGGGGAGACGGAGGAGGAGTCCGAAGAAGAAGAGGAAGAAGACGAGGAACAGAACTTGCCACCCCCACCGCCAGAGCCTCGAACTAAACGCCGTCACGAACCCGTGGCTCCGTCGGCTCCCCCAGCGGCCTCGAGTGCCCCGCCAGCTGCTCCTGTGGTTCCGAGCGCCTTGCCAGCCGCTCCCGTGGTCCCGAGTGCTCGGAGCACAAAGAGGACCAGGGACTCTGCTGCTGAGTCCGCGGGCCAGCCCTCTAAGGTGGCCAAACCGAGTGGATCTAAGCCTCGGAAGGCTTTGCCGCGGATGAGGGTCACAGTTCCCGTCACCTCAACGTAAGTGCATTGTTCTTCTATCTTCTTCCAGTATTTGATTGAACTCATGCTTATTGGTCGAATGAATTTTACTCGACAGAGCTGCCACCTCTGCCACCTCTCTGCCACGCCAGGGGGACGATCCCATGGACATGGACAATGTTGTCACATCCCAGCCAGGTGCGTCGTGGCGATTCCGAGAGCTTACATTATTGCATCACGAATTCTGTCTTTGGTCTTGCCTTTTTCCTGTGGTCTCACGCCGTTCGGTCGGGTTTCCCTCAGAGGTGATTTATGTGGAGGAGGGCGACCAGAGGAGGTCCGAGCAAGCTGCGGTGCCTGTCCTTGAGGCTGTTCCGCCGGTTACTACTCTCGCCCTGGACGCGCCGCCGACTGAGACGATGCCGTCGACTGAAGCAGCACTTGGGATGCCCAAGGAGTCTCCTATGATGCCAGGTCCGTCGACTGTCCAGTACGACGTCTAGCGCCTCTCGGAAGATCAGGTGGGAGCTGCCAAGGGGGCCATGGTGCAGGCGGAGTTGATGGCGGGAGATGCCAAGAGAGCGTACGACTCCATCGCGTCTGTCTACAAGCGAAGCTTGGAACTCCGGGACGATATCCGAGTAAGTGGGCTAGTAAGTATTTACTTTCCTCTTGTAACCCACTGGGTGTTTAAGCAATGTACTCGGATACAGTATGATTATTTTGCAGTGGGTTCACTCTTAGTGAACCCAGTGGGTGTAGTCCCCGAGACTTCTGTCGAGTGCTTGCACCGGCAGTTGTCTTTATATACATTTTATTTAACTTGATCAGATCAAAACTAATATGTTCGAATGTTACCGGTGGGGGCACTCCGAGTGCACCTACTAGATGAGTCCCCGAGAGTAATTTTACTCAGGTCGGGTAGTAGTAACCTCATAGGCTTGTTTTTGTTGTTATGTATCTCAATAGGGCGGACCTATTTGAGCTTCATGCCAGTGGGGTCACTCTTAGTGAACCCACTGGGTGTAGTCCCCGAGACCGCTGTCGACTGCTTGCGTCGGCAGGGGTCTGAAGAACTTAAAGTTTTTATTGTTGTCCTTGTTGAATTTGTCTGATCGTCTCTTGGCGCTGACTTGCAGAAAACTTGCGAGATAGGATCAGCGTACGAGACTCTGAAGGCTGAAAAGATTCAGTTTGCTGCGGAACTGGATGCAGCAATGCTTGCGTTGGCTGGTCTGAAGGGTGTTGTGGTTGAACGAGAGAAGTCCTTGGAGGAGTCCCGTGAGGCAAACAAGGCATTGGCGGCCGAAGTGGAGAAAATGGGGAAACAAAGGACCGAGCTGATGGGACAGATGCAGGTGTTGAACAGGCGGTGCATATCACAGGAGAATTACGTCAGTGACTGGGCACGGAAGATGATGGCGCTTCTCGGTGGTAAATTCTGTTTTTCCGAGTGCTTGTCGACTGTGTATTTCATTCTGCGCTTACTTGTTGCTCGTCTTGTCTTTGCAGATTTTTGCATGGACGCTGAGGCTGAAGCAGCTGACGTTGAGCGGTCGATTCTTCCGAACGTTCCACTCGGCGAGGATGCCAATCGAGACATGCTCCGAGCGCACATTCGCTTGGGCAAAGTGGGACCTTGCATTGGTCGACTGAGAGAGGTCGTCGGCCGAATCGACAAGGAGCTTTGGCCTGAAGACGAGTCTCGGCAAGAGATGGAAGGTTTGATGACTCAGCTGGAGGAGGTCCCGAACCGAGTGCAGGCGTGGAAGAAGTCTGCGGCTCGCTGTGGTGCGGACGTGGCGCTGTCGCCGGTCCGAGTGCACTGCAAGGAGGCTCGCGAAGAGAAGCTGAAGGCGTTGCAAGTCGCCAACACCAAAAAGCTTCGATTCGAAGATTTTATGGAGACCTTCCTTGAGAGCGCCACTCGCATCACAGACGGGATCGACCTCGACACTTTCGTGGAGCCTGCCAGTCCCAGTGCCAGTCCTGACGATGTTTAAGAAAACTTTTACCTCGGTATGCCGAGTGTTAGTTGTATGAAACTTTGGCCACTGCTGTTGGCCGTCATATTCGTGGTTCGGTGTGGATAAGCTTGATCTACACCGAACCAACTATCTTTAGATGAACTTTGAAGTTGAATCGAATCTTTTGCTCTTCCTTTGCCAAAGAGTTGTTGACACGATTTTGGCTCGTGGTTTTTGTTTGGCGTTTCTTGATGAAGCCGATGGCAAACATGCGGAGCATGTAATTGTTAGTTGTCTTGACATCTGCATGAGCCTCACTGAGGGTCTACTGAGTCTCCGAGTGGATCTGTAGGATATACTTGAAGGCAATTGTGTACTTAGGCGATTCATGATCGCGGCTAAGTCTTCGAGTGCGACTATAAGGTCGTACTCGGAGCGAGTTGTTACTCATGTAATTGTCAGTTGTCTTGACATCTACATGAGCCTCAATGAGGTTCTGCTACTCATGTAATTGTCAGTTGTCTTGACATCTACATGAGCCTCAATGAGGTTGTGCTACTCATGTAATTGCCAGTTGTCTTGACATCTACATGAGCCTCAATGAGGGTCTGCTAAGCCTCCGAGTGGATCTGTGAGATACACTCGAAGGAAGCTTTCTATTTAGGCGATTCTTGATCGCAGACAAGTCTCCGAGCGCGACGTTTAGTGTACATTCGGAGAAAGTTAGTACTTAGGCGATTCTGGATCGCGTCTAAGTCCCCTAGTGGGACGTTTAGTGCACACTCGGAGAAAGTTTGTACTTAGGCGATTCGTGATCACAGCTAAGTCCCCGAGTGCGACGGTTAGTGCATACTCGGAGAAAATTTGTACTTAGGCGATTCTTGATCGCAGCTAAGTCCCCGAGTGCGATGTTTAGTGCACACTCGGAGAAAGTTAATACTTAGGCGATTCTGGATCGCAGCTAAGTCCCCGAGTGCAATGTTTAGTGCACACTCGAAGAAAGTTTGTACTTAGGCGATTCTTGATCGCAGCTAAGTCCCCGAGTGCGACGTTTAGTGCACACTCGGAGAAAGTTAATACTTAGGCGATTCTGGATCGCAGCTAAGTCCCCGAGTGCGACCTTTAGTGCACACTCGGAGAAAGTTTGTACTTAGGCGATTCTGGATCGCAGCTAAGTCCCCGAGTGCGACGTTTAGTGCACACTCAGAGAAAGTTTGTACTTAGGCGATTCTTGATCGCAGCTAAGTTCTTTTTTTTAGACCGGAGTCTGCGACCGCGGAAGAATTTTGAATCTGCAAAAACTCAATCTGCTTTGTATTACTTCAACGATACTTGTTCTTTACATTGCTTCAGTCGACGGTCACGTGTAGAAGCGCTTCAGGAGATCTCCGTTCCATGCTCGCGGCTCGTCCGTTTCCCTGTCGATGTTGTAGAGTCGATATGCTCCATTGTTCAGCACCTTGGAGATGATGAAGGGTCCTTCCCAGGCGGGAGCCAACTTGTGAGGTCTCTGCTGATCCACTCGGAGCACCAGGTCGCCTGCTTGGAATGTACGACTCCTGACATGTCGTGCGTGAAAGCGCCGCAGATCTTGTTGGTAAATGGTTGAGCGTGTCAGTGCCATCTCGCGCTCCTCCTTTAGAAGATCCACTCCGTCTTGCCTTGCTTGCTCTGCTTCAGCTTCGGAGAAGAGTTCAACTCGTGGAGCGTTGTGAAGCAAGTCACTCGGAAGGACTGCCTCTGCTCCGTAAACGAGGAAGAACGGGGATCGCCCTGTAGATCTATTTGGGGTTGTGCGGAGACCCCAAAGCACCGAAGGTAGCTCGGTGACCCATGCGCCGGCGGCATGTCCCACTTCTCGCAGGAGTCGAGGCTTCAAACCTTGCAGAATAAGTCCATTCGCCCGCTCTGCTTGCCCGTTTGTTTGGGGATGCGCCACAGATGCAAAATCCACTCGGATACCTTGGCCTATACAGAAATCTTTGAATCTGTCCGAGTCAAAGTTTGTTCCATTATCAGTGATTATGTTGTGAGGTACCCCGAATCTGGAGATGATGTCCCTCACAAACTTGATGGCCGTAAGGGCTCGAGCTTCTTGATGGGTTTGGCTTCAATCCACTTTGTGAACTTGTTGACTGCCACCAACAGATGTGTGAATCCCCCTTGGCCTGTCCTGAATGGACCGACTGTATCTAATCCCCATACTGCAAATGGCCAAACAAGAGGGATTGTCTTCAACGCAGATGTTGGCTTGTGGGACTTGTTAGAGTAGAAGTGACAGCCTTCACATCGGTCGACCATATCTTTCGCCATTTCATTCGCCTGCAGCCAGAAGAAGCCAGCTCTGAATGCTTTGGTGATGATTGCTCTCGAGGAGGCGTGATGACCGCAGGTTCCCGAGTAAATTTCTTCCAGGATTAACTGTCCCTCTTCAGGGGAGATGCATCGTTGAAGGACGCCTGAAACGCTTTCTTTGTACAACTGTCCATCAATGACAGTGAACGACTTTGACCTGTGGACGATCTGTCTGGCTTGGACTTCGTCTTCTGGTAATTCTTGCCTCGGGATGTATGCAATGATCGGCACAGTCCAATCGGGGATGACAGCAAGAATCTTCATGATCAAATCAACCACAGCAGGTACTTCAACTTCAGTCGGATCTGTCGAGCTCTTTGGTTGTACTGGTTCCTCTGTGAAAGGATCTTCTTTAACTGAGGGAAGGTGGAGGTGCTCGAGGCAGACGTCACTCGAGACTGGTCTACGAGTGGATCCGAGTTTTGCCAACTCATCAGCTGCTTGGTTTTTCAGTCACGGAACATGGTGGAGTTCTAGACCTTCAAACTTTTTCTTGAGCATCCTCACTGCATTGCAGTATGTGGTCATGGTGGGGTTCCTGACGTCCCACTCCTTCATCACTTGATTAACCACCAAATCCGAATCACCATAGACCATCAGGCGACGGACGCCGAGTGCGATGGCCATGCGCAGTCCATAAAGGAGAGCTTCATACCCTGCCTCGTTGTTGGAGGAATCAAAGTGTATGTGCAACACATACTTGAGTTTGTCACCCTTTGGCGATATGATCACAACGCTAGCGCCGGAGCCATTCAACATCTTGGACCCATCGAAGAACATTGTCCAATGAGCCGAGTAGATGTGGGTCGGTTGCTGTTGTTCTACCCATTCTGCTATGAAGTCAGCCAGAGCTTGAGACTTTATAGCTTTCTTGGCCTCGAACTTGATGTCGCAGTACAACATCTCCATTGCCCACTTCGCCACTCGGCCCGATGCGTCCCTATTGTGGAGGATTTCCGACAACAGAGCATCAGAAACGACAGACACCGAGTGGTCTTGGATATAATGAGCCACCTTCTTTGCAGTCATGTAAATCCCGTAGATAAGTTTTTGATAGTGGGGATACCTCTGCTTGGAAGGAGTCAGGACTTCGGAGACATAATACACTGGCCGCTGAACCTTGTATGCTTTGCCTTCTTCTTCCCGTTCGACTGTGAGAACAGTGCTGACGACTTGATTTGTAGCCCCGATGTACAGAAGAAGGGGCTCTTTACTGAGCGGAGCAGTAAGAACCGGCTGGGTGGAAAGTAGGACTTTGAGGTCGTCGAATGCGACTTGGGCTTCGTCTGTCCACTCGAAAGTATCTGATTTCTTCATGAATCGGTACAGAGGAAGCGCCTTCTCGCCGAGTCGACTGATAAACCTGCTTAGAGCCGCTAGGCAACCTGTGAGCCTTTGAACATCGTGTATTCTGATCGGCCTCTCCATTCGGACGATGGTCCCGATCTTTTCGGGGTTGACATCGATCCCTCGTTCGGAAACGAAGAAACCGAGTAACTTTCCGCTGGGAACGCCGAATGAACACTTGGCTGGGTTGAGCTTGATATCGTACCTACGAAGGTTGGCGAATGTTTCTGCCAAGTCAGTCAGCAGGTCGGAACCTTTGCGTGACTTGACTACGATATCATCCATATACGCCTCCACATTCCGACCGATCTGATCGAGGAGGCATTTTTGGATCATGCGCATAAAGGTTGCTCCTGCATTCTTCAAACCAAATGGCATAGTGATGTAGCCGAAGCACTCGGATGAAGTGATGAAGGCTGTTTTTAATTCATCGGGGCCATACAGACGGATCTGATGATAGCCCGTGTAGGCATCAAGAAATGACAAATGCTCGCAACCCGCAGTCGAATCGACAATTTGATCGATGCGGGGGAGCGGAAAATGGTCTTTCGGGCAGACCTTATTGAGATGCTTGAAGTCGATGCACATTCGGAGCGACTTGTCCTTCTTGGGCACCATGACAACATTGGCGAGCCACTCGGAGTGGTGTACCTCGCGAATGAAGTTGGCTGCCAAAAGATTGGCCACCTCTTCTCCGATTGCCTTCCTCTTGTGCGCGGCGGACCGACGCAGGCGTTCTCGGACAGGCCGAGCGGCGGGATCCACATGCAGTCGGTGCTCAGCCAACTCCCTGGGTACACCTGGCATGTCAGAGGGCTTCCATGTGAAGATGTCCCAGTTCTCACGGAGGAATTGGATGAGCTCGGCTTCCTATTTAGGATCGAGGGTGGTGGAGATGTTCGTCGGGGCAGCGGTGTCGTCCGTCGGGTGGATGCTGACCTTCTTCGTCTCTCCCGCCGACTGAAATGCGGACTCCGAAGCTGGCTTCTTCGAACGCATCAAGTCAGCGGGGTCGACTGTCTTCTTGTACTCGTCAAGCTCGAGGACAGCCATCTGCTGATCGGCGATCCTCGATCCTTGCTGCAGACACTCCTCGGCCCGCTGCCGATTGCCTATGATAGTGATCACACCTTTCGGGCCTGGCATCTTCAGCTTCAGGTACACGTAACATGGATGGGCCATGAAAGGCGCATACGTCGGGCGGCCCAGAATTGCGTGGTACGCACTCTGGAAGTCCACCACCTCGAATGTCAACTTTTCCTTGCGGAAGTTCTTGTCGGAGCCGAAGACGACGTCCAACGCGATCTGGCCGAGTGACTTGGCCTTTCGTCTAGGGACGGCTCCGTGGAACTGCATGCTGCTCTCACTAAGTTTGGACATCGAAATGCCCATCCCCTTGAGAGTGTCAGCGTACATGATGTTCAAACCACTGCCGCCGTCCATGAGGACTTTGCGCAGTCGGACTCCTTCCACCACCAGGTCGACGACCAGAGCCTGCCTCCCTGGGGTGGGTACGTGTGCTGGATGATCCGACTGGTCAAAGGTGATCGCAGTCTGAGACCATTTGAGGAACGTGGGGTTGGTCGGCGTGGCCATGTTCACCTCCTTGTTCACCAGCTTCAGTCGACTCTTGCTCTCAACGTCAGCAAAAATCATCAGTGTTGCATGGACTTGGGGGAACGGATCCTCCTTGTCCTCCTCATCCTGTTCATTGCCCTTTTCACTCAGTTGCCCTTCGCCGAACCCCTGGATCAGGAGGCGACACTGCCGAGTGGTATGCTTCGGATATATGGCGTTGCCCTCTTCATCCATCTTCGTGTGAATCGGACATGGCTGGTCCAGGATGGGGTTTCCGAACTGCTTCTTCTTGGGGGTGAACTGAGCCTTCCCCTTGCCCTTGAACTTGGCATTGGTAACAGCTGCGGCCTCACCTGCGAAGTGGACGGAGCTTTCTGCTTCTGCTTCCGAGTGATGTTCCCATCTCCATCGGCGACTGCTTTGTGCTTGCCGCTACGAATGCGGTCCTCTTCTTCGCCATTTGCATAGCGTGCCGCTATCTCCATCATCTTACTCATGGAGATGTCGCCTGTTCGACCGAACTTCAGGTACAAATCTCTGTACCGCACGCCTGCCTTGAAGGCGCAGACTGCTTGGTGCTCTGTGACGTTCTCCACCGTGTGGTAGAGGGTCGTCCAACGCTGAATGAAATCGCGCAGGGGCTCATTCTGCTTCTGGACACAGTGCTGGAGCTCCACGAGGCCAGCAGGGCGTTTGCACGTCCCTTCGAAGGTCCTAATAAAGACTCGGGCCAGATCTGCGCAGCTGTAGATGCTTGAGGGGGCCAACTGGTTCAGCCACGCTCGTGCCAAGCCGTCGAGCATCAGAGGGAGGTGTTTCATGGCGACGTGGTCGTCCCCTCCTCCAATCTGGACTGCCACTCGGTAGTCGTCCAGCCACGTTTCTGGCTTGGATTCTCCTGTAAACTTGCTGATCCCCGTCGCCAATCGGAAGTTGGGAGGGATGTCAGCCGAACGGATGGCTCGACTGAAACACTCGGGACCAGAGATGATGGTCCTGCTTCCACTCAGACGGTCCATATCGTGACCATCGCGGTGGGCTCGGCCCCTGTCGACCCTCCTCTGGACGATATGCCCTCTCGCGTCGGGCCTCGGATCATAAGTGTCACCGACTAAATGCCGATCATCATGATGTCGGGGCCCGTAGGGCCCACCCCGCGGAGGGGTGCGTGAGCGGCGACGATCTTCCGGATTCATGGAACGGCTGCCTCCCCTGTGTCGCTGATGAGAACCGGGACTGTGAACTGACCGATGCGTGTTCGCGTGAACAGAACTATTCTGAATCCTGTTGTGCGATTGGGAGACCGCCGAATTTTGTTGCTGCGCCATGTGCAGCAGGGCACGGATTTGCTCGATCCCTCTGCGAGCCTCTGAATCAGTCGGCTGGAGGGAATCGGCTATCTTGGCGGCGGCAGCCAGGTTGAGGATGGGTGTGCGGAACACCTCCACGTTGCTCCGCCGAGTGTGCCGACTCGCAGAACGGCGGGGCTGACGGCGAGCGCCGGATGTTTCGCCGACCTCGTGCTCGTTCCGGCCAGTTTGGCGGGGACTTTCATGGGAGTTGGCCATGTGCACTTCAGCTGCAGGCCCGCGACCCAAGTACTCGGAAGGAAACTCAGTCGGAACTGAGTCCGAGCGCTGGGACGGCGGCGCAACCACAACCGACTCTAGGACCGCCACTTGTGAGGACGCGTTCTGGCGCGCCTGGGCGTGTTGCACCCAACGCTGGAGCCGCGGACGGCGGGACCGCTTGTTGCGGCGCGTGACGGCGGCGTAGGTTGACACCGGAGCCGACTGCTGGAGAAGAAGAATACCGCGGGCGTCGGCACGGAAGTGCGTAGCCCCGCGACTGGGGAGCGCCTCGAGGTCGAGAGGGGTGTCCCGAAACCATGCTGAATCGTCGACGATGAAGGAGAGAGCGCCGAAGAGGATCTCGGGACCCATGCTCAAATCTCCACCGGGTGACATGATGAAAAAATATAGTCGCAAACTCGCCGGAAGTCGTTTAGACGCCTGCCCCACGGTGGGCGCCAACTGTCGTGGATATAAGTCTGACAGTAGATGTGTAGGGTACGAAAGGATGGGCAGAGCCTTAGATACGGCGAGGTTGTATGAGTTCAGACCCCTCTACGGTGGAGGTAAAAGCCCTACGTTTCAGTGCTCTTGGGAGCTCGTTGTCGAGTGAAATATGGATTACAGTGAATTGCTAACCCCTACACCAGTGGGGAAGAGCGGCTTATATAGAGTGCGCTGCCCTTCACAACGGTTCGGTGCACAGGGGTGGGGTAGTGGCGAATAAATGCCTACGTTACAGGTAACGTATGTCTTAAATGCTAATAAAGGTACATGGAAACGTATGACCGTTACCCTTCAGGGAGGTTACGATGCACAGAGTGGAATCCAGTCGGTAAGTTCGATACACTCTGAATGCTCATCTCCGACTGGATGATGGAGGAATCGTCACCGACTGGATGATGGAAAGTCCTTAATTCAGTCGGAACTGACTAAGGGCCTTATCCCTTATGAAGGGTAGTCCTTGGGTAGGACTCATAGGGCAGGCCTATGACCCTACCCTAGGACTATAACCCCATCATCCCCTTATTTGAGTTGTTACAATAGAGTTAGCAATCAGTTTGATGGCTAAAACAGCAAACTCACTATTTCAAACTGCAGATCATAAACCATGCCCATGGCACTGCCAATATAATACGAAGGGATATAAAACAAACACAGGCCACACAACTCTGACCAAGCTCTTGTTCAAGCACAATAACAGGATCTTAAGAGACACTTCATTTTTCGTGTTTCTGGTTCTTTCCGTGAAAAATTTACAGAATACAACGCCAAAACTGTCTGGTTGTACAGCAGGAGCAACACTTACCGCTGAATCCAATCACTTCATGTACAGGATCGCAACTGTGCCCGTCGTATCGTGTGATATGCAGCACAACCTGACAGACAACAAAACCCTAAACTGGTGCCACTGGCAGTTTAGTGGGCAGGAATCTCGGCAACAAAACCATGCCGGACAGTGGGCCGAACGAACAAGTGAGTCCATCTTCTGCCCTTCCAGATCATAGCCCAAAATTATGAAAGCCGACCATGTGCGCATAATGGAGCTTCACATTATAAAGGAACAACATATGGCAGAGCAACTACATCAACAGAATCGATCAGCTGTGCTTCAGCCCAGACCTGGGGTGCTTCTGCGGCCTCAAACTTCGTTGTTTTCTGGTGAACACAAACACAGTCTCCAGAAAACAGCCAGTCTTGATCAACGTACTCTGAACGGTCGTCGGCCGCTGGTACAGAGTACACTTGGCTCAGATACTTGGTATCAGGGTGAGGTGGTGTCATAGAGATTTCACTACTGCCATAGCTGGATGGAGAGACTGCAGAATTGTGTTCCTTGCTATCTTCATGCATGTCTGCCTCACAAGGATTTGTGCCCACTTGTAATGTATGTGCAGTTCCCTGAGAATGCTTCAACATTTCCTCATTCACGCAAAGATGATTGGCAGGAGACGTCCTTGGCATCTTAGTCATTGGCATACTATGATCTGCCAACATTATGCAAGTGAGCCTAACATAAAATCAAAATCATAGCTAGAAGACTATATAAATCTAAGCGTATGCTTCCAAGGAGTACACACGCATATAAAATCAGCCCCACGATAACAAGTGAAGAAACTTACCATGTAGAGGACTGTTAGCGTTTAAGCCTTTCCTTTTCTTGACATCATCAGAAGTGAACTTGTTCCCATTAAGATGAGCAGAGTCCATTAGACCATGAGTATAGTTCTTGCTTGCCTCATGTCCGTCAAGCTCTCTGCATTTCTGCTCATCTATAGCACTTCTTTTCTCCCTGTCTTTGCCTTCATTACCATCTTTAGCCTTTCTTTTCTTTACATTGCGGTCTCTATCTCTATCTTTAACAACCTTCTGATTTGCATCATGACTTCCATCTCCATCTTTAACACTCTTCTGATGATTAGCTTCGGCCTCCTTAACCTTTGCAATCCCTTGATCTGCTCCACTTTTGCCTCTTGCTGATTGCTTATCCATCCCAAAATGAAAATTGGTGCTCACGCTGTCAGTTTTTCCATATGCAGAATGAGAAGAACCACCTGGATGTTGGCCCACTTGTTCAGTTCTCTGCGCAGCATTTGCACTTGGTGTAATTCTGCACTTCTGTTCAGAGGCTGTGGTAGTAACAAGTATACCTTTAGAGTTCTCCTGTTGCAGGCCAACTCCACTACTACCATGTATTCCGGTAGAACGTTTTTTAGCTGACCCAGGTTGAAGGCTCGTACCATTCAAGATTCTAGTTTTATTCTTTCCCTTTTCACTGGCATGATTGTGCTGAGCAATTGGCCTGGATTTCCCATTCACCCTACTGATAGAAGTTCTTTCCTTCTCTTTAGAACCTACAACACCAAAGGACTCAATGCTTCGAGGAAGCAACTTGCCAGTATTACTCTTGGCATGGTTTGCATGACCTTCTTGACCTGTGATTTGGGTAGCCAACTCATCTTTATGTTTGCTATATTTGACTGCTTCATTATGGACTATTTGTTTTGGTCTTCTATTGTCAAGATCATCATTCTTCCGGCTTCCCAGTTCCAAATTTGGTCTTTTGTCTTTATCTCTTTCTTTCTTCTCTCTCCTATCTTTATGCTTCTTTCGTTTGTGTTTCTTCTTGTGCTTATCTTCCCTATGACCACGATCCTTTTCTTTTCTTTCCCTTTTCCCCCCATCCGTCTTTTCCTTTTTGTGCTTCTTTGCCTTGTGATTTTCCTGAAAAACATTTCCACGGATTAACTGTTAATAACAGCAAATGTAGAAATGATGCCACAGGTTGAATATTAATACAATTAAACAAGCCAAAATAAAGATATAAGAGTAAATATTCAATACCAATCATAATAAAATCAAGACCTCACTGCGGATTTCTATCAAACACCATCATGTTACACGCACAGATAATCAGCCATATATGTTACACCAGGCTTGATGATCGAGGATATATTAAATTGATATAAACCAGGATTTACGTTTTTGTGCGGACGAATAATAGAGATGGATCACAAGGAAAACATACTTCAAGTAGACTAACATCTCCGAGAAAACATTTACACTTTATACCCATGTGCTCTAGGTAATACAAGAATAGTTGGAATGTGCAGTCATAGTTAGTACTCCCTCCGTTCCTAAATATAAGTATTTTTAGAGATTCCACTACAGACTACATACGGATGTATATAGACATATTTTAGAGTATAGATTCACTCATTTTGCTTCATATGTAGTCCATAGTGAAATCTCTAGAAAGACTTATATTTAGGAACGGAGGGAGTACAAAGCATAATAAGATAGTAAAAAGTGGATATCCAAGTCTTGCCACATTGGCAAGGTAGCCATTTTCATATCAGTAGAGGCTAGAGAAACAATTTCAGCAAGGGCAACATGAAAAAGCGTTGCCCCGAAAAATAACTATCCATCCCAGATTCCCAGCCTATATTATAAAGGGGCAAATATAAAGAGAAATACCGTAGGACTGGTCTTTTCCTCTTTTATGTTTTATGACAGTAAAAGGAACATGCCTGCTAGCAATAATATAACTTTTAGGCTTTTCTAATCTAACTTTTAAAATAAGCAAAAGAACAAGAAAATAATCTAAATATTGTAGCTCTGACGCCTGCTAGATACAGACAATATTTCAAAAACACGGCACACAAAATGGCAAAGTCTCCACACAAGAAATCACCAACTGCATAGTTAGTCTAGCACCACCTAGTTTTGTGAAGCATAAAGTGCAGGCTTATTTGCAAGTGATTTTAAAGGTAAAAGCATGAACCTTCTTTAGCAGATCCGTGTGCTCACTCCTGGGCTTTGCCTCATACCCCGGAGGCGGGAATGGGAAGCACCGAGACATGGTGTCAAGCAAAGCACTCGAACAAGCTCTCCAGATTCTTTCGCATGCAGCATATCCAGCTGCAGCAACCCTGCAAAGCTGGATTTGCGCAATTCCACGGTTCAAGTTACCACACAAAGACTGGTTCCTCAGGCAAATTAACCAACTCCGGATTATGCTTCTGCTTGCAGCGATTGGACAAGTGCTCCCAAAAACCACCAAGCACCTGCTCCGGCGAGCACGACCAGACCCTCTAAGCTCTGATCGTCAAGCAAGATCGGCCAATCTACGCTCTAACTGGAGCGAAATCCAAGTGGTAGCGAGAATAGTAAAGTACAGTCCTCTTCCATCTGCTCACTCCCCAGGCTTTACTCCCCACCACCGATCCCCAGCCACAGCCACAGCAAGTGGAAGGACAACCCGGGGCCGGCTCCGCGATCTGAAGCACCAGTCTCGCCGAACGTCGCAGCAGTGGCGCCGGAGACGCCGCGCATCAACCCCGAACCAGGCACGACCCAGCCGCCCTGGTCACCGCAGAAGAAGCTTCCGGTGACTCCACGGCGGCTCCACAGAAATTCCTCGGTCAAGATGTGACGGGAAGCCGCGATCCGAGAATCGCAGCCCCGGTAGACGTGGCCCACGTGGATTCCCGCGCGAACGACGGCGGTATCCCAGCTGCGGGGCGCTCAATCCGAGCGAATCGGAGACGGGTTCCTTACGGCCGGTACACGCGGCAGGACTCGCGCTTGGGTCCGTACGCGTGCGGATATTTTGCGAGGAGGAAGAGGATACCTCTTCCGTCTTCCTCTCTTGCTTCGCCGCACCGAAGATCCCCAAAGCGGCAGTATCGATAGTGAGGTTCACTTCCGATTGCCTACTCCTTTTTTTTTCAGTGTCTCTATAACACCATCTCCAACAGGCCACGTGCTAAAATAAAATTTACAGCGTTTAAATAGCAACTTTTTACGTACAACAGAATGATGTCTTCAACGACCGTTGTAAAATATTACATACACGGACAGTTTCAATAAAACTTCAAAAAACAACGGTGTGTCTAGCACAAACAACATTTAACACTTAAAAAGAACCAAAAAGATTAAATACATAAAAAATAAATCAATAATAAATAGTTTAATTTTATTACAGCTCAAACAAATAGTTTATGTTCCAATACAACAAATAGTTCAACAATACAACATCAAACATACAAATCACTAGTTTTGTCGGTCATTTTATGCCCACCACTCCTTGATTAAATCCTCCTCAAAATCATCATAGATTTCGGCACGTCGAATGACATGATAGCAGACAACAAATCGGGCCACCCTCTCAGCCTTCCGTTGCACTTGCATTCGAAGTCCCAATAGCTCTTACTGGGAGTAATCTAAATCTTGCCCATGTTCATTCTCGATGATCATGTTATGCATGATCACAAAAACGTTCATTATGTATCAAAGGATCTTTTGATTCCAAAATCTAGCCGGTTCTCTCAAAATACCAAATTGGGCTTTCAAAATTTCAAAATCTGTCTCCACATCTTTCCTAGCCACAGCCGAAGCATTGTAGAAGTCAATATTTTTCTTACCTTTCGGTTTTTTCAACGCTTCACAAATATTTACCACTTTGCGTAGATGTCATCCACAAGATAGTGACCATAGTTGTATGTATGGTCATTTGCTAAAAACTGCACAGGTGGTGGTTCATCATTTGCAAGATAGGAGTCATAGTTGTATGTATGAGTGGTGATCGATTAAGAATGTTGATGTCATTCAAAGATTCAGGCATTCCAAAAAAAACATGCCAAATCCAAGTCTCCTGATCGTCCACTGCTTCAAGGATTATAGTGGAACCTTTTTTCTGGCCATGAAATTGTTCATGTCATGCCTTAGGACAGTTCTTCCAACTTCAATGCATGCAATCTATTGAGCCAAACATACATGGGAACCCGCGAGCTTTGTTCATCTCCAAAAGCCTTGCGACGTCTTCAGCATTGGGAGCTCTCAAATACTCTGCAACAAACACTTGCACAATTCCAACTGTGAAGCGCTTGACACACATGATGGCTTGACTCTCACCCATGGCCAAGTGATCATCAACTAGATCAGCCGGAATACCGTAGCCAACATACTCAACGCGGCTGACACCTTTTAAAAGGTGATATGCCCGAGTTCTACGGCGGCATTCCTCCTTTGTTGAAACAACTGATCATGGCTCATCAGTTTCTCTCCACTTCATTTGAACAACTTGCTGCTCATCCTAAAACAACGCCAAAAGTAGGACTCGGGATATACGGGATTATCCATAAAATAGTGCCTCATCATTCTATTGTGAGCATCGATCTTATCCGTCGAAATTTTCTGACGACCCATAACCGAACCACCGTGCTTCGACTTTTTATTGACGTGCATAGCTAGGATCATTGCAAGGTCCTCCTCCTCTTGAATATAAAATTCTTGGTCGGAAGAATCATATGATGAACTCATCTACAATATTGAATTTAAACTAGTATATAAAACTACAAACAACATGCACCAAATTCTTCTACAAAATGTGAAGTTGAAGCCATACATACCTTGCAAGCGTTTTGTCAAACACCTTGTGGGCACCGAGCAGTAGTGAGCGGCCGGGCGTTATCCGTCGGAGGAATGGCACGCTCGAGGGGCGGCGGCGACGAGAGGAGGCGGAAGAAGCAATGACGGCGTGCGGGGATAGGCCACGGAAGCGTTGTCGGGTCGCTGGAGTAAATGGGGAGGTGCGGGTGGCGGCGCCAGCGGCTGGATCCGGTGGGTGGTGGAAGTCGCACACGAGTCGTCGCTGTCCAACGCATGGGAGCGGGGCGCACAAAATAAGCGGCGTGCGATGCCGTTTTGCTCCACACGCTGAACCAACTATAGCGCGCACATTTTTTGCGCGTCTGCCGGAGTACCCGGAAGGCTGCACGCGCGTAAAAAAGGCGATTGTTCCAACGCGGCGCTAAAATCATGCGTCTGTTGGAGATGATCGCCCAAAAACTGCTCCGCGGGCTAAAATATTTGTTTTTCGGGCTCCGGACAGCTTCAACGGATGCTTTAAAATAGTGCGCGCACTAAAAAAATTTAGACACGCGCTAAAAAGCGCTATCGCGCATAACATATTTTGGACGCCGGATTGCGCGCGCTTCACAATTTGCACTGCATGTTTTTTGGGCGCATGTTTTTGGGCATCTGGTAAATCAATGTTGGCTCCGACGTGCTAAAAGTGCTACAATGACACACTAAAATTATTTTACCGCGCAAAAATTTTATGAGCTTGTTGAAGTTGCTCTAAGACTACAAGAGCATCTACAAACGGATGTCCGCTTCGATACACCCCCATCCCACAAACATAAAAGGACTGTCGGGTCATTTCAACCAAGCGTATACCCACCTGGCATTCTAGATGTACAACCTTGTCGTCGGTCGTACTTATAGGCGTGTCCATGTAAAAAGCTGTCAAGATCATACTCGCCTGCCGCGCGACCATGCAAAAAAAACTTTCATGATCTCGTTGGACGCCCGGCGATCATGTGGTTCCGATTCAGTTGCCCAAATGGCCGATCGTCGCGAGGGGCCGGGCGTGTGGAAGACCGTCGTCGCCGGTTGCAGACGTCGTTGACCGCCTCGTTACAACGCCGTCCCGCGATGTATCTCAACGCCCCTATCCCACGCTATGGTCGTCGGTTACAAAGGTGGTTGTCCACGTCTTGGATGCCATTGTCGTCTGCATTCACGTTTGAGGCCCTGACAGCACTGACCACCCTGACATCCCATGCCGCGCTAGTTGCCTCTGACCACACTCATCCCCCGTCGTGGATCCACCGCCTCTTCCCGCACTCGTCCCCCACCGCGGATTCGCCTCATTGTCCCGCAGGTGGCTCTAGTCGTTGTCCTTGTCCTCGGCGTCGCCGTCGTCCTCAATCATGTCGGAGGCCCTTGCCTTGACCAGCGACTCGTCGACACCGTCGCCCAAGGTTTGCCATCTAAAATATGTATGACGTAATCACATGACCCACAATATGAACTATGAATTTAACTCGAGATAAAAAAATGTATTAATGTTGTGCAATATTGCTAGTTAGGTGTGTTTAAATGGACGAGGAAACCGCATTTATGGGCGATGTAAATGTACCGATAAGATCAGTTAGACTAATAACAATACTAGTAACGAAGATGATTATAGCAGCGACGACGAATCATGGTCGTCTATGATATCTTACCTTCACAGGATTTTCAACATAATGAACATGGTGCAAATAGTGAAAACGTAAGTGACGTCTATTTTCATTCCATTTTTGAATTGGCAAAGTACCGTATGACTAATTACTTCTCTATGTTTTTTAATATACAGGAAGATGTGGATGTTGAGAATGAGCAAAATGTCTTTCATGAACCATTTTTTGATAGCTTGGGCTAGGTTCATTGAAACATTTTGTGTGGCACAGTAGTATGAAATAAATGATGATAATTGACATAGTTGCATATTTAATTTTGGAGGAGGGCTCATATAGTATTAGATGATGATGGCAAAGCAAAGATGGACATTGAGGAG
Source organism: Hordeum vulgare subsp. vulgare (assembly GCF_904849725.1). Taxonomy (NCBI): domain Eukaryota; kingdom Viridiplantae; phylum Streptophyta; class Magnoliopsida; order Poales; family Poaceae; genus Hordeum; species Hordeum vulgare. The sequence continues at coordinate 196,692,076 of NC_058524.1, forward strand.
GCTCAATACCGACAGCAGATTGTGGAGACACATCCAAAGGTCGTGGATATGACTTTTTGGTCTCAAGGGGATGCATATATATTCTACAACAAGCATGCCAAAGAGTGTGGTTTCAGCATTAGGAGAGAGAAGGTGAAATGAGGGAAAGGTGTTTCAGGAGTTATATGGTTCAGGTGGTTTCTTTGCTCCACGACAGGAAAAAGGCAAAACAAATTCATAACCATGGAGGGATGCACCTGCAGGCTTAGACCCGAGACTCGTTGCAAGTGTGGTGTGTGCAGATGGTGGTGAAGTTGGATAGAGCATGTGAACTTTGGTTCGTCGCGTCATTCGTGGACGATCACAACCACACGATGGCTTGACTCGACGAGGTCTCATTTCTGTGGTCACACAAACGGATTGGAGATGGCTAGAGGGCAGAGATATTGGTGATGCAAGGGGCTGGTATCAAAAAGCATATAATGGTCGACAACTTCATCAGCACATACAGTTCGTACGATAAGTGCAAACTTATTAGGCGGGACATTTACAACCAATGTTGTAGAGAGAAAATGAAGTCATTGCAAAGGGTGATGTTGAGACGATAGTGGGCATTATGAGAAGCATAAAGGTGAAGGACCCTGACTTCTTCTTTGAGTATGTGCTTGATAAGGAAGGGTGGTTGAAGAGCATGTTCTGGTGCGATGCACCATCATGGAGGGACTATCAGGACTATGGAGATGTGGTCGTGTTTGACAACACATATAAGATGAACATATATGATAGGTCGTTCATCCCCTTTGTCAATGTTAATAACAATCATTGCACCACTGTTTTTGGTTGTGTCGTTCTTTCTGATGAGACCCAAGGGACATACGTGTGGCTGCTCCATACATTTATGAGGACAAATTGCGGAGCAGCCAAAGTCAATAATCACATACGATGATGTTGCAATGATCCGAGTGATTCAGAGTGTCCTTCTAGATGTGTACCATTGTCTTTGTTAGTGGCATACAGACAAAAATATGTAGAGGCACCTATATCACGAGTCATTGGATGAGTTCAAATCACTGTTGTACTATGCCACCTCTCATGCCAACTCTGAGAGGAGATGGACTGCTTTCATCGATAAATGGAAGACAGATAAAACTAAAGAGTGGCTTAATAGGATGTATAGGAAGAAGAGACTTTGGATAGCGTCATATCTTTCAGATGGATTTTTTCTTAGTATGGGATGTAATTAGAGGAGCCAAAGCCTAAATACAGCCTTCACCTTCACCTCGACTATGGTATGACTATAGTTGACTTGGTAGTGCATTATGAGAACTGTATAGTTCGCCTCCATGAGAATGAGGCACACAATGATTGCATGGCTAATCAGGCGCTACCACCATCGGTTACTAATTATAAGGCTATTGAGGAGCATGCTACCGCCATATTTACTCATGCTAATTTCTACATTCCGCAAAAAGATCTTAAGAAGATGGGTCAACTCGAGATATTTGAGACGCTCGTGGGAACTGAGATCACACGATAACCACAAGTTTAGGTATAGTGTTTAGTATCAACCTGGTAACTCATAAGAAACTATAGCATGCATTTGTCTAAGGATGGTTCGAAAAGGGTTGCCTTGTAAACACATTTTATTTCTACTACATCATCTTAAATTATCTGAAATACCACAGTGTTGTGTCCTCCATCGATTGTCGAAAAATGCAAGAGATGGGTTGCCTGTGCAATGCACAAGTGGTCTATTTGGCTAGGGTTGGTCAGGACCATAGGTGAGAAAACAATATAGCCAACTGAGCATAAAATCCACAGAAGCTTCTCATGTTGCAGCAAATGATGCCTTCATGTTCGATGAGTTGATGCAGTGTCTGGATAATTGATACATCCATTATGCATCATGAATTCTTATTGATATTTATGTTATTCTTGTCCATTATTCCTCATTATGATACAATTCTTATACCTTTTCTCTCTGAATTTGCAAGGTACAATATGAAGAGGGAAACTGGTATTCTTGACCTGAAAACCAAGAAAAAGGGTGAAAAATCACTGGACTCCAAATTACCTGAAATTTCACGGAGAAATATTATGGAATATATAAGAATTATTGGTCCAAAACTATACTAGAGGGGGCCACCTGCTGGCCACGAGCCAACAGGGCGCGGCCACCCCCTAGTTGCGTCGTGTTGCCTCGTGGGGGCCCGTCAGGTCTCCCGACCCCCTCTTCTCCTATATGGTGTGTTTTGACATAGAAAAATGATAAGGATACTTTGGGGACGAAGCGACATCGCCGAGAGGCGGAAACCATGGCAGAGGCCCTTTTGCTCTCTGGTAGAGAGAATATGCCGAGAGAATTCCTCTCCCGAAGGGGGAGATCAAACCATGGTCATCACCAATGCTACCTCCTTCATGGGAGGACTAATCTTCATCAACATATCACCATACAATATCATCACCAACCCTTGGACATCTCTTGTACTCAATCTTTGTCCCAAAACCTCAGATTGGTACCCGTGGGTTACTAGTAGTGTTGATTACATCTCGTAGTTGATGCTTGTTGGATTACTTGGTGGAAGTTGTTATATTTAGATCCTTGATCACCATTATTATACCTATGATCTTGAACATGTTTATGAGGTGTGACTAGTTAATATTGTTCCACATGACATGGGAGAAGTCTTGATATAAGTAATCATGTGAAGTCGGTATTTGTTCGATATTTTGATGATGTGTATGTTGTTGCTTCTCTTAGTGGTGTTGTGTGAACGTCGACTACATGACACTTCATCATGTAATGGGCCTAAGGGAAGGCATTGTGGAGTAACAAGTAGATGATGGGTTGCGAGAGTGAGAGAAGCTTAAATCCCAGTTTATGTGTTGCTTCATAAGGGGCTGATTTGGATCCACGTGTTTCATGCTATGGTTAGATTTATCTTAATTCTTCTTTCGTAGTTGTGAATGCTTACGAGAGGGGGTAATCATAAGTGGTTTGCACATTAAAGTAAGAACAACACCTTAGCACCAGCCCACCCACATATCAAATTATCAAAGTAACGAACACGAATCAACTCAACATGATGAATATGACTAGACAGAAATTCCCATGTGTCCTCGGGAGTGTTTTCCTCGTATAAGAGTGCTTTGTGGCCCGTAATTTTCTAAAAAAGGATTGAGCTATATTGCTGCATACTTTTTACTATTGTTACTTATCACTTGCTACGAATTATCTTGCTAAAAACTATCTATCATTGTTACTTATAGCACTTGCGGAGAATGCCTTGCCAAAAACTGCTTATCATTTCCTTCTGCTCCTTGCTGGGTTCGACACTCTTACTTATTGAAAGGACTACGATTGATCCCCTATACTTGTGGGTCAACAAGACTCTTTTCTGGTTCCGTTGCCGGGGAGTGAAGTGCCTTTGGAAAGTTGAAATTGGTAAGGAAACATTTTCGGTACATGTTGAAACATACTGTTGCTTGTTACTATGGATGGTCACCCTTTGAATGGCTTGTTCGAGGCATCTTAACCTCGAACAGAAGTTGAAAAGGTTTCCCTTCAACCTAATGAACCTATGGAAAATATTTATTATGAGATTCCTTTGGGTATGCTAGATAAACTGATAGCTAATCCTTATGATGGTACAACTCATCGTGATTACCACTTGATATATGTCAATGAGGTTTGTGGATTATTTAAGCTTGGAGGTTTGCCTGGAGACAAAGTTAATAAGAAAGTTTTCCCTTCATCTTTGAAGGGAAAAGCATTAATGGTACAAGATATTGGATGATATTGGATCATGGGACGGGAATCTCCTGAAGCTGGAATTTCATCAGAAGTTTTATCCTATGCATCTAGTTCATCGTGATTGGATTTTTATTTCTAATTGGTGAGGTCATGAAGGGGAAAGCATCGCTCAAGCTCGGAGGAGGGTTAAATCTATGATGCACACCTGCCCGATCATGAGCTCTTGACGGAAATGATTATACAAAAAATTTATGCCCAACTCTCTCATAATGATCAAGTACAACTCAATTCTTCTTCTACTCGTTCTTATATGAAGAAGACTATTGAATTTGCAACTCTGAAGACTGGTAATTCGATAAAGGTAAAGAGCCAGGTATATATCTTAAGTTTGATTGTGTTAAATATTTTATGGAAACCGATACTTTTTCATAAGTTTCGCAATAAATACGGGCTTGACTCCGAGCTAGTAGTTGCTTTGTGTGAATCATTTGCTACTCATGTTGATCTCCCTAAGGATAAGTGGTTTAAATATCATCCACCTATTGAAAAATTATTAGAGGAACCTGATATGTCCATTTTGCATCATGAATTGCTATTGCTATTTGTGTTAATATTGTCCATTATCTCTTATTATCATACAATTCTTATGTTCTTTCTCTCTGAATAGGCAAGGTACATCACTGAGAGGGAAACATATCACTACTAGGGAAAAGCCTAGCAGTAGCGCGTTTTTTTGTGTATCAGTAGCGCGGGCACCCGCGCTACTGATACGGCGCTACAACTAACCTGTAACAGCAGCGCGTGTTGGCCCGTGCTACTGCTATACATGCGTAGCAGTAGCAAGCTTTACATCAACGCGCTAGTGTTAATAGCTGTAGTGCTTTGAATTAAGCCGTGCTACTGGTAACGGCGCGTTGCTGCTAACTTTTCTCCCATCGCTATTGCTAGTTTTATTAGTTTCTGATTTTTTCCAGCATATTTGTTTTGTATTTGAATAGGCTTTATGCAATAATCTTTAGCACATACAAATGTCATCATTATACACATACAAATGTAATCATAGCATATACATTCAAATAGTCTCATCAAATCATGTCATCATCATAATCATCATCCAACACAAAGTGGTCTCTCGTCATCATCTCGAAAATAGCGATACAAGTCTCGAATATATACAAATACATCATCATCCATCTAAACAATGATATACGCAAGAAGAGCTATCACTATGAGTGAGAGCGGAACTATGAAGTACATGAGGCGGCGGTTATGAGTCCTCTCTCGCGCTAGCGTGAACCTCAAGTAACTAGTTTCTGCTTCTTGTCTGCTTTTGAATCCTTTATGGATGGCGCCCGAGACCCCCTCCAGTTGCGCCCGACACTCAGGCCACTCGTCGTACACTCCCGGAACCTTCCCTTTGTACACGACATAACACTTCTTCACCATCAAGAATCTAGGTACCTGTTAGAGATGCATCTTCATCAAGAGAATGCACAATCATATGCAACAAAATATACTTGAGCAACACGAAAAAGAAAGGGTTGGCAACTAGATGCAACATATAGTAAACATATAAATAATCAACGCAATTTCATCGTACGCAAACTAATTAACTAGAGGTACGCAGGTCATCGTACCCAAACTAACAAAGTAGCATTACGCAAGTTCGGCAGGGACCATGGACAAGTTCAACTGACACATATCATCTTCAGCATCATCGTAAATCACTAGAAGTTCCATCCTTCCAAATCATCGAGGATGCACCCTAGCTTCTTGAACGATGTGAGGTCCTGACGTTGCATGCCTATGCGAGTTCGGACGTCAACTCGCGATATAGGGCCGTGGTGGAACATCCCCTTCTCTTCGATGACTTATTTCATGATGATCGTCGAATGTCCCTCTGGATGCAAAGTAAGTCATCTCTAAGTTTATAATACTCAGATGTGCTACTGCTAAGCGGGGCCCTCCATGTGGCCAGGTTAAAAATTAGCACTAGCGCCCTGCAAAAAAAGCACGCTACTACTATTACAGTAGCAGTAGCGCGGTTAATGCGGGCGCGCTACTGCTAAACCTCTCTTGGTGGGAATGGTCGGGCAATTTTACTAGTAGTGTTGTTCTAGCGAGCCGCGCTACTGCTATTTCTGTAGTAGTAGCGCCTCTTTGTGACGCGCGCTGCTGCTAATTAGCAATAGCGCCCTCTTTTATCCAGCGCTACTGCTAATGTTCTGTGTATATGGTTTTCCCTAGTAGTGTATGGAAACTGGAATTCTGGGCCGATAGACCGATAGAAAGGCAGAAAAATCAACTTTTTTTTGAATGACCTGAAACTTTGTAGAGATTTTTATGGAATGTTTAAGAATTTCTGGGCCAAAAATATACCACATAGGGGTCCACCTGCTGGCCACGAGACAACAGGGCGCACCCCCCAGGCCAAGCCTTGATGGCTTGTGGGGATCATGTAGGTCTCCAGACCCATCTCTTCTCCTATATAGTGTGTTTTACCCTGGAAAAATCATAAGTGATCTTTTAGGACGAAGCTTCGCCATCTCGAGGCGGAAACCTGGGAAAAGGCCCTTTTGCTCTTTGGTAGAGAGATTATGTCGGGGAAACTTCCCTCGGGGAGAAGGAAATCGAAGCCATCGTCATCACCAACACTTCCTCCTTCGTGGGAGGACCAATATTCATAAACATCTTCATCAACACCATCTCATTTCCAACCCTAGTTCATCTCTTGTATTCAATCTCCGTCTCAAAGCCTCGGATTGGTACGTGTGGGTTACTACTTGTGTTTATTACATCTTGTAGTTAATGCTTGTTGGATTACTTGGTGGAAGATATTATATTTATATCCTTAATTATTATTATTACACCTGTGATCTTGAACATGTTGATGAGGTGTGAGTAGTTACTATTGTTCCTAAGGACATGGGAGAAGTCTTGTTATAAGTAATCATAAAAAGTTGGTATTCGTTCGGTATTTTGATCATATGTATGGTGTTACTTCTCTTAGTGGTCTCATGTGAATGTCGACTACATGATGTCTTCGACTACACGACTTCTTATTGTAGACTCGTGTTGGGCCTCCAAGCACAAAGGTTTGTAGGACGGTAGAAAATTTCCCTCAAGTGGATGACCTAAGGTTTATCAATTCATGGGAGGCGTAGGATGAAGATGGTCTCTCTCAAACAACCCTGCAACCAAATAATAAAAAGTCTCTTGTGTCCCCAACACACCAAATACAATGGTAAATTGTATAGGTGCACTAGTTCGGTGAAGAGATGGTCATACAAGTGTAGTAATGATAGTAGATATTGTTTTTTGTAATAGGAACAACAAAAAACAGCGTGGTAGCAAGTAACAAAAGTGATCATAAACGGTATTGCAATGCTTGAAAATGAGGCCTAGGGTCCATACTTTCGCTAGTGCAATCTCTCAACAATGCTAATATAATTGGATCACATAAAAATCCCTCAACATGCGATGAATAATCCCTCCAATGTTCCTATCTAGTGGAGGACATAAGAAGAAATTGTTTGTAGGATACAAAACCACGTCAAAGTTATTTTTTCCGATCAATCTTTCCAAGAGTTCGTATTAAGATAACAAGTTATCTTTCCGATCGATATATCTAGAGTTTATACTAAAATAATACCATAGAAAATTCAGATTCATAATACTCAACCAACACAAATAACTTCAAGGATCACACCAAGATTTCTATCGGGGAACATAGTATGAAACATGCAATCAACCCCTATGCCTAGATTACCCCAATGTTACCTCGGGAATCCGCGAGTTGATACCACAACATATATCAAGTGATCACTTGAATACCCCAATGTATCTACGGGTATCCGCATGCAAGACATATATCATGTGCTCTCAAACCTGAATATTCAATCCAACATAACGAGATCTTAAAGTGAAAGAGTCAATTCAACACAACAATAGCATGGGATAAACACCATATGATCCAACTATATTAACAAGGCTCGTGGTATATAAAATCATGGCATCTCAAGAACACGAGAGAGAGAGAGAGAGAGAGAGAGAGATTAAACACATAGGTACTGGTAGAAACCCTCAGCCCCGAGGGTGGACTACTCCCTCCTCGTCATGGCCTTCGTCGGGATAATGAAGATGGCCATCGGAGATGATCTACCTATCTGGTAGGGTGCCTGAACAAGATCCTGATTGGTTTTTCATGGCTACACATGCTTGCGACGGCACAACTTCTCGTCTAGGGTTACTTCCGGAGGTTTCTATATTTATAAGATTTTTGGGCGTTGGAATCACGCCAAGATGGGCCATAAGGTGCCCACTAGATACCAGGTCGCGCCAGGGGGCTGGCTCGCCCTGGTGTCTAGTGGGCATGAGCCCCCCCCTCTTGTGGGTCTTAGCTCCATTATTTATCTTTTTCTCCAAGAAAATCGTCAAAAAGTTTCTTCCAATTCTGTGAACTTTTATTTTTGCACAAAAAACAACACCACGATAGTTGTGCTGAATACAGCGTCAGCCCATGTTAGTTCTAAATAAATCATATAAAGTGCAGCAAAACCATATAAAAGTATTGAAAACATAGGAAAACATAGCATGAATAGTTCATAAATTCTCAATATGTTGGAGAAGTATCAGCATCCCCAAGCTTAATTCCTACTCGTCCTCGAGTAGGTAAATTATAAAAGAAATAATTTATGAAGTGTGAATGCTAGTATAGTGCGTAAGTTTGATCAATGATAATTTCAATCACTTATCCTAGCATCATAACAACAACTCTTTCTCATAAAACTCATCATGATAGACTGGCAATTGAAAACATAATTTTTGACGTGGAATGCTACCTATCATATTCATCATATTATCTTCTTTATAGCATGGACATGTGGACTTGTAGATGATTAAAATTTATAGTCTATAATTTGACATGAAAATTTTAATACTCAAGCATATCAACAAGCAACCATGTCTTTCAAAATATCAACGCTAAAAGAAGTTATACCTAGCCCATCATGCTCAATCATTGATCCATTCATGCAACATACTCAAATATTAGCTGCATCCAATGCTCAAGTATGATAAGAGTGTTCCTTAGTTGGTGCTTTATAAGAGAACATGAAGACTCAAATTCAAAATAAAAATTGCATAAAGTAAATAGATAGGCCCTTCGCAGAGGGAAGCAAGGATTTGTAGAGGTGCCAGAGCTCAAAGTGAAAAATTTAGAGATAAAAATATTTTGGGTGGTATGCTTTTCGTGTCAATGAAAACGACTAAGAGTTTCCAATATCTCCCATGCTAAACAAATCATAGGCGGTTCCCAAACTGAAAATAAAGTTTATTCCTTTTTCCACCATTCTTTCACATTCCACGGCTAGCCACATCCATGGGTACCGACCATACCAACACTTTCCAAGGAATTTATTATTTGACAACATAAAATATATTTTCTTTGCATTTTGGGACTCGGCATCCCTATTACCGACATTACCGCCATACTCTCGTGCAATTACAAGTGAATAAACACTCATCTTGAGAATAACCTATTTAACATGGAAGATACCGGCCACCACTCGCCACTTCGTGAGCGGTACGAGCAGACAAAACAGAAGTTTATATTAAACACTAGAGTTGGCACATACAAATTTACTTGGAACGACACTGAAATACCGCATATAGTTAGGTATGGTGGACTCATTTGGCACAACTTTGGGTTAAGGATTTGGATGCACAAGCAGCATTCCCGCTTTGCACAAGTGAAAGCTAGCAAATAGATTGAGAAGCGCCCAACCAAGGAACAAAAACCATCATAAGCGAACATTAAACATAACTAACACCAATAATGCAACACAAGTAGGATGTAATTTCATAGCATAATTATTGGCTTCATTTGCATGCATAGGGAATCACAAACCTTAACACCAATATTCATACTAAAGCATAATTACTCATCAACATAACTCACATATTAGTGTCTTCATATTGCAAAACTATTGCAAAGAATCAAGTTTAACATCCAATGATCTTCATGGAAGTTTTTATTATATCTCCCGTGGATATCTATCACTTTGGGACCAATTTCATTTGAAGCAAATTGCCCTTGCTAATAAAAATCTCTCAAACAAATGTAAGTGAAGAACGATAACACAAGTTTCTTTAAAATTTTCAACTCTCAAAATAATATAAGTGAAGATCAATGAGTAGTGAAACAGTGAAGTAGCTATGTGAGAACTCTCTCCCTCAATAAAAAAATCAGATATGATAATTTATTTCAAACATCGAATAAAACAAAAGACACTCCAAGAATAGCACATATCATGTGGACAAATAAAAATTTAGGCTCAACATAGGCTAACCGATATTTGTCGATAAAGAAAGGTGGAATGCGTAGCATCCCCAAGCTTAGATGCTTGAGACTTCTTAAAATATTTACTTGGGGTGCCTTGGACATCCCCAATATTGAGATTTTGTATCTCTTTCAATCCTCTCATATGCCGGTTTCACCCAAGTCTCAAAAACTTCATCCACACAAAACTTGAAAAGAACTCGTGAGATAGGTTAGTACACATAGGAATAAATCAACACTTCATGTACTTCCAAGAAAAGTTGCATAACAATTTTCAAACATTAGGTACTCTATACTATCATTTCCACAATTTATATATACCAATATAATCTATGAAAACTCTAGGATAAATAGATAACAAAACTATGACAACAATCTGTCTAAACGGAACAGTCTGTTGCAATATATATGAAACATTTACTTATGTATCTCCAAAAATTATGAAACTTTAGTACATGATAAATAATTTGTATGATAGTATTGTGTAAAAATTTCAGAAACTTTCCATGTTCCAGTAAAATATGATAATTCTACTACACCAAAAGTTTCTATTTTTGTACAACACACATCACACATGCAATTCAAGCATTCTAAAGGCCATTCTTGGAACTTTTTATTGAAAAACAAAATTCTAAATAACATATGACAGAGAAAAACAAAATAAAATGACGCTCCAAACAAAACACATATCGTGTGAAGAAGAAAAATATAGCTCCAAGTAAGATATACCAATAATGTTAGAGATGAAAGAGGGGATGCCTTCCGGGGCATCCCCAAGCTTAGACGCTTGAGTATTCCTTGGAAATTACCTTGGGGTGCCTTGGGAATCCCCAATCTTAGGTTATTTCTGATCCTTATTCTCCTAATATTTGTAACTCACCCAAAACTTGAGAACTTCAATCATACAAAACTTAACACGACTTCATGAGATACGTTAGTATGATAAATATAGATCATTCACTTAGGTACCGTCCATACAAGATTCATAATTGTTCTCATATAATACCTATTGTATTATATCATTATTACCATAATTTATACCAATCAATATAAGTTATGGAAACACTAAAACAAGCAAACTATGCACGCAAAACAGAATCTGTCAAAAACAGAACAGTGTGTGAAGATCTGCATTAAAACCATACTTCCGAGAGTCTGAAAATTCTGAAAAATTAGGACAACATAGAGAATTTGCATAACAAAGTTGTGTAAAAGTTTCAGGTTTTGACGCTTAGGTAAAATCAGAGAAATTCTGCACCGGACGTAAAATTTTCTGTTTTTGCACAGATTCAAACAAGCAAGTATCCACACTATCCCAAAGGCTTTACTTAGCACTTTACTGAATTAAAAGCTATAAAACATGATGACCATAGTAGCCTAATCATGTGAACACACAAAAATAGAAAATAAAAGTGTTGGGTTGTCTCCCAACAAGCTCCTTTCTTTAATGCCTTTTAGCTAGGAGTGATGATTTCAATGATGATCACATAGGAATAATAGTTGAAGCATGCAAGAGAGCATCATGAATCACATGGTAGACACATTTAAGTATAACGCACTTCCTATGCATAGGGATTATGCAAGCAAACAATTTATGGGAGCAATAATCATCTAGCATAGGAAGGCAAAACAAGCATAACTTCAAAACCTTGAACACATAGGGAGGAAACTTGATATTATTGCAATTCCTACAAGCATATGTTCCTCGCTCATAATAATTTTTCACTAGCATCATGAAGGAATTAAACAATATAAGTATCACATACAACATTATTTTCATGATGCACAAGCATATAATTTTTATTACTACCCACGCCAGCAAAATTCATATCATTCATAGTAGTGGGAGAAAACTCAACAAAATAGTTAGCATGAGACACTTGATTGGCATAACCCAAATGAAAATTAAAATCATGATGTCACACCCTGTTTTTACTAGCACATTCTCTATATTGTGAAAATCTGAGCTTGTTAAAACTTTTCCAAAACTAATGATGTGAGTGCCATGATTGTCATTGTATGCTTGTGTGTGTGATCATGAGATGATAAAAACCCATTTCACAATATTGAATTGTTTCTAAAAAACTTTACTTGTTTCTGATCAAGGTAAAAACCCTACTTTGAGTTGCACCACATGCTTTTGATGTCAAGCAATGTTGCTACCCAAAGTTGGTGATCTGATTTTAACTTGTCTTTATATTCCAAACCCACAAAAATAATTGTTTTTATAATTATTTCCCTAATTTAATTGCATGTCCATTCTGAGGCCAAACTTGGTATTCCCACATGGAAAAATACTTTTCTGCCTTAGAAAAATCTGATTAAATTTGGAGATGATCAGAAGGACATATATTTTCCATACATAAGATTTTAAACCCTATTTTATATTATAGTTATTTGAATAAAACCCTGGAAAGCATTTCTGTCTCTTTTGACCTTTTGAAATATTTCCAAAGGGAATATTCTCAATAAAATCCTAGAAAATTTGAGTGGTATCCCTAAGCCATATTTGGTGTCCACAAAAAGTTTCACCTTGATCCAAGGTGATTAAGGACCCCAAATAACCCTAAAACCCCTTCTGTCCAGATTGAAGTTAGAGCAACTCTACATAGCAAAGTTTGTCCAATGATGCTGAAACTTTGCAGGAGTGCCTAATACCTCAAATGAGGGTTCCACACCAAAAATGGGATTTGTGGGACTTAGTTTTCCCACATTCTCTTTGGAAGGGACATATCTGGTCAAATTGAAGTGTTTTCAAGTTTACAAAGCTAAACTTGTCCAATGGAGCTCAAACTTGGTGAAAACCCATGTTTTAGCACCAAAACCAAACATGTTAAGTTACAACATGAGTGGTGGGGTGCAACCCCCTCAAACCACTGTCGAACACCTTCTGACAAATGGGGAAAACCACCTTAGCCACAGCTAAACCCAACCCCTTTGCTCCAAACTCATAGATTAGGTGGCCAGTATCCATATATAACCCCAGTCAACTAGCCCCTCAATGGTTCAAAGTGGAAAGGCCAAAAACTCCAATTTAGGCTTCAGTTCAAGGTTGACAACACTAGTATTTCTTGTCTCCCTTGACCAGCCGAAGCTCCCACGAGAACCAAACAGCTAGCCACACTCCCAGCCAGTGCCAGGACATGCTCGACACATCCAAAGTGCCTCAGAGCGCACCAGCATGCCGTGGCATGCCAAAACTGCACTCTGGGTGCACTACAGGAAGCCACCAAGGTGGGGGTGACGCTGTGGGCTAGTTCCAGCCTGCCCCGAGATGTCTAACCTCTTCCTCGACAACCCCTCTACGTCGAGCAACCCTCAAGACCCCTCCTTCCCCGCGCTAGAGCTCGTGCGACGCGTGCCCGCGCGCACCAGAACCGACCAAGGTTGCGCGGCCACGGATGCTCGACTCCTCCCTCTCTCCCTCTGCAGCAGATGGTTCTGGCAGTCCAAAACCATGTCCTGAGACCGTGGTTTCCACCCCAGCCCCTCTCTGCACCCCCATGCGCGCCACGGTGAGTCACCGACGCTCCCGAATCGGCACATCGTCGCGGGCCTATTTATAGCCCCCCCTTCGCTCTAGCACCCCTCAGATAGCTTCACCACGACCACTAGCACCTCCCTAGCCACCCCAGCAAACCAGCACAGCCCCGGTGCTCGAGATTGACTAAGGCCCCTCTGCCTCGGAGCTCTGGTCGATCTCCGGCTACACAACGGCTCCTGCGCCCCTCGACCCACCAAACTGATCCCCTCAACCCCAGGAAGCTTTCCCCAACTTGCCCAAGCATTTCCATGACCCTAGCTACCTCCTCGACCACCTTCCGAAACTGCCGCACCGCGGCCTCCTCGTCGCCGGCGAACCCCTGCCTCTCCGACGTTGTTCCGACCACCAGCAGGTAGGCGACGACATGGCGAACCCATTCCAGTCCTTTTTGGGGCTTGAGAGCGTCGGCAGCCTCGCCGGCGTGCTCCTCCTCCCCTCTGGCCAGAGGTAGGAGACGACCCCGACATGTGTGCCCCACCTATCGGTGGCCCAAACTCCTCCCCCGCGCTACCCACAACCACTGACCATAGGGCCCCGCACGTCAGGTTCAATCCTGACGGCGCGAGCACCTGGGCACGCTGTCGGCTGGCCATGGGTTAGCCTAGTTCCAGGCCGAGCCACGCGAGGCTTAGCCCATTTTTCTTTATTTTTAAAAACCTGATTTTTAAGTTTTTTATAAAAACATTTAACCAGTGTAAAAATATAATTTTTCCACTTTTATTCTTCTGAAAATATGTAGTATTTAATGATATGATTGGATGAATTTTTCAACAACTATTATGTTTTACAATAATAAAAAGGACTAAATTGGAATAGTTTTGCTTCTGTTTGGTTAATTTTAAAAATGTTCCTTCATGAGAATTTGAGGCAAATATTTTTCAAAATGACAACTCAGATTTATGATTAATAAAGAACATTTTTAAAATAACTTTGTGATATGTTTCTGTGTGAGCTATTTCTTATTTATTCTTTTATCGACGATAGAAGATCCGTGTGACGAGGGAATCAGAGCGGAAGACCTCGGAGACCCCGGATACCTAGCTGACCAAGGCAAGCAGCCCTTTGACCATGACTGAGCATATGTTATATTGCATGCTAAGATAGCAAGTATTTCCGTTGCATATGATCATAAGTGTCGGTAAATCACTCAGGTGATTTTTACCGATGGCTCCCCCGGAGCACATGCATTGAGGTTGATCCTACCCCTTGAGGGTCACACTATTATCCTGGTGACAAGTAATGCTAGAGTATATAACATGAGCATGTTGTTGGTTCAAACAAAGATTTGTGGAAACCTGTCGGGTGCCACTAATGCCCGAGGGTGATGATGAGTTAGGTGGCCACCTTTGGTGAAGTGGTGCACCCGGTATTTGTTTGAGTATGGTTTCGGAAATGGGATTATATTTCTGATGTTTCGACCGTCCCAACCTTACCAGTACGACCACGTTACCCCTTATGGGACGTGGCTATGTTGATTACTCTGGTTAGTGCTAGCAAAGAGCCACATTACTAGTGGCGGGAGTGATGTGTGGTCACTCTCGTGATGGGGTCGTGCCAGGTAGGATGACTATGCCATTTTTATGAGTTCCAGGCACACCGTTGGTCCCCGCATGGTTGATACTGTCCAGAGTCGGTGCTCGTAAGACGTACAACATGTGGGCTGGGTACCAATCGAGTGGACCTCTTTGTCTAGTATCGTCAGGGGAAAGGCATTGATCGGGTACTTACCTCGGGTATGTTATATACCGCGAGTCGTGGATGACACGGAAGTTTCATGGATCTTGTGGGTCCAGCTTACTACCTCTGCAGAGTGTAAAACTATTCGAATAGTCGTGTCCACGGACAAGGACAGTTGGGTAATCCTGCTTAAAGTACGTCCAGTTGTTTCCGCATAAACCAAGTGTGTGTGAGTGGTGATAAAAAGGAGTTATTATGAAAGTAATGATATGACCAAGTTTGGTGACTTGGCATATAGGGTGAACCCGGATGGTTCAGCCCTCGACAGATATATTGATATCTGTAACATGTTCTTTAAAAGTAATTCTTTAACTTGATGCATATTCATGATCAAACCACCATGATGAGTTCCACCAAAGATGCATATTATTGTTATTCTTCACTTTCATTGTTCATGTCATGGGCTGTTTGCGAGTACATTCGAAGTACTCATTGGCTTGCCACAGGTTATGTTATTGACCAGACATGGAAGGACCGGAGTTTGGAGATGAGTATGTTTTCGGAGACGCCCTTGTGAACTAGGACGCTTCCAAGTCAGAATGTCTGTCGGTTTAGGCTTGATGGCATGGGCACCCGCTTAGCCCCTATGATTTCTACTTCTAGTTGTATTTGAGTGATTTGGCCTTAGGCCCTGCTTTGTAAACCTGACCATTCGGTCTTGTGTTGTAATAATCGGTATTTGGATGTAAGACTCTCTTATTTGGTATCTGTGGTCGGTGAGCATTCATCTCCGGGATCATTGAGCACGGCGATCTCGACTCGTAAGTCGGGGTCCCCATAGAGCTGGTATCAGAGCCATCGTGACTATTGGAAGCCTTAGGTAGCATGGACGATAGCTGAGACAATTAGTGCACATAGACCCTAACCTAACATTCTGCACCCACTAAAAACTTTCTAACTCTCTCCTCTACATCTTGTAGATGGCAGCTGTACCTGAGATGCTTCTGGAGATAGGCTTTCCTCTGCTTTTGAGTGATACCTCGAGAAGTGTCAAGTACGCTGCACACCCATCTTTCTCTACGACGAGCACTGGGTCGACGCTGACACCAAGGAATATCACATGGACGTGATAGTGAAGGCTAACGACTCCCCGACTAGCTGGTTCTTTGAAGGACCACAGATGGAGGACCCGATGTTGGCAGTGGAGACCGCAACACGAGAGGCGCTCATGCGACTCCACGACATCCTACCCGAGATGGCTAACGGGCCAGCTACTCATCACCTACCTTTTGTTAAGGATGGGGTAGACGGGAGTTGGACACTCAACCCATCTTCCGAGGATGGGACGCCACTAAGGTTTCAGACCTACTTCAGTCTCTCCTCCGACACTTTGACGCACCTTTTGATCAAGGAGTCAACTAGGATCCGCCAAGAGCTGCACCAAGTCAAGGATCTGCTTCGCACGGAGAAGATGAAGAACCGCAAGGTGAAGAAGTAAGGAGCACCCTTAGGACCACCTGGTTTTTCTTTCCGAGGAGGAATACCACCGCTTCAGGCCACTCCTCTTTAGAGTCGTCGCCTGACCGCACAAGAGTACACCGAACTCTTCGCCACCTCGCCAACCAAGAGACGCCGTGATGGTCCGCTTGCTTCTCCTACTCCTTTAGAAGGAAAGCACTAATGAAGATGAAGATGAAGACGAAGATCCCGCAGAACCCGCTTATGAGACCGAGCGGTCGGCCGCTTAGCATTAGCAGCGTAGGCAATTAGGATGTACTCCCCTAGAGTAGGAGTTATTGTATCGGTTTGTATGAACCACGAGTGTTGTGTAAGCATGTTGGATGCAAGTCGCATTCTGCCTTAGGCAGCTTGTGAGCAACTACATCGCTTGTTTTTAATCTAATGCAGTAGCTCTTTCAAAACCATTGGCTTAAAATTTTCACTAGCACAACACCAGACCCCCTCTTTACTAGAGCATCATCCCTTATGATTTCAGCCAGTTCGGCAAATTGACCTGTCTACTCCCCTGACAGGATGGTGAATGCAACTCGCAACAGCACCTTCGGCAACCCCGACTTTGCCTCTTCAGGTCAACAGCAGGGAACCGGAGGGGAAGCTCAAGCTGGAGATCACCACGAGCAGCAAGACGATGTTCCACCGCCACTGCCTCCTCCTGAAAGCTTGACCTTGGCTCAGTTCCTTCAAGCTCTTCGAGAGGAGCGTCAAGCCAACAATGCTGCTATTCAGCAGCTCGCTCAAACCTTGGTGAACAACTCACCGCAGAACGGGAATGGAAATGGTCGCTCTACTCTCTGTGAGTTCATGCGAACTACACCACCCATATTCACGGAGACGATTGAACCATTGGATGCCGATGACTGGATCCATACTATCGAAGACCTCCTCACGCTGGTCAAGTGCACTGATGATCGTGAGAAAGTTCTCTATGCTTCTCACTGTCTCGGAGGCACATCCAGAGCTTGGTGGGATGGATTTCAGTTCATGCGAGCAGGGCAAGTCATCACTTGGGCTGTGTTCAAAGATGGATTCCGCGCTGCTTACATTCCTCCCGGAATGATGACCATTAAGAAGTGGGAATTCCGAGCCTTAAGGCAAGGCAGTGGATCCGTCAAGTAGTATTTGCAGAAGTTCAACCTCCTGCCAAGGTACGCGCCTGAGGACGTCAACACTGAGGCCGCCAAAGTGGAACGCTTTATGGAAGGACTGTAGCAGTCACTCCAGTATCAGCTAGTTGTTTGTGAATGTCGGACCTTTAGCGATCTGGTTAATAAGGCCCTTATTTTGGAAGATAAGCGTCATGCTATGGACGACACCCGTAAGCGCAAGCTAATGGGTAATGGAGGACCGAGTAACACGAAGCCACGCCCATGGCAGTCAGCTCCAGTAAGACCCAACTATCAGCAGCAGCAGTACAAGTATCCAACATTTCGCCAGAACTACCAGCCTCAGGAGCAAGTCAACACCAAGCCAGCAAACAATCCGCCGAACAATGGTGGAGTCAAGACCAATCTTCCAGCGCAAGTTACCTGTTTCGGATGTGGACAAACAGGGCACTATTCCAGGCAGTGCCCCAACAAGAAGCCCGATGCTCTGTGCCCCAATGCGCCAAATCCAGGCCAAGGAGCACCAGGCAGGAATCAGGCTCCCCGCAACCAGTAGTATCACAGCAAGGGGTGGATTAATCATATTTCCGCAGAAGAGGCACAGGAAGACCCGAACTGCATTCTGGGCACGTTCCTCGTCAACTCTACCCCAACAACAATATTGTTTGATTGTGGTGCTTCGCATTCTTTTGTTACGCAAAGGTTTGCGGAAAATGTGGTTTAGAACCTACCTTGCTTCGTGGGCATATGGCTATTCAAACCCCCGGAGCAGTATTGAGGACCAACCTAGGGTGTAGGAAGGCCGGGATAGTTATCAATGGGACGAGTTTCTCAACGGATCTCATTGTGGTTAAGTCGCAAGGCCTAGAAGTAATTCTCGGCATGGATTGGTTCGCCAAACATCAAAGCATCTTGGACTGTGCCAATGGGGCCATTACCATCACAAGCGACCGAGGGGTCAAAGTCAAGTATGTCTGTGAGCCAGTACCCGCTCGAGTACCACGGGTTAACAGCCTATCAGAGGAAGAACTCGATCGAGTGCCAATAGTCTGCGAGTACCCGGACATCTTTCGTGATGATCTACCGGGAATGCTTCCTGACCGAGACATCGAGTTCATCATAAAACTCATGCCCGGATCAAGGCCTATCTATAAGAAGCCTTATAGGATGGGATCCGAAGAGCTGGCAGAATTGAAGAAGCAGCTGGATGAGCAACTCAAGAAAGGATTTATTCGTCTGAGTGCGTCACCTTGGGGATCACCTGTTCTTTTCGTGTCCAAGAAGGATGGGACTATCAGACTCTACGTCGATTACGTTATCTCAATGAGGTCACGATTAAGAACAAGTACCCACTCCCCAAGATTGAGGACTTGTTCGACCAGCCAAATGGAGCTAAGGTATTCTCCAAGACCGACCTCCGATCTGGATATTACCAAGTGAAGATCTGACCCGAGGACATACCCAAGACTGCGTTCGTGACTCGGTGCGGTTTGTATGATTGCACTGCCATGTCTTTTGGGTTGACTAATACCCCAGCTTACTTCATGTACCTCATGAACAAGGTCTTCATGGAATACCTGGACAAGTTTGTCATCGTATTCATTGATGACATATTAATCTTTTCCAAGTCTGAAGAAGAGCATGAGAAACACTTGAGGTTAGTATTGGAGAAGCTTCGAGAGCACCAACTTTATGCCAAGTTCAGCAAGTGCTAATTCTGGCTGAACGAAGTTGGATTCTTGGGTCATACCATAACCGCAAGTGGATTGACAGTTGATCCCTCCAATATTACTACTGTAACCAGCTGGGAATCACCAATTGATGTGAAGGAAGTCAGGAGCTTCCTCGGATTTGCGGGATATCACCGCAAGTTTGTAGAAGGATTCTCCCACATCGCTTGACCCATGACTCAACTCTTGAAGAAAGGCAAGAAGTTCGAATGGACGCCGGAGTGTGAAGCGAGCTTCCAAGAATTGAAGAAGAGATTAACCACCGCCCGGTATTGGCCACTCCAGATATCAGCAAGGAGTTCGTGATATATTGTGATGCCTCCAGGACCGGACTCGGTGGGGTTCTAATGCAGGATGGCAGAGTTGTGGCGTATCTGTCATGGCAACTGCGCCCGCATGAGGAGAACTATGCCACCCATGATCTCGAGTTGGCAGCAGTAGTGCATGCCCTGAAGACATGGCGACATTACCTTCTGGGGAAGCGATGTGAAATATACACTGACCACAAAAGTCTGAAGTATGTCTTCACCCAAAGGGAATTAAATATGAGGCAACGAAGATGGTTAGAATTAATCGAAGACTACGACCTCAGCATTCAATATCACCCCGATAAGGCCTATGTAGTGGCTGATGCCTTAAGCCGGAAGACCAGCACCTTGAATGTCATGCTCAAGGAAAGGCAACTCGCCTTATATGAAGAATTGGAGAACTTCGGGTTGGAGCTAGTGGAATCAGGATTCCTAGATAACCTCGAAGTCAAACCAACGCTGGTGGATGACATCAAGGAGGACCAAAAGGGTCATAAGAGTATCGAAGGCATCATGAAGAAGATTCAAGAAGGCAATGCCTCAGGATTCTCGGTGGATGAACAAGGAGTGGTGTGGTTTGGGAAACGTTTATGCGTACCCAACAAGGCTGAACTCAAGGACTTGACCCTACAGGAAACACATGATATACCCTACTCTATTCACCCCGGTGGTACCAAGATGTATCAAGATCTCCAAGAAAGATTCTGGTGGCATGACATGAAGAGGGAAATAGCGTCTTATGTTGCCAAGTGCGACGTGTGCCAACAAGTCAAGGCTGAGCATCAGCGACCTGCAGGACTGCTACAACCTCTCAAAGTGCCAGAATGGAAGTGGGACAAGATAGGCATGGACATTGTTACCGGCTTACCGAGGTCTAGCGGTGGCCATGACACTATATGGGTTATTGTCGACCATTTGACCAAAGTAGCCCATTTCATTCCTGTCAACACCAATTATGATGGGAACAAGTTGGCTAGTCTCTATATTGAGCGTATTGTAAGCCTTCATGGAGTTCCCAAGGAGATTGTATCTGACCGAGGCACGCAGTTCACCTCAAGATTTTGGAAAAAGTTCCAAGAAGCCCTCGGAACCAAGCTCTCTTTTAGCACCGCTTTCCACCCGCAAAAGGGCGGACAAACGGAAAGAGTGAATCAGATACTCGAAGATATGCTCCGTGCATGCGTCTTGGCGCATGGTGCCAAATGGGAAGACCGTCTGCCGTTCGCTGAGTTTTCATACAACAACAACTACTAGTCCAGTCTCTAGATGGCCCCATTCGAAGTGTTGTACGAACGAAAGTGCCGCACCCCGCTCAACTGGTCCGAAACCGGAGAAGAACAGATTTTCAGACCGGAAGTTTTGCACAAGGCAGAAGAGAAGGTGCAACTTGTCTGAGAGAATCTAAAGGCAGCCAAGTCGTGACAAAAGAGCTATGCGGATTCTCGCTGCATGGATGTGGAGTTCATTCCCGGAGATCTGGTGTACCTCCATGTCACTCCTCTCAAGGGAACCAAGCGTTTCCACGTTAAAGGGAAACTCGCTCCAAGGTTGATTGGACCTTTTAAGATCACGACAAGGCGTGGAGAAGTTGCTTATCAGTTGGATCTACCTCCGGAACTTTTGGGTGTGCACAACATCTTCCACGTGTCACAACTTCGGAAGTGGCTTCAAGCGCCGAATCGTCCCGATCTTTACAATGACATTGACCATCAGGCCATTGAACTTCAGCCTGATCTCACCTACCGCGAGAAGCCGATCCACATACTAGATGAAGCTGAGCGTTGCACCAGAAGCCGCACCATCAAGTATTTCAAGGTTCAATGGAGCAACCACACCGAAGCAGAAGCAACATGGGAGCATGAAGACTATCTCCGATCTGAGTTTCCGGACCTTTTTAGCAGCTAGCCTAGGAATCTCGGGGACGAGATTCTTGTAAGGGGATAGGTCTGTCACACCCTGTTTTTTCTACCACATTCTCTGTATTGTGAAAATCTGAGCTTGTTATTTTTTTTCAAAACTAATGATGTGAGTGCCATGATTGTCATTGTATGCTTGTGTGTGTGATCATGAGATGATAAAAACCCATTTCATAATATTGAATTGTTTCTAAAAACCTTTACTTGTTTGAGATCAAGGTAAAAACCCTACTTTGAGTTGCACCACATGCTTTTGATGTCAAGCAATGTTGCTATCCAAAGTTGGTGATCTGATTTTAACTTGTCTTTTTATTCCAAAAACACAAAAATAATTGTTTTTACAATTATTTCCCTAATTTAATTGCATGTCCATTTTGAGGCCAGACTTGGTATTCCTACATGGAAAAATACTTTTCTGCCTTAGAAAAATCTGATTAAATTTGAAGATGATCATAAGGACATATATTTTCCATACATAAGATTTTAAACCCTATTTTGTATTATAATTATTTGAATAAAACCCTCGAAACCATTTCTGTCCGTTTTGACTTTTTGAAATATTTCCAAAGGGAATATTCTCAATAAAATCCTAGAAAATTCCAGTGGTATCCCTAAGCCATATTCGGTGTCCACATAAAGTTTCACCTTGATCCAAGGTGATT
Source organism: Hordeum vulgare subsp. vulgare (assembly GCF_904849725.1). Lineage (NCBI taxonomy): Eukaryota > Viridiplantae > Streptophyta > Magnoliopsida > Poales > Poaceae > Hordeum > Hordeum vulgare. The sequence goes on from NC_058524.1 coordinate 196,714,610, forward strand.
AAGGACCCCAAATAACCCTCAAACCCCTTCTGCCTAGATTGAAGTTAGAGCAACTCTACATAGCAAAGTTTGTCCAATGATGCTGAAACTTTGCAGGAGTGCCTAATACCTCAAATGAGGGTTCCACACCAAAAATGGGATTTGTGGGACTTAGTTTGCCCACACTCTCTTTGGAAGGGACATATACGGTCAAATTGAAGTGTTTTCAAGTTTACAAAGCTAAACTTGTCCAATGGAGCTCAAACTTGGTGAAAACCCCATGTTTTAGCACCAAATTCAAACACGTTAAGTTGCAGCACCAGTGGTGGGGTGCAACCCCCTCAAACCACTGTCGAGAATCTTCTGAGAGATGGGAAAAAGCCACCTTAGCCACAGCTAAACCCAACCCCTTTGCTCCAAACTCATAGGTTAGGTGGCCAGTATCCATATATAACCCCAGTCAACTGGCCCCTCACTGGTTCAAAGTGGAAAGGCCAAAAACTCCAATTTAGGCTTCATTACAAGGCTGACAGCACCAATATTTCTTGTCTCCCTTGACCAACCAAAGGTCCCATGAGAACCAAACAGCTAGCCACACTCCCAGCCAGTGTCAGGGCATGTTAGACACGTCCAAAGTGCCTCAGAGCGCACCAAGGTTGCGCGGCCACGGATGCTAGACATGTCAGAACCGGCCAAGGTTGCGCGGCCACGGATGCTCGACTCCTCCCTCTCTCCCTCTGCAGCAGATGGTTCTGGCGGTCCAAAACCATTTCCTGAGACCGTCATTTCGACCCCAGCTCCTATCTGCACCCCCTTGCGCGCCACGGTGAGTCACCAGCGCTCCCGAATCGGCTCACCATCGCGGGCCTATTTATAGCCCCCCCTTCGCTCCAGCACCCCTCAGATAGCTTCACCACGACCACTAGCACCTCCCTAGCCACCCCAGCAGAGCCACGGTGCTCGAGATCGACCTAGGCCCCTCCGCCTCGGAGCTCCGGTCGATCTCCGGCTACACGACGGCTCCTGCACCCCTCGACCCACCAAACCGACCCCCTCAACCACAGGAAGCTTCCCCCCAACTCGCCCAAGCATTTCCGTGACCCTAGAAACCTCCTCGACCACCTCCTGAAACTCCTCCGCCGCGGCCTCCTTGTCGCCGGGAACCCCTGCCTCTCCGACGTTGTTCCGACCACCAACAGGTAGGCGACGTCATGGCAAACCCATTCCAGTCCTTGTTGGGGCTTGAGAGCGTCGGCAGCCTCGCCCGCATGCTCCTCCCCCTCTCTGGCCAGAGGTAGGAGACGACCCCGACAGGTGTGCCCCACCTGTCGGTGGCCCAGCCTCCTCCCCTGCGCTGCCCACAACCACTGACCACAGGACTCCGCGCGCCAGGTTCAAACCTGACGGCGCACGCGCTTGGGCAGGCTGTCGGCTGGCCATGGGCGAGCCCAGTTCCAAGCCGAGCCAGGCCAGGCTTAGCCCATTTTTCTTTATTTTTAAAAACCTAATTTCTAAGATTTTTATAAAAACATTTAACCAGTGTAAAAATATAAATTTTCCACTGTTATTCTTCTAAAAATATGTAATATTTAATATTTTTCAACAACTATTCTGTTTTACAATAATAAAAAGGACTAAATTGGAATAGTTTTGCTTCTGTTTGGTTAATTTTAAAAATGTTCCTTCATGAGAATTTGAGGCAAATATTTTTCAAAATGACAACTCAGATTTATCAGTAATAAAGAACATTTTTGAAATAACTTTGTGATCTGTTTCTGTGTGAGCTATTTCTTATTTATTCTTTTATCGACGATAGAAGATCCGTGTGACGAGGGAACCGGAGCGCAAGACCTCGAAGACCCCGGATACCTAGCTGACCAAGGCAAGCAACCCTTTGACCATGACTGAGCATATGTTATATTGCATGTTAAGATAGCAAGTATTTTCGTTGCATATGATCATAAGTGTCGGTAAATCACTTAGGTGATTTTTACCGATGGCTCCCCCGGAGCACATGCATTGAGCTTGATCCTACCCCTTGAGGGTCACACTATTATCCTGTTGACAAGTAACGCTAGCGTATATAGCATGAGCATGTTGTTGGTTCAAACAAAGATTTATGAAAACCTGTCGGGTGCCACTAATGCCCAAGGGTGATGATGAGTTAGGTGGCCACCTTTGGTGAAGTGGTGCACCCGGTATTTGTGTGAGTATGGTTTCGGAAATGGGATTAGATTTATGATGTTTCGACCGTCCCAACCTTACCAGTACGACCACGTTACCCCTTATGGGGCGTGGCTATGTTGATTACTCTGGTCAGTGCTAGCAAAGAGCCACATTACTAGTGGCGGGAGTGATGTGTGGTCACTCTCGTGATGGGGTCGTGCCAGGTAGGATGACTATGCCATTTTTTTGAGTTCCAGGCACACCATTGGTCCCCGCATGGTTGATACTGTCCAGAGTCGGTGCTCGTAAGACGTACAACATGTGGGCTGGGTACCAATCGAGTGGACCTCTTTGTCTAGTATCGTCAGGGGAAAGGCATTGATCGGGTACTTACCTCGGGTATGTTATATACCGCGAGTCGTGGATGACACGGAAGTTTCACGGATCTTGTGGGTCCAGCTTACTACCTCTGCAGAGTGTAAAACTATTCGAATAGTTGTGTCCACGGACAAGGACAGTTGGGTAATCCTGCTTAAACTACGTCCAGTTGTTTCCGCATAAACCAAGTGTGTGTGAGTGGTGATAAAAAGGAGTTATTATGAAAGTAATGATATGACCAAGTTTGGTGACTTGGCATATAGGGTGAACCCGGATGGTTCAACCCTCGACAGATATATTGGTATCTGTAACCTATTCTCGAGAAGTAATTCTTTAACTTGATGCATATTCATGATCAAACCACCATGATGAGTTCCACCAAAGATGCATATTATTGTTATTCTTCACTTTCATTGTTCATGTCATGGGCTGTTTGCGAGGACATTCGAAGTACTCATTGGCGTGCCACTGGTTATGTTATTGACGAGACATGGAAGGACCGGAGTTTGGAGATGAGTATGTGTTTGGAGACGCCCCTGCGAACTAGGACGCTTCCAAGTCGTAATGTGTGTCGGTGTAGGCTTGATGGCATGGGCACCCGCTTAGCCCCTATGATTTCAGCTTCGAGTTGTATTTGAGTGATTTGGCCTTAGGCCCTGCTTTGTGAATCTGACCATTCGGTCTTGTGTTGTAATAATCGGTATTTGGATGTAAGACTCTCTTATTCGGTATCTGTGTTCGGTGAGCATTGATATCTGGGATCACTGAGCATGGCGATCTCGACTCGTAAGTTGGGCTCCCCACACATGATGACATGTTTCATGGTTTTTATTACTCTTTATAACATAAATTTCATAACCATAATCATCATAGATAGCAACCTTGTTGTCATAGTCAATTGAAATCTCTTCCAAAATAGTGGATTCATCATTAAATAAAGTCACGACCTCTCCAAATCCACTTTTATCGTTATAAAAAGATTCAACACCCTCCAAAATAGTGGGATCATTAGTACCTAGTGTTGACACTCTTCCAAACCACTTTCAATAATATAATCATCATAAATAGGACGCATGCTTTCATCATAATAAATTTGCTCATCAACACTTGGGGGACTAAAAATTATCATTTTCATCAAACATAACATCCCCAAGCTTATGGCTTTGCATATCATTAGCATCATGGATATTCAGAGAATTCATACTAACAATATTACTATCATGCTCATCATTCAAGGAATTCACATTAAGCATTTTCATACATTCTTCCTCTAGCAATTGAGCACAATTTTACTTTCCATCATTTTCAAGAAAGACACGACAGAGATGAACAATATGAGACCACCTCAATTCCATCTTTTTGTAATTTTCATTTTATAAACCAAACTAGTGCTAAAGAAGAATTTAAAAGATTCAGTTGCAAGATCTAAAGATATACCTTGAAGCACTCACCTCCCCGGCAACGGCGCCAGAAAAGAGCTTGATGTCTACTACACAACTTGTTCTTGTAGACTCGTGTTGGGCCTCGAAGCGCAGAGTTTTGTAGGACAATACCAAATTTCCCTCAAGTGCATGACCTAAGTTTTATCAATTTGCGGGAGGCGTACGATGAAGATAATCTCTTTCAAACAACCCTGCAACCAAATAATAAGAAGTCTCTTGTGTCCCCAACACACCAAATACAATGGTAAATTGTATAGGTGCACTATTTTGACGAAGAGATGGTGATACTGTTGGAAATATGCCCTAGAGGAAATAATAAAAAAGTTATTATTATATTACCTTGTTCATGATAATTGTCTATTGTTCATGCTATAATTATATTAACCGGAAACCGTAATACATGTGTGAATACATAGACCACAACATGTCCCTAGTGAGCCTCTAGTTGACTAGCTCATTGATCAGTAGATGGTCATGGTTTCCTGACCATGGACATTGGATGTCATTGATAACGGGATCACATCATTAGGAGAATGATGTGATGGACAACTCCCAATCCTAAGCATAGCACAAGATTGTGTAGTTCGTCTGCTAGAGATTTTCTAATGTCAAGTATCATTTCCTTAGACCATGAGATTGTGCAACTCCCGGATACCGTAGGAATGCTTTGGGTGTATCAAACGTCACAACGTAACTGGGTGATTATAAAGGTGCACTACAGGTATCTCCGAAAGTGTCTGTTGGGTTGGTACGAGTCGAGACTGGGATTTGTCACTCCGTGTGATGGAGAGGTATCTCTAGGCCCACTCGGTAATACATCATCATAATGAGCTCAATGTGACTGAGGATTTAGCCACGGGATCATGTGTTATGGAACGAGTAAAGAGACTTGCCGGTAACGAGATTGAACAAGGTGTAGGCATACTGACGGTCGAATCTCGGGCAAGTATCATATCGATAGACAAAGGGAATTGTATACAAGATTGAGTGAATCCTTCACATCGTGGTTCATCCGATGAGATCATCATGGAATATGTGGGAGCCAATATGGGTATCTAGATCCCTCTATTGGTTATTGGCCGGAGAGGTGTCTCGGTCATGTCTGCATGGTTCCCGAACCCATAGGGTCTACACACTTAAGGTTCGGTGACGCTAGAGTTGTAATGGGAATTGTATATGTGGTTACCGAAGGTTGTTCGGAGTCCCGGATGAGATCCCGAACGTCACGAGGAGTTCCGGAATAGTCCGGAGGTGAATATCTATATATGGGAAGTCCAGTTTCGGTCACCGGAAAGGTTTTGGGGTTTATCGGTATTGTACCAGGACCATTGAAAGGGTACTGGGGGTCCACCGGGAGGGTCCACCTGTCTCGGAGGGCCACATGGGCCAAAAGTGGGAGGGAACCAGCTCCCTGGTGGGCTGGTGTGAGCCACCTAGGAGGCCCAAGGCGCCTAGGGCAAAACCCCTAGGGCGTGGGGCCGCCTCCTTCCAACTTAGGAGGCAAGCCACCCCTAGGGCTAGCGTCACCCCTCCTAGAGTTTTCTAGGTCCATCGGCCCCCTCTCCCTTCCTCCTATAAATAATGGAGGGTTGGGAGGGCTGCGCACACCCCTGAACCTCCCCCTTGGCGCAGCCCTACCTCTCCACTTCTCCTCCGCAGTGCTTGGCAAAGCCTTGCCAGAGAACCACAAGCTCCACCGCCACGACGCCGTTGTGCTGCCGGAGCTCTCCCTCAACTTCTCCTTCACCCTTGATGGATCAAGAAGGAGGAGACTTCCCCGGGCAGTACGTGTGTTAAACGCGGAGGCACCATTCGTTCGGTGCTTGGATCGGATCACCGCGAGTACGACTCCATCGACCGCGTTCATAGTAACGCTTCCGCTTAGCGATCTTCAACAGTATGAAGATGCTATCCCTCTCTTGTTTCTAGCATCTCCTAGATTGTTCTTCGTGACACGTAGGATTTTTTTGAATTACTACTACGTTCCCCAACAGTGTTATCATGAGCTAGGTCTATGCGTAGATTCTATGCACGAGTAGAACACAAGTAAGTTGTGGATGATGATTTGGTCAATTTGCTTACCGTTACTAGTCCTATCTTTATCCGACGGCATTGTGGGATGAAGCAGCCCAGACCGACTTTACATGTACTCTTACATGAGACTGGTTCCACCACCTGACATGCACTTGTTGCATAAGGTGGCTAGCGTGTGTTTGTCTCTCCCACTTTAGTCGGATTGGATTCGATGAAGAGGGTCCTTATGAAGGGTAAATAATAATTGGTGTATCACCATTGTGGCTGTGATGTAGGTAAGAAACGTTCTTGCTAGAAACCCATAGCTGCCACGTAAAACGTGCAACAACAAATTAGAGGATGTCTAACTTGTTTTTGCAGGGTATGCTATGTGATGTGATATGGCCAAAAGGATGTGATGAAATATATGCGATGTATGAGATTGATCATGTTCTTGTAATAGGATTCACGACTTGCATGTCGATGAGTATGACAACCGGCAAGAGCCATAGGAGTTGTCTTAATTTATTGTATGACCTACGTGTCAATCAAAACGCCATGTGATTACTTTACTTTATTGCTAACCATTAGCCATAGTGGTAGAAGTAATAGTTGGTGAGACAACTTCATGAAGACAAAATTATGGAGATCATGGTGTCATGCCGGTGACAATGGTGATCATGCCGCGCCCTGAAGATGGAGATCAAAGGCGCAAGATGATATTGGCCATATCATGTCACTTTGTGATTTACATGTGATGTTTATCATGTTTCTACATCTTATTTGCTTAGAGCGACGGTAGTAAATAAGATGATCCCTCACTAAAATTTCAAGAAATGTGTTCCCCCTAAGTGTGCACCGTTGCGAAGGATCGTTGTTTTGAAGCACCACGTGATGATCGCGTGTGATAGATTCCAACATTAGCATACAACGGGTGTAAGCCAGATTTACACATGCAAAACACTTAGGTTGACTTGACGAGCCTAGCATGTACATACATGGCCTCGGAACACGAGAGACCGAAAGGTAGAATACGAGTCGTATGGTGGATACTATCAACATGGAGATGTTCACCATTGATGACTAGTCCGTCTCACGTGATGATCGGACACAACCTAGTTGATATGGATCATGTATCACTTAGATGACTAGAGGGATGTCTATCTGAGTGGGAGTTCATTAAATAATTTGATTAGATGAACTTAATTATCATGAACTTAGTCTAAAATTGTCTTTACAATCTACATTGTAGATCCAATGGCCCACGCTAATGTCCCCCTAAACTTCAACGCATTTCTAGAGAAAACCAAGCTGAAAGATGATGTAAGCAATGATACGTCTCCAACGTATCTATAATTTTTGATGGTTTCATGATATTATCTTGTCAAACTTTGGATGTTTTGCATGCCTTTTATATTTTTTTTGACACTAACTTATTAACTCACTGCCAAGTGCCAGTTCCTGTTTTTTCCATGTTTTTGACCCCTTTCAGAGGAGATTTTGAAACGGAGTCCAAATGGAAGAAAATCCCTGAAAAGATTTTTTTCCGGAACGGAAGTAGATCGGGAAGCTTGAGGACCAAGGCAGGGGAGCCTCAGGGGCCCCACAAGCCCCCACCCCGCGGCCAGGGGGGGTAGGCCGCGACCCACAGGCTTGTGGGCCCCCTGAGCGCCCCCTGACCTAGGGGTTGCACCTATAAATTCCCTAAAAATCCCAAAAAAATCAGGAGATCATCGAAATTACTTTTCTGCTGCCACAAGCTTCTGTCTCCACAAGATCCCATCTGGGGCACGTTCTGGTGCCCTGTCGGAGGGGGGGGGGGATTCGGACACGGGGGGCTTCTTCATCAACACCATGACCTCTCCGATGATGTGTGAGTAGTTCACCATAGACCTACGGGTCCATAGCTAGTAGCTAGATGGCTTCTTCTCTCTCTTGGATCTTCAATACAAAGTTCTCCATGATCTTCATGGAGATCTATCCGATGTAATCTTCTTTTGCGGTGTGTTTGTCGAGATCCGATGAATTGTGGATTTATGATCAGATTATCTATGAATCTTATTTGAGTTTCTTCTGATCTCTCTTATGCATGATTTCATATCCTTGTAATTCTCTTCGAGTTGTGGGTTTTGTCTGGCCAACTAGATCTATGATTCTTGCAATGGGAGAAGTGCTTGGTTTTGGGTTCATATCGTGCGGTGACCTCACCCAGTGACAGAAGGGGTAGCGAGGCACGCATCATGTTGTTGCCATCAAGGGTAAAAAGATGGGGTTTTCATCATTGGTTTGAGATTATCCCTCTACATCATGTCATCTTGCTTAAGGCGTTACTCTGTTCGTCATGAACTCAATACACTAGATGGATGCTGGATAGCGGTCGATGCGTGGAGTAATAGTAGTAGATGCAGAAAGCTTCGGTCTACTTGTCTCGAACGTGATGCCTATATGTATGATCATTGCCTTAGATATCGTCATGACTTTGCGCGGTTCTATCAATTGCTCGAAAGTAATTTGTTTACCCACCGTGATATTTGCTATTTTGAGAGAAGCCTCTAGTGAACACTATGGCCCCCAGGGTCTACTCCACACCATATTTTCAGCCTTACACTTTTTACTTTGTTGCACTTTCCGCCTTCAGATCTCACTTTGCAAACAATCTCGAAGGGATTGACAACCCCTTTGAAGCGTTGGGTGCAAGTTTGTTTGTGTTTGCGCATGTACTCTGGACTTGACGAGGCCCTCCTTCTGGATCGATACCTTGGTTCTCAAACTGAGGGAAATACTTACTGCTCCTGTGCTGCATCACCCTTTCCTCTTCAAGGGAAAAACCGACGCAAACCAGATAACTAACAAGAAGAATTCCTAAGCACCAGGAAAGGACTTTTGTTGCTGCAGCAGAAGAATTTCTAGCACCGTTGCCGGGGAGGAAGATCAAGTCAAGGACTCATCCAAGTAGGTGTCGCAAACTCATCTTTTGCATTTACTTTGTTTGCCAGTTGCCTCTCGTTTTCCTCTCCCCCACTTCACCAATTTGCATTTTTCGTTTTCCTTTTCGTTCGCCCTTTTTCTCGCCCGGTCTTTGTTCGCTTGTGTGCTTGCTTGCTTGCCGAAGTCACCATGAATGAAAACACCAAACTTTCTGACTTCTCGAATACTAATAATAATGATTTTATTAGTACTCCGATTGCTCCCGCCACTAGTGCGGAGTCATACGAAATCAATGCCGCTTTGCTGAATCTTGTTATGAAAGAGCAATTCTATGGCCTTCCTAGTGAAGAAGCCGCATCCCATCTCAATACCTTCATTGCGCTTTGCGATATGCAAAAGAAAAAAGATGTGGATAATGACGTGATTAAATTGAAGCTTTTCCCTTTCTCGTTGCGAGATCGCGCAAAAACTTGGTTTTCTTCTTTGCCCAAAAATAGTATCAATTCTTGGTATAAGTGCAATGATGCGTTTATATCCAAGTATTTTCCGCCGGCTAAGATCATCTCTCTCCGTAATGATATCATGAATTTCAAGCAACTTGATCATGAACATGTTGCACAATCTTGGGAGAGAATGAAATTAATGATTAGAAATTGTCCCGCTCATGGCTCGAGTCTTTGGATGATTATACAAATCTTTTACGCTGGCTTGAATTTAGCTTCTAGAAATATCTTGGACTCCGCCTCAGGTGGAACGTTCATGGAAATCACGTTAGGGGAATCCACAAAGCTCTTAGACAACATCATGACGAACTACTCTTAGTGGCACACTGAAAGGTCACCTACTAGTAAGAAGGTACACTCTATAGAAGAAATTAACTCGTTAAGTGCTAAGATGGACGAGTTAATGAATTTGGTTGCTAGTAGAAGTGCTCCTTTGGATCCTAATGATATGCCCTTGTCTTCTTTGATTGATAGTAGCAATGCTAGCTTGGATCTTAATTTTGTTGGTAGGAATAACTTTGGCAACAAGAATGCTTTTAGAGGAAACTATGATCGTAGGCCTTTTCCTAGTAACTCCTATAATAACTTTGGCAAGTCCTACAACAATAGTCATGGAAATTACAATAGATTACCCTCTGATCTAGAGAGTAATATCAAAGAGTTCATCAACTCTCAAAAAAATTTCAATGCGTCCATAGAGGAAAAACTACTCAAAACGATTTGGCTAAGAGCGTTGATAGAATTTCTTGTGATGTTGATGCTTTGAAAGTTAGATGTTCTCCTCCCAAAATCAACATGGATGAAACTTTGAAAGCCATGCGTGTTTCCATGATTGAGAGCCAAGAAAGAACCGCCCAAATTCGTGCTAGACATGAATGGCTTAAAGAGGCGTGTTCTCGTGATGAGAATCACGAAGATCTTAAAGTGCTTGGTGTGACTCCCATTGAATCTTTGTTTTCTTGTGTCAAACCTAATGATTATGGGGCTGGATATGAATCCACTTTGGTTGAAAAGTTCCCCAATGATTCAGAGTCCAGCTACCTTGATGCTAAAAGCATTAAAAGTGGAGTAGAAGATGTTAAAACTTTGAGTAGTAATGAAATTACTACCGTGGATTTCAAGGAATTAAATTATGATAGTTTCCCCTTGATTGAATGCATTTCTTTGATGCAATCCATGTTAAACTCTCCACACGCTTATAGCCAAAACAAGGCCGTCACCTATCATATCGTCGAAGCTATGATGAAATCTCTTGAAGAGAAACTTGAATTGGAAGTCTCTATCCCTAGAAAGCTTCATGATGAGTGGGAACCTACCATCAAAATCAAAATAAAAAACTATGAGTGCAATGCTTTGTGTGATTTGGGTGCTAGTGTTTCTGCGATTCCAATGTGTTTATGTGATGTTCTGGGTTTTAATGAGATTGAAGAGTGTTCTCTTAATTTGCATCTTGTTGATTCTACTGTCAAGAAACCCATGGGAAAGATCAATGATGTTCTTATTATTGCAAATAGGAACTATGTACCCGTGGATTTCATTGTGCTTGACATTGATTGCAATCCTACATGCCCCATTATTCTAGGTAGACCTTTCCTAAGGACTATCGGTGCTATCATCGATATGAAGGAATGGAATATTAGATTTCAATTTCCTTTAAGGAAGGGCAAGGAACACTTTCCTAGAAAGAAAATAAGATTGCCTTATGAATCCATGATGAGGGCCACTTATGGTTTGAGCACCAAAGACGACGATACGTGATTCTATCACTTTTATGCCTAGCTAAGGGCGTTAAACGATAGCGCTTGTTGGGAGGCAACCCAATGAATTTAACTTTTTTGTTTCTGTTTTGTTGCGTGCACACTTTCATAACTCTGTTGTGATTGTGTTTTTTTGTGTTTCTTTTTGTGTTTGAGCCAAGCAAAGCCTTTATGACTAGTCTTGGTAATGGTTGTTTGATCCTGCTGGAAAAAGACAGAAACTTTTGGCTTACGAGATGATTTTTCATTTTTATTCAAAAAGAGCTTTTGAGTTGATTCTTTTTTCTGATGGTTTCTATGCTTTTTGCCCAGGCCTTCGTAATTGTTCAGATTTGTTGAGGTACCAGAAGTATATGAAGTATAGAGATTGCTACAGACTGGTCTATTTTTGATAGATTCTGTTTTTGTTGAGTTGGTTGCTTGTTTTGATTAAGCTATGGTTAGTATCGGGGGGTACTAGCCATGGAAAAGTGAGAATACAGTATCCTAACATCAATATAGATAGAATTCGAGTTTGCTACAGTACCAAAAGAAGTGGTAGTTTGTTTTCTTGTGCTAATGTTATCACGAGTTTCTGTTTAAGTTTTGTGTTGTGAAGTTTTCAAGTTTTGGGTGATGTTCTCATGGACAAAGAAATAAGGAGTGGAAAGAGCTCAAGCTTGGGGATGCCCAAGGCATCCCAAGCCAAATTCAAGGACACCAAAAAGCCTAAGCTTGGGGATGCCCCGGGAAGGCATCCCCTCTTTCGTCTTCAATCCATCGGTAACATTACTTGGAGCTATATTTTTATTTACCACATGATATGTGTTTTTGCTTGGAGCGTCTTGTATCGTAGGAGTCTTTTCTTTTTGTTGTGTCACAATCATCCTTGCTGCACACGTTTTTGAGAGAGAGACATGCACTCATCGCGATTTTGCTAGAATGCTCATAGCGCTTCACTTATATCTTTTGAGCTAGATACTTTTGCTCATTGTGCTTCACTTATATATTGTGCTTCACTTATATATTTTAGAGCACGGCGGTGCGTGATTTGGTAGTTGGCTTATGCTATGAAAGTAGTCCCAAAGGTGATAGATACCCAAAGAGGATGCAAAAACCTGCATCTTCATGTGTATTGAATAGAAAGAGAAGTTTTGATTCCTCTCAAATAGTTTTGAGACATGGATTTGGTAATATTAAGAGTTATGTTAGTAGGGTGTTGTGAATCTAGAAATACTTGTGTTGAAGTTAGTGATTCCCGTAGCATGCACGTATGGTGAACCACTATGTTAGGAAGTCGGAGCATAATTGATCTATTCATTGTTATCCTTTGTGTTGAGGTCGGGATCGCGCGATGGTTTACACCTACCAACCCTTCCCCTCGGAGTATGCGTTTAGCACTTTGTTTCGGTTAGTAATAAAAACTTTCGCAACAAGTATGTGAGTTCTTCATGACTAATGTGAGACCATGGTATAGATGCACTTTCACCGTCCACCATTGCTAGCCTCTCTAGTGCCGCACAATTCTCGCCGGTGCACAAACCCACCAAATTCCTTCCTCAAAAGAGCCACCATATCTACCTACTATGGCATTTTCATAGCCATTCCGAGATATATTGCCATGCAACTCCCATCGTTCCGTCTCATGACTTGTGCCGTCACTCTCATATTGCCATTGCATGATCGTAAGATAGCTAGCGATATGTTTCAACATCATACGCCACGCTAGATCGTTGCACATCCCGGTACACTACCGGAGGCATTTCCTATGGAGTCATCATCATTGTGATCTTTGAGCTGTGAGTAAATAAAAGTGTGATGATCATCATTATTAGAGCATTGTTCCATGTGAGGAAAAAAAGGAGGCCAAAGAGCCCAAAAAAAAGGGACAAAAAAGAGAGAGGCCTTAGAGCCCAAATGAAAAAAGAGAGAAAAAGAGAGAAGGGACAATGCTACTATATTTTTCCACACATGTGCTTCATGATAGCACCACGTTCTTCATGACTGAGAGCTTCTTGCTTTGTCACTACCATATTCTAGTGGGAATATTCATTATATAACTTGGCTTGTATATTCCAACGATGGGCTTCGTCAAAATTGCCCTAGGTCTTCGTGAGCAAGCAAGTTGGATGCACACCCATTAGTTCTCCTTTTGAGCTTTCACATACTTATAGCTCTAGTGCATCTCTTGTATGGCAATCCCTACTCATTCACATTGATATCTATTAATGGGCATCTCCATAGCCTATTGATACGCCGATTCAATGTGACTATCTCCTCCTTTTCTTTGTCTCACAACCACCACCACACCCTATTCCACCTATAGTGCTATATCCATGGCTCGCGCTCATGTATTGCGTGATAGTTATAAAAAGTTTGAGAAAGTAAGAGTGCGAAAACAATTACTTGGCCAATACCGGGGTTGTGCATGATTTACATTAGTTGTGTGAGGATGATGGAGCATAGCCAGACTATATGATTTTGTAGGGATAACTTTCTTTGGCCTTGTTATTTTGAAAGTTCATGATTACTTTGCTAGTTTGCTTGAAGTATTACTGTTTTCATGTCAGTAGCAAACTATTGTATTCAATCTTACGGATCTGAACATTCATTCCACGTGAAAAAAGTTGCAAAGGACAACTATGCTAGGTAGCATTCCACATCAAAAATTCATTCTTTATCACTTCCCTACTCGAGGATGAGCAGGAGTTAAGCTTGGGGATGCTTGATACGTCTCCAACGTATCTATAATTTTTGATGGTTTCATGCTATTATCTTGTCAAACTTTGGATGTTTTGCATGCCTTATATATATATTTGGGACTAACTTATTAACTCAGTGCCAAGTGCCAGTTCCTGTTTTTCCATGTTTTTGACTCCTTTTAGAGGAGATTTTGAAACAGAGTCCAAACGGAAGAAAATCCCTGAAAAGATTTTTTCCGGAACGGAAGAATATCGGGAAGCTTGAGGGCCAAGGAAGGGGAGCTTCAGGGGCCCCACAAGCCCCCACCCCGCGGCTAGGGGGGTAGGCCGCGGCCCACAGGCTTGTGGGCCCCTTGAGCGCCCCCTGACCTAGGGGTTGCGCCTATAAATTCCCTAAAAATCCCAAAACAAATCAGGAGATCATCGAAATTACTTTTCCGCCGCCTCAAGCTTCTGTCTCCGCAAGATCCCATCTGGGGCATGTTCTTGTGCCCTGCCAGAGGGGGGGGGATTCGGCCACGGAGGGCTTCTTCATCAACACCATGACCTCTCCGATGATGCACGAGTAGTTCACCATAGACCTACGGGTCCATAGCTAGTAGCTAGATGGCTTCTTCTCTCTCTTGGATCTTCAATACAAAGTTCTCCATGATCTTCATGGAGATCTATCCGATGTAATCTTCTTTTGTGGTGTGTTTTTCGAGATCCGATGAATTGTGGATTTATGATCAGATTATCTATGAATCTTATTTGAGTTTCTTCTGATCTCTCTTATGCATGATTTCATATCCTTGTAATTCTCTTCGAGTTGTGGGTTTTGTGTGGCCAACTAGATCTATGATTCTTGCAATGGGAGAAGTGCTTGGTTTTGGGTTCATAGAGTGCGGTGACCTCACCCAGTGACAGAAGGGGTAGCGAGGCACGCATCGTGTTGTTGCCATCAAGGGTAAAAAGATGGGGTTTTCATCATTGGTTTGAGATTATCACTCTACATCACGTCATCTTGCTTAAGGCGTTACTCTGTTCGTCATGAACTCAATACATTAGATGCATGCTGAATAGCGGTCGATGTGTGGAGTAATAGTAGTAGATGCAGAAAGTATCGGTCTACTTGTCTCGGACGTGATGCTATATGTATGATCATTGCCTTAGATATCGTCATGACTTTGCACGGTTCTATCAATTGCTCGACAGTAATTTGTTCACCCACCATGATATTTGCTATTTTGAGAGAAGCCTCTAGTGAACACTATGGCCCCCAGGGTCTACTCCACACCATATTTTCAGCCTTACACTTTTTACTTCGCTGCACTTTCCGCCTTCAGATCTCACTTTGCAAACAATATCTAAGGGATTGACAACCTCTTTGAAGCGTTGGGTGCAAGCTTGTTTGTGTTTGCGCAGGTACTCTGGACTTGACAAGGCCCTCCTTCTGTATCGAGACATTGGTTCTCAAACTGAGGGAAATACTTACTGCTCCTGTGCTGCATCACCCTTTCCTCTTCAAGGGAAAAACCGACACAAACCAGAGAAGTAACAAGAAGAATTCCTAAGCGCCAGGGAAGGACTTTTGTTGCCGCAGCAGAAGAATTCCTGGCACCATTGCCGGGGAGGAAGATCAAGTCAAGGACTCATCCAAGTAGGTGCTGCAAACTCATCTCTTGCATTTACTTTGTTTGCCAGTTGCCTTTCGTTTTCCTCTCCCCCACTTCACCAATTTGCCTTTTTCGTTTGCCTTTTCGTTCGCCCTTTTTCTCACCTGCTCTTTGTTCGCTTGTGTGCTTGCTTGCTTGTCGAAGTCACCATGAATGAAAACACCAAACTTTCTGACTTCTCGAATACTAATAATAATGATTTTATTAGTACTCCGGTTGCTCCCGCCACTAGTGCGGAGTTATACGAAATCAATGCCGCTTTGCTGAATCTTGTTATGAAAGAGCAATTCTTTGGCCTTCCTAGTGAAGATGCCGCATCCCATCTCAATACCTTCATTGAGCTTTGCGATATGCAAAATAAAAAAGATGTGGATAATGACGTGATTAAATTGAAGCTTTTTTCCTTTCTCGTTGCGAGATCACGCAAAAACTTGGTTTTCTTCTTTGCCCAAAAATAGTATCAATTCTTGGGATAAGTACAAAGATGCTTTTATATCCAAGTATTTTCCGCCAGCTAAGATCATCTCGCTCCGTGATGATATCATGAATTTCAAGCAACTTGATCATGAACATGTTGCACAATCTTGGGAGAGAATGTAATTAATGATTAGAAATTGTCCCGCTCATGGCTTGAGTCTTTGGATGATTATTCAAATCTTTTACGCTGGCTTGAATTTCACTTCTAGAAATATCTTGGACTACGCCTCAGGTGGAACGTTCATGGAAATCACGTTAGGGGAAGACACAAAGCTCTTAGACAACATCATGACGAACTACTCTCAGTGGCACACTGAAAGGTCACCTACTAGTAAGAAGGTACACGCTATAGAAGAAATTAACTCGTTAAGTGCTAAGATGGATGAGTTAATGAATTTGGTTGCTAGTAGAAGTGCTCCTTTGGATCCTAATGATATGCCCTTGTCCTCTTTAATTGAGAGTAGCAACGCTAGCTTGGAAGTTAATTTTGTTGGTAGGAATAACTTTGGCAACAACAATGCTTTTAGAGGAAACTACGTTCGTAGGCCTTTTCCTAGTAACTCCTATAATAACTTTGGCAACTCCTACAACAATAGTCATGGAATTTACAATAGATTACCCTCTGATCTAGAGAGTAATATCAAAGAGTTCATCAACTCTCAAAATATTTTCAATGCATCCATAGAGGAAAAACTACTCAAAATTGACGATTTGGCTAAGAGCGTTGATAGAATTTCTTGTGATGTTGATGCTTTGAAAGTTAGATGTGCTCCTGCCAAAATCAACATGGATGAAAGTTTGAAAGCTATGCGTGTTTCCATGATTGAGAGCCAAGAAAGAACCGCCCAAATTCATGCTAGACATGAATGGCTTAAAAAGGCGTGTTCTCATGATTAGAATCACGAAGATCTTAAAGTGCTTGGTGTGACTCCCATTGAATCTTTGTTTTCTTGTGTCAAACCTAATTATTATGGGGCTGGATATGATTCCACTTTGGTTGAAAGTGCCCTAATGATTCGGAGTCCATCTACCTTGATGCTAAAAGCATTAAAAGTGGAGTAGAAGATGTTAAAACTTTGAGTAGTAATGAAATTACTACCGTGGATTTCAAGGAATTCAATTAAGATAGTTGCTCCTTGATTGAATGCATTTCTTTGATGCAATCCATGTTAAATTCTCCACACGCTTATAGCCAAAACAAGGCCTTTACCGATCATATCGTCGAAGCTATGATGAAATCTCTTGAAGAGAAACTTGAATTGGAAGTCTCTATCCCTAGAAAGCTTCATGATGAGTGGGAACCTACCATCAAAATAAAAATAAAAAACTATGAGTGCAATGCTTTGTGTGATTTGGGTGCTAGTGTTTCTGCGATTCCAAAGTCTTTATGTGATGTTCTGGGTTTTAATGAGATTGAAGAGTGTTCTCTTAATTTGCATCTTGCTGATTCTACTGTCAAGAAACCCATGGGAAGGATCAATGATGTTCTTATTATTGCAAATAGGAACTATGTACCCGTGGATTTCATTGTGCTTGACATTAATTGCAATCCTACATGCCCTATTATTCTTGGTAGACCTTTCTTACGGACTATCGGTGCTATCATCGATATGAAGGAATGGAATATTAGATTTCAATTTCCTTTAAGGAAGGGCATGTAACACTTTGATAGAAAAAAAATAAGATTGCCTTATGAATCCATGATGAGGTCCACTTATAATTTGAGCACCAAAGACGACGATACGTGATTCTATCGCTTTTATGCCTAGCTAAGGGCATTAAACAATAGCGCTTGTTGGGAGGCAATCCAATGAATTTACCTTTTTTGTTTCTGTTTTGTTGCGTGCACACTTTCATAACTCTGTTGTGATTGTGTTTTTTTGTGTTTCTTTTTGTGTTTGAGCGAAGCAAAGCCTTCATGACTAGTCTTGGTAATGGTTGTTTGATCCTGCTAGAAAAAGACAGAAACTTTTTGCTCACGAGATGATTTTTCATTTTTATTCAGAAAGAGATTTTGAGTTGATTCTTTTTACTGCTGGTTGATATGCTTTTTCCCAGGCCGTCGTAATTGTTCAGATTTTTTGAGGTACCATAAGTATACGAAGTATACAGATTGCTACAGACTGGTCTATTTTTGACAGATTCTGTTTTTGTTGAGTTGGTTGCTTGTTTTGATAAAACTATGGTCAGTATCGGGGGGTACTAGCCATGGAAAAGTGAGAATACAGTAGCCCAACATCAATATAGATAGAATTCAAATTTGCTACAGTACCAAAAGAAGAGGTAGTTTGTTTTCTTGTGCTAATGTTATCACGAGTTTCTGTTTAAGTTTTGTGTTGTGAAGTTTTCAAGTTCTGGGTGATGTTCTCATGGAAAAAGAGATAAGGAGTGGAAAGGGCTCAAGCTTGGGGATGCCTAAGGCATCCCAAGCCAAATTGAAGGACATCAAAAAGCCTAAGCATGGGGATGCCCCGGGAAGGCATCCCCTCTTTCGTCTTCAATCCATCGGTAACATTACTTGGAGCTTTATTTTTATTCACCACATGATATGTGTTTTTGCTTGGAGCGTCTTGTATCGTAGGAGAATTTTATTTTTGTTGTGTCACAATCATCCTTGCTGCACAGCTTTTTGAGAGAGAGAGACATGCACTCATCGTGATTTTGCTAGAATGCTCATAGTGCTTCACTTATATCTTTTGAGCTAGATAGTTTTGCTCATTGTGCTTCACTTATATCTTTTAGAGCACGGCGGTGCGTGATTTGGTAGTTGGCTTATGCTATGAAAGTAGTCCCAAAGGTGATAGGTACCCAAAGAGGATGCAAAAACCTCCATCTTCATGTGCATTGAATAGAAAGAGAAGTTTTGATTCCTCTCAAATAGTTTTGAGACATGGATTTGGTAATATTAAGAGTTATGTTAGTAGGGTGTTGTGAATCTAGAAATACTTGTGTTGAAGTTAGTGATTCCCGTAGCATGCACGTATGGTGAACCGCTATGTTAGGAAGTCGGAGCATAATTGATCTATTGTTTTTTATCCTTTGTGTTGAGGTCGGGATCGCGCGATGGTTTACACCTACCAACCCTTCCCCTCGGAGTATGCGTTTAGCACTTTGTTTCGATTACTAATAAAACCTTTCGCAACAAATATGTGAGTTCTTCATGACTAATGTGATCCCATGGTATAGATGCACTTTCACCGTCCACCATTGCTAGCCTCTCTAGTGCCACGCAATTCTCGTCGGTGCACAAACCCACCAAATTCCTTCCTCAAAAGAGCCACCATATCTACCTACTATGGCATTTTCATAGCCATTCCAAGATATTATTGCCATGCAACTCCCACCGTTCCGTCTCATGACTTGTGCCGCCACTCTCATATTGCCATTGCATGATCGTAAGATAGCTGGCGAGATGTTTCAAGTCATACGCCACGCTAGATCGTTGTACATCCCGGTATACTGCCGGAGGCATTTCCTATGGAGTCATCATCATTGTGATCTTTGAGCTATGAGTAAATAAAAGTGTGACGATCATCATTATTAGAGCATTGTTCCATGTGAGGAAAAAAGGAGGCCAAAGAGCCCAAAAACAAAAAAAGGGAGAAAAAAAGAGAGGCCTTAGAGCCCAAATGAAAAAAGAGAGAAAAAGAGAGAAGGGACAATGCTACTATCTTTTTCCACACTTGTGCTTCATGATAGCACCATGTTCTTCATGACTGAGAGATTCTTGCTTTGCCACTACCATATTCTAGTGGGAATCTTCATTATATAACTTGGCTTGTATATTCCAATGATGGGATTCGTCAAAATTGCCCTAGGTCTTCGTGAGGAAGCAAGTTGGATGCACACCCACAAGTTCTCCTTTTGAGCTTTCACATACTTATAGCTCTACTGCATCTCTTGTATGGCAATGCCTACTCATTCACATTGATATCTATTAATGGGCATCTCCATAGCCTATTGATACGCCGAGTCAATGTGACTATCACTACTGGAATCCAGTTCTTTGCCGTCAGCCAGGTCTTTGCCTTGTGCTGGCTGATGGCAAAGAACCTCTTTGCCGTCAGTTGACACAAGGCGGACGACAAAGGGCTGACTGATGGAAAAAAAATACTATTTGCCATGTGTCGGTCCTTTGTCGTCTGCCAGTGGACGGCAAAGGGCCCAAGGGCAGACGACAAAGAGTACGGGTGGGTCCCATGCCTGCCGTGTCCGACGGAAGGCTAACTTTGCCATGTGTCGGTCTTTGCTGTCTACCGTGGGGCCCTTTGCCGTCGGGGGGCAGACGACAAAGGGGCCGACCGTGTAACGGCCGTCTACTCCCCCTCGCGCTCACTGTCTCTCTCTCCCCCCACACTGTCTCTCTCCCCCTCGCGCTCACTGTCACTCGCCCCCACCGCCGCCCCGCCTTGCTCCCACCGGCGACCCCCTCCCCGCAGTGCTCCCCTCCCCGCAGCCACCCCGGCCCTCCCCGCGGCCACCCCCTCCCTGCGGCCACCCCGGCCCCTCCCCGTGGCGACCCCCTCCCCGCGGCGACCCCCTCCCCGCGGCCATCCCGACCCCTCCCCGCGGCGACCCCTCCCTGCGGCCACCCCCTCCCCACGATGACCCCCTCCCCGCGACCCTCCTCCCACACCACCACACCTGCTCCCCGGTGAGTTCATTTTCTTTCTTTTTTTTCTTTTTTTTCGTTTCATTGCATCTGTTAGTTTAGGTTACTGTCAGTGTTAATTAGGTTAATCTTAGTTTAGGTTAATTAGGTTACCATTAGTTTAATGTTAATTAGGTTATTATTAGTTTAGGTTAATTAGGTTACTATTAGTTTAGTGTTAATTAGGTTACTGTTAGAAGAGGAGGAGGAGGAGAAAGAAGAAGAAGAAGAAGAAGAAGAAAAAGAGGAGAGAGGAGAAGAAGAAACAAAAGGACCCCGACCCCCGACCCCCCCGCCCACGACCCCCGACGCCCGACGCCACCAACCCGCAAGGCCCGACGCCACCAACCCCCGACCCTCGACCCCCGACCCCCGACGCCACTGACACCCGACTCCCGACCCCCGGCACCCGACACCACTGACCCCCGACCCCCGACACCCGACTCCCGACCTCCGATGCCCGACGCCACCAACCCTCGATGCCCGACGCCACCAACTCCCGACCCTCGACCCCCGACTCCCGACGCCACTTACACCCGACTCCCGACCCCCGACGCCCGACACCACTGACCCTCGACCCCCAACTCCCGACGCCCGACACCACTCACCCCCGACCCCCGACTCCCGACCCCCGACGCCCGACACCACTGACCCCCGACCCCCGACGCCACTGACCCTCGACCCCCGACCCCCGACCCCCTACCCCCGACCCCCGACGCCACTAACCCCCAACCCCGGGCCCCCGACACATTTGGCCTCTTGTTGATCGAAATGACCCCAACCGCCGACGCTAGTGACCCTCGACCCCCGACGACACTGACCCCCGACCATCGACGCATTTAAACCGACTCCCGACCACCGACACCCGACACCACCGACCCTCGACGCCACTAAGCCCCGACCCCGACACCTCTTCTACTTACTGTTGAACGAGAAGGTGCTTTTCGGCCTTCTAGAGGCCCACGGGGTCATAGTTTTATAAATTATGAGTTAGGTCACATATTTTTTGATTATGTTAATTATAAAAACATCATATTTGTGTTGATCGTCTGAATTTCAATGTGCAGTTGTTCGACGACCTCCACGTGCGTTGGACGAGCTCCGCCCTTGCGTTTGTTGGTGATCACAAATGAATTCTCCTCCTACCCCCTTAATTTGCTCTGTCCCGGTCTTCGTGCCGATGAAACTTGCTAGCTATAGGTTTCTTCGATCATGAGTATGCGTGACCAGTATGCGTCTCCCGTTCGAAAGGGCGACATCTATAAATATGCATTTCTTTGCATATTTATAACCGCCATCCTTTCGAATTGTCCAACATTATCCATGGACAGCCCGAGTATGTGTAGATTGGGTTTGTTTTCCCGTATGTTGTGCTCCGGAGCCGATGCGGAATTTCGTCAGTGCCTCCCCTGGTGTTCTCCGGGTACACATCCTCTCTGCTTATTGCCGAGACGTGTATCAGGAGAACAACGGGGACGTGCTGCCGAAATTCTGCGTCACATTTGGAGCAGAGCATGGGAAAACGAACCCAATCTACACATACTCGGGTGGGATTAGGACCTATCTTTACCTATTAGCGTGTAGGTTGCATGGACGTAATAAAACTGACAAACTTGATTAGCGTATGAATATAGATGATGAATTATATATTTATTTCTTGTGCCCCCATAGGTAGCTAGGCAACATGAGTGACCGTGCTTGGATGTACACTGGTCATCCTAGTAAGAAAGAAATGACCCATGAATGGTTAACAAAAACCAGGGGGTTTGTGAGAGCCGCATTTGCAAATGGCCAGCAAAAAACATGGTGCCCCTGTCCCAACTGCGACAACTGGAAAAAGCAGACAGAGTTTGAAATGGGTAAACACCTGCATAAGTGGGGTTTTACGCCTAATTATACCGTGTGGAGTTTTCATGGTGAGTCTGACCAACGTGCTAGAGCTGAGGTGATTCGTCGTCGCACCGACGAGCATGGTACCGGGATTGAAGACATGGTGCAAGACTTTGATGATGCCCGGGATTCGGACGATGAGATGGAGGAATCTGCAAAGGCCTTCTATGAAATTTTGGAGTCTTCAAAATGTCCTCTCCACGAGAAGACTGAGCTTTGTCAGCTGGATGCCATCGCGCAAGTAATGGCTTTGAAGGCTCAATTCAACCTAGGCAGAGAATGCTACGACGCGATGATGACGATATTTGGACGTTTTCTACCCAAAGGCCATGTACTGCCTGCAAACCTGTACCAGTCAGAGAAAATCCTCCATGTACTTAAGATGCCCTATGAGAAGATACATGCCTGTGAGAATGGATGTCCCTTATTTAGGCTTGAGTATGCGGCCTTGAACTATTGCCCCATTTGCAATTCCTCCAGGTATATTGTGGTAGACAACGGTATGGGTGAGAAGAATCAGACCAAAATCCCCATTGGTGTTCTTCGGTATTTGCCAATCGTACCAAGACTTCAACGTCTTTTCATGGTCGAAGAGACGGCCTGACAGATGACATGGCACAAATTGGGCAAAAGAACCGAACTAGATGCGGATGGGAACAAGATGTTGGTACACACTTCAGATGGTTTTGCGTGGAGGCACTCCGATGCATTACATAAGGATAAATCGGAAGATCCAAGGCAACCTAGAGTTGCCATCAGCACAGATGGGTTCAATGTGTATGGTATGATGGTAGCACAATACAGTTGTTGGCCTGTATTTGTCATTCCACTAAATTTGCCACCCGAAGAGATTACGAAAAGAAAGAACATTTTCCTGACGTTGATAATTCCAGGGCCCAACTATCCGGGGAAGAATATGAATGTGTACATGCAGCCGCTTAAGGATGAGTTGCAAGAAGCCTGGGATAATGGGATCAAGATCTACGACGCGGCTACCGAAACAAATTTCAAAATGCATGTGTGGTACATGTACTCGACACATGATTATCCGGCGTTTGCGCTATTCGCTGGCTGGTGTGTGCATGGAATGTTCCCTGCACCACATGCAAGGCAGCTCTTCAGTTCTGTTGGCTGCAGGCTGGT
The DNA here is from genome assembly GCF_904849725.1 of Hordeum vulgare subsp. vulgare. NCBI lineage: Eukaryota > Viridiplantae > Streptophyta > Magnoliopsida > Poales > Poaceae > Hordeum > Hordeum vulgare. The sequence goes on from NC_058524.1 coordinate 196,738,273, forward strand.
CGCAATTATTCTTGCTTCAACATGCATAGACAATTCCTGGATCCTGACCATAAGTTCATAAAAGACAAGAAGAATTTCATCAAAGGTAGAGTTGTCAAAAACACTACACCAGCTGCGTTGACAGGCCAACAGACCCTTGATCAGTTAAACGCTCTCGAGCCTGATCCTTTGCGTCCAGGATACTTCAAAGGGTATAATATGGAACACGCCTGGACTCACAAGTCATGCTTATGGGATATGCCTTACTTCAAAGACCTCCTTTGCCCACACAACATCGACGTGATGCACACTGAAAAGAATATTGCGGAGGCCATTTTTGGTACATTGTTCGGCATAGAGGGGAAGTCAAAAGATAATCCTAAGGCTAGAATCGACCTGGAGGCTCTATGTGATAGACCGTTGCAAAACTTGTGACAACGGAAAGGAAAGCAAAGCATAGCGAAGCCAAAGGCATGGTTCAGTCTTGAAAGGCCAACTATGAGGGAAATGCTATTGTGGGTGAAAATGTGGTTGATGTTCCCCGATGGGTATGCTGCGAATCTAAAGAGGGGAGCGAGTCTTGAGAAATTGAAAATATTTGGGCTCAAGAGTCATGATTGGCACATATGGATTGAGCGGGTAATGCCGGTGATGTTGCGTGGCTTTATCCATGAGGATGAATGGCTAGTATTGGCAGAGCTGAGCTATTTCTTCCGTTCTCTTTGTGCGAAAGAACTATCGCCTGGCGTGCTAGATGAAATGGAAGAGTTGGCGCCGGAGTTGATCTGCAAATTAGAAAAGATCTTTCCACCGGGCTTCTTTAATCCAATGCAACATTTGATTTTGCATCTCCCGACCGAGGCAAGAATGGGGGGGGGGCGTTCAAAATCGATGGTGCTACTCAACTGAGAGGATGCAGAATACGCTTCGAGCTAAGCGTAAAAATAAACGTAGAATTGACGCATCGATGGCCGAGGCATTCATTACTGAGGAGGCGGCAAACTTCGTGACAACACACTACGAAGCCAAAAATCATCATTTGCATAACCCGAAGCCTCGGTACAATGATGGCGATCCAAAAAAAGTTCGATCCAACCTCAACCTATTCAAAGGTAAGCTTGCACCATCCGGTGCTTCAAAAGGGAAATCGTTGGATGTCGAAGAATGGCGGACCATTTCTTTGTATATCTTCACCAACCTAACAGAAGTGCGACCGTACATCGAGTAAGTTCTTGGTAATTTATTGTTCCGCAACTTATAATTTCTTTGAACTACTCTTATTCCCGGATATTTGATATATACGTCGCCGAATTCTCGGATGGAGCGGTCATCGAAAAGGATTCCGTCGAAGAGTATGAGCTTCTCGCAAAGCATGGAGGCGACTATCCCGGTTTCATCTCATGGTTCAAACAAAGGGTAATTAATTACCATTAAGGGCCCATTTGATTTCTTGGTCTAATTTGCGGCTAATGCATCCATTCTTTCGTATTAAACTTGTAGGCTGATGCAGAGTCTATGGACGCCGAGTTGAGACAAGTCGCTAATGGTTTTGACTATAAGGTCCGTTCATTTGACAAATACAACATCAAAGGGTGTCACTTTCGTACCTTTGGCAAAGAGCTACCTATGCCCGACCTAAAGACTACAAATTGTTCTGTCTCTGCTATCGGCGAAGGAGACACCGAGTATTATGGAAGAATTGAAGCAATTTATGAACTTCTATTCTATGGTGAAAACCCACCGACCGTCGTAGTCTTCAAATGTTATTGGTTTGAGCCGAGGGAGACTAGAAGGACTCATGAACATATAGGACTAGTCAAAATCAACCAAAACACCCACTTAGATGTTCCCGATGTTTGTATTACGGCTCAACACGCGACACAAGTTTTCTATCTACCGTGGGCCTACCAAACTGATCCAAATCTCAAAGGTTGGGATGTCGTTTATGAAGTGCCACCACATTTTAGACCACCTACCCTCAACGAAGAGGATTACGAACCTCACATTAACCCAGACACATATGAAGGAGAATTCTTCCAAGAAACACGTATGTCCAAGAAACGTTTCAAGAACCGCTCTACTTCACCAGAACATTGAAGTAGACAGCAAAAGTGAATCCGTCTTAACCCCTGAGCCCGAACAGGAAGAGCTGGAAGAAGAAGAGATTACTGCTGCGGATGACCTGTCACTTCTTGACCGATTACATAATGGTGGCCTTCCACATGTTCTTCGTGATAGTGATGATGATGATGCATTTATTGATGATAGTGATGATCATGATGCATTTATTGACCCCGAAGCATATGTAGACGATCACGATTGTTATTAGTTCATGTCAGGTATTCAACTAAATTATATAAATTTTATTACTCATGTTGGTATTTATGTTGTACTAATTTCATTTACTCTTTGTCATGACATGTGTTGAAAGATGGTGGGAAAGGGTCGAAAGCACTCCGTGGCTCCTTCTTCGTCGGCGGGTGATGGGATGGGTACTTCCATTCCTGCATCGCCTCTTCGAAGAGCGTTGCTCTCTACTCTACATGGAGCGCCCCCCTGCGAAGCCGAGAGGTACTAAAGGTACACGTTGTATTCATGTTGGTATTTATGTTGTACTCATGTTGTATGCATATTGGTATTTATATAAATTTTATTACTCATGTTGGTATTTATGTTGTACTAAAGGTACACGTGGCCGCGGGAGAGGTAGGGCGGTGGATGCCATGCCTTCTGAGGTGGAGGCTACACGGTCTCCGCCACCACCCCAAGCTGATTCACCTAAGCACAAGACTTCTAGGGTGGATTCGTCTGAGGTGGAGGCTACGCGGTGTCCGGTTCACGAGCCTCGGTCGACGATCCTCAGGTCGACGAGCCTTCGACCCACGAGACTCATGTCCCAGAGGCTTCATTCCAGGCGACTCCGGAGCAAAGCAGGGATGAGGGTACGTCCCAAGAGACCCAGTGGGGTACCTGGGCTGAGCCAAGTGGCCATGCTGGTAGCGATGACGAGCTGGGTGAGGGGGCTACCGTCTACCAGCGTGGTAGTTCGGGGCTCCCGCTCGTGCCGACGACCCCCGAGAAGAGGTGGTCGATAAGGCCAAATGGGGACAAGTAAGTTAATTTACTCTTATTTAACCTTGTGCCTTCGCGTTTTCTCAAATATCTAATATTTTGGCTTTAATTTGTCATACTGTAGGGGTTGGATTGTTGCCAAGGGTGTCCGCAAGCCCAATAGCGTCCTTGGTGTGCTTTGCCGTAAAAACTTCCTAGGGTTTGTTACGTTGCCCGGTCGGGAGCGAGAGGTAGGAATGACCTGGGAGCACTACTTGGGTGCCCCGGCCCCGCGGAGGTGGAGATCGACGGTGTTTTGTGCGACACGAGGGCGGACATGGTGATCCGAAAGTTCTGGGTAATTTCTCCTTCACACAATTATAAATCAACCATAGCTATTTATTGTACTAATCGGTGTTGTCTCATTTGCAGACCTACTACAGGTGTGAGGAGGGATACGAGGAGGACGCGACAAAGGTTATCGAAACCGAATGTCGCCGCCTACTTCAAAACTTTCGGCACGAGGCTCGGGTGTAGGCTGTTCGAGACTACTATGCTACACGGTGTATTAGGATTAACAAGGCGAAGTCCCGTGATGCTAAGATGGAGAAGGAGCATTACATGAAGGTAATTACATATTATTAAGGCTTTGTAGTTAGTTTCCTTGATTTGTTTCTTACGTGCTCAAATTTCTCTTTATTAACTTGGGTGTCCCCGAGATGGTGTGTGGATAAGATGGATTGTTGGGAGGCCTTGGTGGATCAGTGGTGCTCCAAAACATGGAAGGCCAGCCACAACAACGCCAAGGAGAGGCGTGGCAAAATGGTTGGTGTGCCACACCATCAAGGGAGCGTCAACTTAATCCAATTTGGCGAGAACTGGGTATGTGGTTTGCTTCACGCCTCATGCAATTCATTCTTAATGCTATCTTGAGCCCTTTACTAGTACAATTTTCCTCTCTCTCTCTTTTTGGCGCGTCACAATAAGTCGGAGGTGCCACATATGTACGACCTATATGCGATGGCCCATACTGCCTCGTACAAGATGGTCAAGGCATTCTCTGAGTCTGACCTCGAGCATCCAGAAAACTTCACCAACATATCCTCCCACCACAAGCTCGTGAAGTACAGAGATAACGGGAAGGCGAGGAAAGGGGAGGACTTTAACCCGAGCGAGGGGCCTATTGATCCAGAGCTGGTGATGATAGCTGGCAACGGGAAGCCCCATGGCTCGATCGCCATTGGAGACGGCCTTATACGTTGTCCTAGCACTCTCCGGCAGTTAAAGGCACGCCAAACGAGCTCTTGTCCGGAGATAAAACGTCGTCCACTGCCAGTCGAGCTCGCCATCGAGGTTAGTTTAATGGACTCAACTATCTTTCCGCATTATGTTGTGCGTTGGAACCAATATGATTACATTGCTAACAATGAGTTGTGTTGCATGCTGCTATTCAGAAAGAGAGAGAGAGGCAATGCAGGCGACTATGGCGGTGAAGGATAAGGAGATTAGGGAGCTGGAGGAGAGGACGACTGCATTGGTGGAGGCGGAGAGGGCACGGAATGATGCGTCTAACAGGGCCATATACGAGCTCTTCGTGGTAAGTTTCTTCTTCATGTTATTTCAAATCTTGCATTTGAATGTCCGTTTCATTAATGAATAAAAAGTTTGACTTGTCGAAACCAAATGTATAGTCTATGTGCGAGAAGAGCGGCCAAGTCCCTCCACCGATGCCAGTCATTAACGTGGCGGGGATGGTGAGTTTCATTTCAGTGCAGTGACCTTAAGAGTGTCCTCATGCTAACGACACATTGCAAATGATGTTTGGTGCAGAACATCTCCCAAAACGCATCACACGACCCTTCTACAGTGCAGCCTTCTCCAGGGCAGCCTTCTCCAGGTGAAACAAGCCAGAGCCACCGTGCTTCACCGCCGTGATGATGATAATGGTATGTTATTTCTAGTGTTTTAATAAAAATAGCTAATTTAGCCCGAAGAAAGGGACAAGAGGAGATGAAAGAGGAAAAATGAAAGGAAGGGAGAAGAAGAAGAAGAGAAGAAGAAGAAGAGAAGGAGGAGGATAAAAAGAAGGAGAAGAAGGAGAAGGAGCTCCTCCTTCTCCTTCTTCTTCCTCCTTCTTCCTCCTTCTCCTTCTCCTTCTCCTTCTTCTTTTCTTCTTCTTCTCCTCTTCCTTATCCTTCTCCTCCTCCTCCTCCTTCTTTTACTTCTTCTTCTCTTTCTCTTCTTCTACGTAGCTTAGACTCATCCAAGAAAGACTAAATTGGCTAATTATCCCACAAAACGACATAATTAGCTTAGTTAGCTCCAAAATGACCTATTTAATAAAAAATTACCTATAGTTAGCTAAGTTCTCTCCTAAATGACATAATAAGGCTTACGTAGCTGCAAGATGACCTATTCCCCCTAACTTAGGTATTAAATGTCCTATAATTAGCCTAGCTAGATCCAAAATGGCTTAATAAGCATAGTTTGCTCCGGAATGACCTATTTTACCCAAGTTAGCTCCGAAACGACCTATAGTTAGCTAGGGTTCCACCTAAATGACATAATTAGCTTAGTTAGCTCCAAAATGGTCTATTTAATAAAACATGACCTATACTTAGCTAATTATCCTCAAAATGACATAATTAGCTCCAAAAAGGCATTCTTAGCTAATTTAGCCCGAAGAAGGGGACAAGAGGAGAAGAAAGAGGAAAAATGAAAGGAAGGAAGAAGAAGAAGAAGAGAAGGAGGAGGATAAGAAGAAGGAGAAGAAGGAGGAGAAGAAGGAGAAGGAGCTCCTCCTTCTCCTTCTTCTTCCTCCTTCTTCCTCCTTCTCCTTCTTATTTTCTTCTTCTTCTCCTCTTCCTTCTCCTTCTCCTCCTCTTCCTCCTTCTTTTACTTATTCTTCTCTTTCTCTTCTTCTACGTAGCTTAGACTCATCCAAGAAAGACTAAATTCGCTAATTATCGTACAAAAGGACATAATTAGCTTAGTTAGCTCCAAAATGACCTATTTAATAAAAAAAACACCTATAGTTAGCTAAGTTCTCTCCTAAATGACATAATAAGGCTTACGTAGCTGCAAGATGACCTATTCCCCCTAACTTAGGTATTAAATGGCCTATAATTAGCCTAGCTAGATCCAAAATGGCTTAATAAGCATAGTTTGCTCCGGAATGACCTATTTTACCCAAGTTAGCTCCGAAACGACCTATAGTTAGCTAGGGTTCCTCCTAAATGACATAATTAGCTTAGTTAGCTCCAAAATTGTCTATTTAATAAAACATGACCTATACTTAGCTAATTATCCTCGAAATGACATAATTAACTCCAAAAAGGCATTCTTAGCTAATTTAGCCCGAAGAAGGGGACAAGAGGAGAAGAAAGAGGAAAAATGAAAGGAAGGAAGAAGAAGAAGAAGAGAAGAAGAAGAAGAGATGAAGGAGGATAAGAAGAAGGAGAAGAAGGAGGAGAAGAATGAGAAGGAGCTCCTCCTTCTCCTTCTTCTTCTTCCTCCTTCTTCCTCCTTCTCCTTCTCCTTCTTCTTTTCTTCTTCTTCTCCTCTTCCTTCTCCTTCTCCTCCTCCTCCTCCCCCTCCTCCTCCTTCTTTTAATTCTTCTCTTTCTCTTCTTCTACGTAGCTTAGACTCATCCAAGAAAGACTAAATTGGCTAATTATCCTACAAAAGGACATAATTAGCTTAGTTAGCTCCAAAATGACCTATTTAATAGAAAATGACCTATAGTTAGCTAAGTTCCCTCCTAAATGACATAATAAGGATTACGTAGCTGCAAGATGACCTATTCCCCCCTAACTTAGGTATTAAATGGCCTATAATTAGCCTAACTAGATCCAAAATGGCTTAATAAGCACAGTTTGCTCCGGAATGACCTATTTTACCCAAGTTAGCTCCGAAATGACCTATAGTTAGCTAGGGTTCCACCTAAATGACATAATTGGCTTAGTTAGCTCCAAAATGGTCTATTTAATGAAAATAAGGAGGAGGAGGAGAAGAAAGAGGAAAAATGAAAGGAAGGAAGAAGTAGAAGGAGAAGGAGGAAGAAGAAGGAGAAGGAGAAGGAGGAGGAGAAGGAGAAGGAGAAGGAGAAGGAGAAGGAGAAGGAGAAGGAGAAGGAGAAGGAGAAGGAGAAGGAGAATAAGAAGAGAAGAAGGAGAAGAAGAAGGAGAAGGAGAAGGATAAGAAGAAGAAGAAGAAGAAGAAGGAGAAGGAGAAGGAGGAAAGAAGCTCCTTCTCCTTCTTCTACTCCTTCTTCTTCTTCTTCTTCTCGTCCTTCTTATTTTCTTCTACTTCTCCTTCTCCTCCTCCTCCTCCTTCTTCTTCTTTTTCTTCTCCTTCTTCTTCTCTTCTTGCTTCTTCTCTTCTTGCTTCTTCTCTTTCTTCTTCCACGTAGGGTGTTTTCCCTAACAAAGACATACTTAGCTAATTATCCTCCAAAATGACATAATTAGCATAGTTAGGTAAAAAAATCATAAGAACCTTGGTTAGCTCATTAAAATGACTAATTTAGGTCCAAAATGACATAATGAGGTCAAAATGGATTAATAATGATAGTTGGCTACAAATGACATATTTTTATCCAAGTTAGCTCTAGAATGACCTATAGTTAGCTAAGTTCTCTCCTAAATGACATAATAAGGCCATGTAGATCCAAGATTACCTATTCCACCTAATTTAGCTATTAAATGGCCTATACTTAGCTAATTCCTCTCCGAAATAACCTATATATACTTCTTCATCTAGTATTGTTCTTCTAACTTTCTTATTTGTCATTTTGCAGATTACATTCACTTCACGGGAAGATTGGATTATATTGATGGAGTGCTTGAAGATGATTTCTTGTACCATGGCTTCACGGAAGCTTGTATTGAAACTATTGTAGTATATGGATATATATGAAACTTTGTATGCATGTGGATGAAACTGGTGTAATATATGGTTTGGTACGGATGCAACTTGCATACTATGTATGCACTATGGATGAAAGTTATTTTAATATGGTTATGAGTACGGAAAGAAATTTATTTATGTCAAATATATACATATATATCCTGATTATTGTTAAAAATGCTGGATATAATAAGAAATAAATTAAAAGGGGTTGGTTCACCCCTTTGCCGTCTGCCCCCACATGGCAAAGGGGTGATGGCAGACGGCAAAGGGGAAGAGAGGGGGGGCTGGTTCCCCCCTTTGCCGTCTGCCCCCGCATGGAAAAGGTGGGATGGCAGACGGCAAAGAGGGGAGAGAGAGGGGGCTGGTTCCCCCCTTTGCCGTCTGCCCCCCACATGGCAAAGGGGGGAACCATCCCCCACTCTCTCCCCTCTTTGTCGTCAGCCCCCATGTGGCAAAGGTGGGATGGCAGACGACAAAGAGGGGAGAGAGAGGGGGCTGGTTCCCCCCTTTGCCGTCAGCCCCCACATGGCAAAGGTGGGATGGCAGACGGCAAAGAGAGGAGGCCTGCCGTTAACACTTAACGGGGCCGTTGGAGTATGTGCTTTCCCATTTAATTTGTCGTCTGCCCCCTCATGGCAAAGATTCTTTGCCGTCCGCTTTTAAAAAGCAGACGGCAAATAACCTCTTCACCGGATTTTTTTGCCGTCTACTTTGCCGTCTATTGGTCAACGGCGAAGCCTTTGCCGTCAGTGGTTCCCCCCTTTTCCGTCCGCCATGGCAGATGGCAAATTTCTGAATTTCAGTAGTGTATATCCTCCTTTTTTTGTCTCACAACCACCACCACACCCTATTCCACCTATAGTGCTATATCCATGGCTCGCGCCCATGTATTGCGTGATAGTTATAAAAAGTTTGAGAAAGTAAGAGTGCGAAAACAATTACTTGGCCAATACCAGGGTTGTGCATGATTTACATTAGTTGTGTGAGGATGATGGAGCATTGCCAAACTATATGATTTTCCAGGGATAACTTTCTTTAGCCTTGTTATTTTGAAAGTTCATGATTACTTTGCTAGTTTGCTTGAAGTATTACTGTTTTCATGTCAATAGCAAACTATTGTTTTGAATCTTACGGATCTGAACATTCATGTCACGTGAAAGAAGTTGCAAAGGACAACTATGCTAGGTAGCATTCCACATCAAAAATTCATTCTTTATCACTTCCCTACTCGAGGACGAGCAGGAGTTAAGCTTGGGGATGCTTGATACGTCTCCAACGTATCTATCATTTTTGATGGTTTCATGCTATTATGTTGTCAAACTTTGGATGTTTTGCATGCCTTTTATATATTTTTTTGGGACTAACTTATTAACTCAGTGCCAAGTGCCAGTTCCTGTTTTTTCCATGTTTTTGACCCCTTTCAGAGGAGATTTGGAAACGGAGTCTGATACGTCTCAAACGTATCTATAATTTTTGATGGTTTCACGTTGTTATCTTGCCTTCTTGGTATGTTTTATGTACCTTTTTATATGTTTTTGGGACTAACTTATTAATTCAGTGCCATGTGCCACTTCCTCTTTTTTCCGTGTTTTTGACTCTTTTCAGATCTGATTTTGGAACGGAGTCCAAACGGAAGAAAAACCACGAAATGATTTTTTCCCGAACGGAAGAAGTCCAGGGGGCTTTTGGGCCAAGCCAAGTGGGCTCCAGGGAGCCCACAAGCCCCCACTCCGCCACCAGGGGAGGCGGCGGTGGGCAGGCTTGCGGCCTCCCTGGCCGCCCCCTGACCTAGGTCTTTGGCCTATTAAATCCCAAATATTCCGCAAAAAACCAGGGGAGCCTCGAAAATACTTTTCGCCGCCGCAAGCTTCCGTTTCCGCAAGATCTCATCTAGGGACCTTTCCTGGCACCGTGCCGGAGGGGACTTTGGAGGTGGAGGGCTTCTTCATCATCATCGCCCCTCCAATGACTCGTGAGTAGTTCACTTCAGACCTACGGGTCCGTAGTTAGTAGCTAGATGGATTCTTCTCTATCTTGGATCTTCAATACAAAGTTCTCCATGATCTTCATGGAGATCTATCCGATGTAATCTTCTTTGGCGGTGTGTTTGTCGAGATCCGATGAATTGTGGACTTGTGATCAGATTATCTATGATATATATTTGAGTCTTTGCTGATTTCTTATATGCATGATTTGATATCCTTGTAAGTCTCTTCGAGTCTTGGGTTTTGTTTGGCCAACTAGATCTATGATTCTTGCAATGGGAGAAGTGCTTGGTTTTGGGTTCTGCCATGTGGTGACCTTACCCAGTGACAGTAGGGGCAGCAAGGCACACATCAAGTAGTTGCCATCAAGGGTAAAAAGATGGGGTTTTTATCATTGGTTTGAGATTATCCCTCTACATCATGTCATCTTGCTTAAGGCGTTACTCTGTTCTTATGGACTTAATACACTAGATGCATGCTGGATAACGGTCGATGTGTGGAGTAATAGTAGTAGATGCAGAAAGTATCGGTCTACTTGTTTCGGACGTGATGCCTGTAGAAATAAACATTGCATAGATATCGTCACGACTCTGCACAGTTCTATCAATTGCTCGACAGTAATTTGTTCACCCACCGTCTACTTGGTTTCATGAGAGAAGCCACTAGTAAACACTACGGCCCCCGGGTCTATTCACATCCATCATTTACATCTCTGCTTTTACTTTGCTTTGTTACTTTGTTGCTTTCAGTTCTCACTTGGCAAAAAATCTATAAGGGATTGACAACCCCTTCATAGCGTTGGGTGCAAGCTTTTGTGTTTGTGCAGGATCTTGAGATACTCTTCCGCCGGATTGATACCTTGGTTCTCAAACTGAGGGAAATACTTACCGTCGCTGTGCTACATCACCCTTTCCGCTTCGAGGGAACACCAACGCAAGGCTCCAAGGCCACGGGGGAAATCCTTTGCATACTTGCCTAGGAAGTCCCTTATGGCGTAGCCGCAATTGAAGGATTCCGGGTGCCATCATCACAACTATTTCTGGCACAGTTGCAAGGGATACACAACAACCATCAGAAGTATTTGTGGCACCGTTGCCAGGGAGGAGAAATCAAGATCTATCCAAGTAGGTCTCAGAAACTCTTCTCTTGCATTTACTTTTGTTGCCAGTTGCCTCTCGTTTTCCTCTCCCCCACTTCACATTTGCCGTTTTCATTTGCCTTTCTCCTTCGCTGTTTTCTTTTGCCTTTGCCGGTTTTCTTGCTTGCTTGTGTGCTTGTTTGTTTGTTGAAGACATCATGTCTGAAAACACCAAACTTTGCGACTTCTCGAGAACTAATAATAATGATTTTATTAGTACTCCGATTGCTCCCGCCACTAGTGCGGAATCGTATGAAATCAACGCAGCTTTGCTGAATCTTGTTATGAAAGAGCAATTCTCTGGTCTTCCTAGTGAAGATGCCGCATCCCATCTCAATACCTTCATTGAGCTTTGTTATATGCAAAAGAAAAGAGATGTGGATAATGACGTGATTAAGTTGAAACTTTTTCCTTTCTCGTTGCGAGATCGCGCAAAAACTTGGTTTTCTTCTTTGCCTAAAATTAGTATCGATTTTTGGGATAGATGCAAAGATGCTTACATATCCAAGTATTTTCCGCCGGCTAAGATCATCTCCTTACGTAACGATATCATGAATTTCAAGCAACTTGATCATGAACACGTTGCACAATCTTGGGAGAGGATGGAGCTTATGATTAGAAATTGTCCCGCTCATGGCTTGAGTTTGTGGAAGATTATACAAATCTTTTACGCTCACTTGAATTTTGCTTCTCGCAATATGTTGGACTCCGCCTCAGGTGGAACGTTCATGGAAATCACGTTAGGAGACGCTACAAAACTCCTAGACAATATCATGACCAACTACTCTCAGTGGCACACTGAAAGGTCGCCTGCTAGCAAAAAGGTGCACGCTATAGAAGAAATTAACTCGCTTAGTGCTAAGATGGACGAGTTGATGAATTTGGTTGCTAGTAGAAATGCTACCGTAGATCCTAATGACATGCCACTATCTTCTTTGATAGAGAGTAGCAACGCTAGTTTGGACGTGAATTTTGTTGGTAGGAACAATTTTGGCAACAACAATGCTTTTAGAGGAAACTATGTTCCTAGGCCTTTTCGTAGTAAATCCTCTAACAATTATAGCAATTCCTACGGCAACACTTATGGAAATCATAACAAATTACCGTGTGATCTAGAGATTAATATCAAAGAGTTCATCAACTCTCAAAAGATTTTCAATAAGTCCATAAAGGAAAAACTACTCAAAATAGACAATTTGGCTAAGAGCGTTGATAGGATGTCTTGTGATATTGATGCTTTGAAAGTTAGATGTGCTCCTCCCAAGATAAACTTGGATGAAACTTTGAAAGCTATGAGTATCTCCATGAATGAGAGCAAAGAAAGAACCGCCCAAATTCGCGCTAGACATGAATGGTTTAAAAGGGTGCGTTCTAGTGATGCAAATCGCGAAGATCTTAAAGTGCTTGGTGTGTCTCCTCTTGAATCTTTGTTTTCGCGTGTCAAACCTACTTATGAAGGGGCTGGATATGAATCCACTTTGGTTGAAAAACGCCCCAATGATTCGGAGTCCACCTATCTTGATGATAAAGGTGTGGAGAGTGGAGTAGAAGAAGTCAAAATTTTGGGTAGTAATGAAACTCCCACTTTGGATTTCAAGGAATTCAATTATGATAATTTCTCCTTTTTTGAATGCATTTCTTTGATGCAATCCATTGCAAACTGTCCACATTCTTATAGCCAAAGTAAAGACTTTACCGCGCATATCATAGATACTATGATGAAATATCTTGAAGAGAAGCTCGAACTAGAAGTTTCTATACCTAGAAAACTTCATGATGAGTGGGAACCTACTATCAAAATCAAGATCAAAAACTATGAGTGCAATGCTTTGTGTGATTTGGGTGCTAGTGTTTCCGCGATTCCAAAGTCTTTATGTGATATTCTTGGTTTTAATGAGATTGAAGAGTGTTCTCTTAATTTGCATCTTGCGGATTCTACTGTCAAGAAACGCATGGGAAGGATTGATGATGTTACTGTTGTTGCAAATAAGAACTATGTACCCATGGATTTCATTGTACTTGACATAGATTGCAATCCTTCATGTCCCATTATTCTTGGTAGACCTTTCCTAAGGACTATTGGTGCTATCATTGATATGAAGGAAGGGAATATTAGATTTCAATTCCCTTTAAAGAAGGTCATGGAGCACTTTCCTAAAAAGAAAATAAGATTGCCTTATGAATCTATGATGAGGGCTACCTATGGTTTGAGCACCAAAGATGACTATACGTGATTCTATCACTTTCGCCTAGCTAAGGGCGCTAAACAAAAACGCTTGTTGGGAGGCAACCCAACGAATTTGTACTTTTTCTTTCTGTTTTGTGTTTTCCACACTTCCTTAATTCTGTTATGATTGTGTTTTTTGTGTTTCTTTTTGCGTTTGTGCCAAGCAAAACCGTTATGATTAGTCTTGAGGATGATCGTTTGGTCATGCTGGGAAAGACAGAAACTTTCTGCTCACGAAAAGAATTTTCGTTTTTTTTGTAAGAGCTTTTGAGTTGATTCTTTTTGCGGCTGATTGCTACGCAAATTCTTCAGACTGTCGTAATGTTTCAGAATTTTGAAGTACCAGAGGTTTACGAAACATACAGATTGCTACAGACTGGTCTACTGTTAACATATTCTGTTTTTGTTGTGTTGGTTGCTTATTTTGATGAAACTATGGATAGTATCGGGGGGTATTAGCCATGGAAGATTGTAAGTATAGTAACCCAACATCAGCACAAGTAGAATTTAAGTTTGCTACAATACCTAAGGAAGTGGTGGTTTGCTTTCTTGTACTAATGTTATCACGAGTTTCTGTTTAAGTTTCGTGTTGTGAAGTTTTCAAGTTTTGGGTGAAGTTCTTATGGACAAAAAGATAAAGAGTGGCAAGAGCTCAAGTTTGGGGATGCTCAAGGCACCCCAAGAGATTCAAGGATGCCGTAAAAGCCTCAGCTTGGGGATGCCCCGGGAAGGCATCCCCTCTCTCGTCTTCAATCCATCGGTAACGTTACTTGGGGCTATATTTTTATTCACCACATGTTATGTGTTTTTGCTTGGAGCGTCTTGTATCATAGGAGTCTTTTATTTTTGTTGTGTCACAATCATCCTTGCTGCACACCTAGAGAGAGAGACATGCACTCACCGTGACTTTGTCGAGCTTCACTTATATCTTTTGGTAGACAATTCAGCTCACATGTGCTTCACTTATATCTTTTGAGCTAGATACTTTTGCTCTATGTGCCTCACTTATATCTTTTAGAGCACAGCGGTGCGTGGCTTGGTAGTTGATCTATGCTTTGAAAGTAGTCTCAAAAGGGGTAGTTATCCAAAGGGATACAAAAACTTCCACCTTCATGTGCATTGAATAGTTAGAGAAGTTTGATTCATCTCAATTAGTTTTGAGTTGTGGTTTTGGTAATATTGAAGTCATGCTAGTAAGGTGTTGTGGATCTATAAATACTTGTGTTGAAGTTAGTGATTCCCGTAGCATGCACGTATGGTGAACCGCTATGTGATGAAATCTGAGCATGATTAGTATATTGATTGTCATCCTTTGCGTGGCGGTCGAGATCGCGCGATGGTTTATACCTACCAACCCTTCCCCTAGGAGTATGCGTTGAATGCTTTGTTTCGATGACTAATAAAACTTTTGCAACAAGTATATCACTACTGGAATCTGCTGGTTTGCCGACAGCCAGAGCTGACGGCAAAGGACAGTTTAACTGATGGCAAAGGCTTTGCCATCAGTGAGCTGTCGGCAAAGGTGTCGGCCAAGATTTTATCGGCAATCACCTTCTTTGCCGAGAGCCAGAGCTCCACCGACGGCAAAGACTTTGCCATCAGCCTTGTGGCACGGGCTGACGGCAAAGAGAAGTGGCGGCAACGGCGCAGGCCGAGCTCCATTAGAAGGTTAACGGTAGGCTTTGCCCAGAGCCGTAGCAAAGCTGACGGCAAAGCCTCCCCTCTTTGCCCACAGCCGCAGCAGAGCTGACGGCAAAGCCCAAACACCTGGGTCCCCTTGGCTGCCTCTTTGCCGACAGCTAGAGCCCAGCTGACGGCAAAGCCTACCACTGAGTCCCCTTGGCCGCCTCTTTGCCGACAGCTTTGCCCCAGCTGACGGCAAAGCCTACCCCTGAGTCCCCTTGGCCGCCTCTTTGCCGACAGCTTTGTCCCAGCTGACGGCAAAGCCGAAAAATTGTGATGCCCAGAGTTGCCAGAATGCACAGGCTGCCGCCATGTGTCCTCTTGCCGACAGCCCACCGATGGCAAAGGCGTTGCCGTCAGTGAGCTGTCGGCAAAGACCCTCTTTGCTTTTTTTTCCATATTTGTTTTCTGTTAATTCCCTGCATTTGCAAAACATAGATACAAACAGCAACATATATATATTGAATCTGCCCCTAAACAGCACCACAAGTGCATCACAAAGTACGGACAGCACAACACAAGTGCAAACAACACGAATATATGTCATTAAAGTGCAAACAAGATCACAAAGTATTACAAAGCATCACAAGTGCATCCACAAATACAATTGCATTACAAAGTTCATCTAGGACTACACAAGTGCATTAAAAAGTCTCGAGCATCCATCCATATGCCATGCTGCTTTATCAAAATCTGCATAATGAGAAAGAATTTAGAAGAAGAATACAATAAGAAAGAAGTTACCTAAATTAAGCTAAGCAATTAGAAGAAGAAGGGGAAGAAGAAGAAGAAGAACAAGAAGAAGAAGTGGAAGAAGTGGAAGAAGAAGATAGAGAAAAAGAAAGAAGAGAAGTTATCTTTTTCTCCTCTTTCTTCTTCTCTTATTTCTTCATCTCTTGTTTGTTCTTCTCTTCTGGTTTCTTTTAAAACTTTCTAAACTAATTATGTCATTTTTGAGCTCTAATATCAACTAGAATTTACTAAGCTAACTAAACCATGGCTAATATCAACTAGAATTTACTAAGCTAATTAAAGCCTGGCATAATCTAAGTTGATCTAAACAATAAGAAGAATAAGAAGGAGAGGAATAACTTACCAAATGCCAGGAAACAAAGGAGAAGCTGCATCTCCGTTGGTCGCTGGATTGCTAGGGCTCTCACCAGCAGAAGCAAAGGGATCGTGGGATTCAACTCTTGAATGATGCTGCAACAAGGCAAGAGTTAAAATATGTGGTTAGCACGGCAACAGACAATGGTATAAGACCGTGCAAGGTTGGTCATTGAAAGGGAACTCACCGTTCCCACCGGAGAAGGCATCGGTGGAGGGGGCGGCAAACCTTGCTTCTCACACATAGCCTGCAAATTAGTTTTCGAGGAGTCAAAGAAATAGCCTTGTTGCGTCTCACACATGGCCTTGCTTCTCACACAACTGACTTACCGCAACGAAGTCGTGCATGGCCTTCGCATGGGCATTATTGCGTGCCCTCTCCTCGTCAAGCAACCTCTGCGTATTCCGGTCCCTCTCCTCCAACAAGAGCCTGGTGGCCTCCCTCTCCTTCATAAGTGCGGCCTGCAACCACTCCTCAAAAGGAATTTTCATCATCCATCCAGGGACAAAAGAACGAAAGAACTAATGAAGAAAACTAACCTCGATGGCAAGATCAACTGGCCTCGCGCGTTGCCGTATTGCAAGAGCCGAGCTCGTTTGCCTCGACTTGATCTGAGATAGAGTCTTAGTGATAGGGACGAAGCCATCACACATGGCCAGCGTGCCATGACTCTTACCGCCACCAGAGATCATTAACGCCTCTGGATCGATAGGATTCTGGCTCGGGTCAAAGTCAGGCCCGCGCAGCTATTTGACCACCTCAGAATAAGACGTCATCTTGCTGTAGGCGGACAGGCTTGTGTACGCCGACGGCCCGTCCCCCTCAGAATATGCCTTCGCCTTCTTGTACGAGCCCTTATGGGCCATGCTAAACGCGGCGTATCCCTCAGGCTCGGGCTGGTTATTGTGTTTGGCCTACACGAAAAGACAGAATTAGTATAACAAAAATCATGAATGAACGAATTATAGATGAAACAAAACAAGGCACACATACCCATTTTTTGGCGTATTGCTTGATGTTGGCATTGCCTTGGTGGTGTGGCACACCAACCAGTTGGGCACGACGGTCCTTGGCCATAGTGTGGGTGCTCAACCAAGCCTCTGTGCACCACCTGTCCGCTATCATCTCCCAACAATCCATCTTATCGGCCAACCATCTCGGGGGCACCTATGAATGTAAGTTAATGAAGAATGAAACTAAGTATTATAACTAAATAGACCTAACTAGCCCTAAGAATTGATCTTTGGAATGTACATACCTCCATGTACTCGGTCTTATCAAGGAAAATCTTTCGACATTCAGTCTTTGTCTTCGGCTCCCCTTGCTTGGCGTACCAATCTCGAACAGCCTGAACACGCATTTCGTGCCTCGTGTTATTCAATAAACTCTTGCACTCTTTCACGAGGTTCTTCTTGGCCGCCTCCTCCGTCCCCTCCTCGACCCTAAAGTGACTCTGCAATTATGCCAAATAGATGCACAGATGAATAGTGAAATGATTTGGAAGGAAATAACAATATATAACATTGTATACTTACCCAAAAATCAGCCAACACCTTGCCGGCCACGCTCACGCAAACAACACCATTGACATGTGTGTTTTCCGGGAGCAGAGCGGCTTGGTAGTGCTCCCAGTTGAGTCCTGGCTCGGGAACCATACCCTCACCGGGCAACTGCACTATCCCGGGGAAGTGCTCCCTAAGTAAAGCACCAAGGAGGTAGTTTGGATTCCGGGTATTCTGCGGGTAATCCCACCCCCTACATAATGATAAGGCAAAGACATTAGCTACTTGGTGAAATATAATGATATAAGGTACACAATATATATCAACTTACTTCTCGCCTTCTGGCTTAATTAATGGCCTGTGCTGCAAGTCCAATCGGTCTGGAACTCGTGTCATACCACGTTGGTAGACCGACTTGCTGGCAGCCCCCTCAGCCTCCGCCTCAGCACCCTCCGCCTCAGCCAACGCCTCAGCACCCTCGGCCTCAGCACCCTCCGCCTCAGCACCCTCCGCCTCAGCACCCTCTGCCTTAGCCTCCGCCTCAGCACCCTCACCCTCCGCCTCAGCCTCCGCCTCAGCCCCCTACATCGGTGTCTCCTCCTGGACGGTAGGATCCCGCACCGGCGACACCCTCGTCTGCAAGGATGAAGTGGCCGAGGGTGGTGGCGACTGGCTCCTATCATGCAGCCTCCCTCTCCCACGACCACGTCCTCTGCCTCTCTTCTTTCCTACGCCTCTCCCACGGGGCTCCTCGGCAAAGCTCTGCAACAAAGTTCTCCGTAGCTGCCCAGGTGCTATCCTCAACTTATCCCCGCCTGCCATGTCTCACCACCTGTAACGATAAATAGTTAAATAATTAGTACAAATTCAAGGACAATAATTAAGTGAACAATAATAAATACATTAATAATTCAACTAATAATTGAATAATTAAACAACAATGTTTGGATGCATACTAAGTACTAATAGTCTGGATCATCTGTCTCTTCTCCATGGTCAATTGAAGCAAAATCATCATCAGTATCACACGTGTCGTCATGACTGATATCGTCATCGGGTTCAAGGACATCATGTGGAAGGCCTTTTTGTAACCGATCAAGCATTGATAGCTCATCGGCATTGGTAACTTCTTCTACTTCCACTTCTTCCTCATCATCACGTGAGTCTTGTTCCTCCGTGTTCAGGGTGGACGTAGAGCAGTTTCGGGTACGACGTCTGACACCACGTGATTCTTGGAAAAATTCTCCATCATATGTTATTGGGTCAATTTGAGGTTCATAATCGTCTTCATTTGGGGGAGGTGGTCTAAGATGTGGCGGCACATCGAACACGACATACCAACCTTCTAGGTTCTTAACACTTTGACAACAGTATGGCAGATAGAAAACTTGGGTGGCCTGTTGAGCCACAATATAGACATCGGCACCGCTTAACTGCCTGTCTTGTCGAATTTCGACAATCCCAAGATGTTCATGAGTCCGTCTTGTCTTAGTAGGATCAAACCAATGACATTTGAACACAACAACGTTCGGAGGATTTTCACCATAATAATGAAGTTCGTAGACTTCTTCAAGTCTTCCATAATACTCGACACCTCCCTCGCCTATAGCAGAGACACCGGAATTATTTGTTTTTCGACCGGGCATTGAAAGCTCTTTGCTAGCAGTACGAAAGCGATACCCGTTGATGTCGTACTTCTGAAATATACGGACCTTAAAGTCAAAACCATTAGCTATTTGTCTCAATTCATCGTCGACTTGCTCATCTGAATTAGCCGTTTTTTTGAACCAAGAGATGAAACCGGGATAGCCGCCTCCTGTCTTTTCAAGAAGTTCATACTCGAGAATGGATTCTTTCTCGATTGCAACACCATTCGAGAATTGTTCGACGTATCGACTGTATCAATTAATAATAGTTGTTAGACACAAAACTTGTTAAAAGTTGTGAAACAATGTACAGAGCACTTACTCGATGTATGGCCGAACTTCTGTTAAATTGTTCAATATATACATCGTTAGTGTGCGCCACTCCTCAACGCACATCAACTTTGGTTTTCCCACACCAGAAGGTGCGAGCTTCCCTTTGAAAAGGCTGAGATTGGATTCACGTCGTTTGGGGTCGCCCAGATTGTACCGAGGCTTTGGATTATGCAAGCTGTGCATAGTGGCATCATAGTGTGCTGTTACGAAATTTGCCGCCTCCTCGGTAATGAACGCCTCGGCCATCGATGCTTCAATTCTACGTTTATTTTTACATTTTCCTCGAAGTGTTGTCTGCGTTCTTTCAGTTGCGTAGCACCAACGATTTTGCACAGGGCCACCCAATCTTGCCTCGGTTGGGAGATGGAAAATCATGTGTTGCATCGGATTAAAGAAGCCCGGTGGAAAAATCTTCTCTAACTTGCAGAGCAACTCAGGCGCCAACTCTTCCATGTCATCTATCAAGGCACGCGACAACTCTTTAGCACAAAGAACACGGAAGAAATAGCTCCACTCGGCCAATACTAGCCATTCAGCCTCGGGGATATAGCCACGCAACATCACCGGCATTATCCGCTCAAGCCGTATGTGCCAATCATGACTCTTGAGCCCAAAATTTTTATTTTTTCCAATGCTCGCTCCCCTCGCTAGATTCGCAGCATACCCATCGGGGAACAACAACTTTTTTGCACCCACAAGAGGATTTCCCTTATTGCTCCCTTCTCAAGATTGTACCAGGCAGGTGGTTTGGACCAATTTTTTCTTCCTTTCGGTTCTCGCATGTTTAGTGATGGCCTATCACACAGAGTCTCCTGGTCAACTCTAGCCTTTGTATTATCTTTGCCCTTATCAGTGCCAAAAAATGTGCCAAGAAGGGCCTCGGCGATATTCTTTTCAGTGTGCATCATGTCAATGTTGTGTGGAAGTAAGAGGTCTTCGAAGTAGGGGAGATCCCAGATGCATGGCTTGTGGGTCCAGACGTGTTCCTCATTATAACCCAAGAAATACCCTGGACGGTTTGGATCAGGCTCCATAGATTTTAACTGTTCGTTAATTTGTGCCCCCGTCAACGCAGGTGGTGCAGAGTGTTCGACAACTTTACCTTTCATGAAATTCTTCTTGTCTTTTCTGAATGGATGGTCCATAGGCAAGAACTGTCTATGCAAGTCAAAGCATGAATATTTCCCACCCGCCGGCAACCAATGAAACTTAAGAGCTGCCTTGCATTGTGGGCATGGGAACCTTCCATGCACACACCAGGCAACGAAAAGCGCAAATGCTGGCAGATCATGCAACGAGTATTGGTACCAAACATACATTTGAAAGTTCTCTGTCTTAGCTGCGTCGTATGTGTTGACCCCATTCACCCAAGCTTCTTTCAAGTCATCCATCAGCCGTTGCATGTACACACTCATATTCTTCCTCGGGTATTTTGGCCCTGGAACTATCAACGTCAGAAATATGTGCTTTCTTTGCATAATGGATGATGGTGGAAGATTGAGGGGAATGACAAATACAGGCCAGCAACTATATTGGGTAGCCGTCATACCAAAAGGATTGAACCCATCGAGGCTGATGGCGATTCGACAATTCCTTGGTTCTTTAGCTTTTTCCTTATGTATACTATCGAATGCCTTACATGCGTCACCATCTGAAGGGTGTACCAACATCGGAACTCCGTGTTCATCTAATTCTTTCCTAATTCCATGTTTGTGCCATGTCATCTATTTTGCTGTTTCTTCGAGCATGTAAAGTCGTTGAAGTCTTGGTAGGATCGGCAGATACCGTAGGACATCACGGGGATTTTGCTCTGCTTCTTCTCACCTTCACCGTTTTCTACCTCAACATATCTGGAGGACTTGCAAAATGGACAATATGTTTCCTCCGCATACTCTTTCCTAAATAAGGCACATCCCTTCTCACAAGCATGTATCTGCTCATACGGCATCTTGAGTGCACTAAGGATTTTGTCTGACTCATATAGGTTTGAAGGCATAATATGACCTTCTGGTAAAAAGCGCCCAAATAGGGTCATCACTGAGTCAAACAGATCTCTTCCAATGTTGAACTGGGCTTTCAGAGCCATTACTTATGCGATGGCATCTAGCTGAGAAATCTTAGTGTGCTCGTGAAGAGGACGTTTTGAAGACTCCAACATGGCATAGAAGGCTTTCGCGGATTCCTCCATCTCTTCGTCCTTGTTCCGAGCATCATCAAAGTCATTCACCATGTCTTCAATCCCTGTACCATGATCATCGGTGCGCCGACGCAACACCTCGTCTCTGTTACGTTGGGCCGACTCACCATGAAATGTCCACAAGGTATAGCCGGGAGTAAAACCACGCATCTGTAGGTGTTTACCCATTACATCCTTTGTCTGTTGCGAATAATTCTTGCACTTAGTGCAGGGGCACCATGTTTTTGGCTGGCCTTTAGAAAACGCCGTTTCCACGAATTCATAGGTTTTGCTCAACCATTCATCGGTCATATCTCTCTTACTATGGTGACCGGTGTACATCCATTCACGATCAGTCATTCTGGCAAGCTAGCTACATAGTATCCACATATAAAACAATATAAAATATCAATTCATTAAGTATGTTAAATTAATTATGGCCATTTTTTAATCATGGTTAATACATTGGGATGCACGGCATGCACACCTACCAGCTACTAGGTAAAGATGGGTCCTAATCCCACCCGAGTATGTGTAGATTGGGTCATTTCCCACTGCTCTGCTCCCGACCCAACGCAAAATTTCGGCAGCACCTCCCCGCTGTTCTCCTGATACACGTCTCGGCAACTAACCGAGAGGATGTGTACCCGGAGAACAGCAAGGAGGAGCTGTCGAAACTCTGCATGGGATCCGGAGCAAAGCGTGGGAAACGACCCAATCTACACATACCCGGGCTGTCCATGGATAACGTTGGACAATTCGAAAGAATCACCGTTATAAATATGCAAATGCATGCATATTTATGACAGGAACCCTTTCGAACGGGAGACGCATATTGGTTACGCAACACCTTTGCATTTTAATACTAAAAATACCTAGCTAGATAGTGTCATCAGCACGAAGGCCGGAAGAGAGCAAAATAAAGGGGGTGGAGGAGGAGTTAACAAATGTGCTCACTTTCGAATGCAGGGGAGGTCATCGAAAACCAATCCCTCGCGGAGAAGCTACTGCACATTTAAATGCACTCAATCAACACAAATACGCACTCGCGGTAATTAAGCTAACTAATACTAACATCTATCATTTAAATGCATTTTTCTAAAACTCTGAATGTCCATATCTTTACGGTGTAGATTACTCTATATAATATGAAGTTTGCAATATATATTATGTTATTTTTATACTATGGAAATACCAGATATTTCCAATTCAATCTCTCACATATCCGTTTTTGTCAGTTACGCATCCCTCACGTATCTCTATCTCAAAAAATAATATCTCTAACGTATCTCTCTCTCTTAACATATAGTCCAAGTTTTTTACAACTGCACCACGTTCTACTTTGCAGAGTTGTATTTCCTAGTTTGGTACCTTATGTTGGCATGGAGTTTAGAAGCTCAGACGAGGCTTGGTCATATTGGCTTAGCTACGGTGGGCAGAAAGGCTTTGAGGTTAGGAAAAGGTATACAAACAAGAGACGGGGGGAGTGGCAGGTGGTGGTGGTGCAGAAGTTGCAAATGATAGAGTTTATAGGGATAATGCCAAGGAGCCTGAAGGTTACAAGACCAACCTTAGCTTCACTCAGTTGTTGATGGTATAATCTTGCTCATGTAGTTTAAAAATCTAGAATGATCCCAACTAGAGATGGCAAAATCTTGCTCATACGTTATTCTTATTTATTTAATTTTCAGGGGCCAATTACTGATGATCTTTTCACTGGGTCATGGTGAAGTACTGTTGTTTTTCGAAAATGAATCAGAGGGGCCTGACCCGATTAATCACTTGTCACAACAATAAATTGACCCAAATGATAAGTAGCAAAGATAAGGTAATCTTAGCATGATCACCCACTGATAAGCAATACATTGGCTGATAAATCAGTGAATTGGAAAATATCTTGATTATTTTGTGAGTGTATTTTTGCTGAACAGTGGTAAATTAAAAAAACTACGAGTAGGTAAATTAAAAAACTAAGGCCTAGTTTGGTAAAGCGGTTTTTTCAAAACAATAGTATTACAAAACCTCAGTATTTTCGTGTGTGGGCAATAAATACTTTTGGTTTCTAAAAAGCGTAGTTTTTTTCTCAGTTTTGGTAAAACTGTGGAGGCGTTTGGCAAATGGCAATTTTTAGTAAGTTTCTCTAATTTTGAAAGATTGTTCTGTCGTTGCATGGATAATCTTGACGATAACTATAGCCAAACCTAACTCAGCTGTACTCACGGCCGGATCAACTCGTGCTAACAGGCACCGTATACATGTTGGGCATGAGCAGGTTCTCTCTGTAGTGCTAGAATACATAGTCGAGTTATCTCTTGTGATGCATCAAAGGCGGAGCGTTGTGACAGGCACTGAAGGTGCAGCTCGTGCGTCTAGAAGTGATCAGAAGCAACACACCCCTGTAAGAATCGCCTCCGCGTGCACTTGTTTCCGGCCGGTGCTAAGTCATACGTACATCTATGCAGTATGCACACCTCGATCTTGCCTTACTAGCCAGATAGATCTATCGTCTAGCAACTATTGGTCATAAGTTGATGGATTTAGAGAGACCAATGAGCCAGCGTTTCTCAGTTTTAAAAAAAGAGGTCCCGACCTCTTTTTCAAATACTACAATAATACCATAGTTTTAGAGATACTATGGTTTGTTAGCCTGCAGTATTTTTTTAATTCAAACACCTTAAAGTATTTAATACTGAAGTTTTTTCATAAACCACAGTATTCCTAGAAAACCTTAAAAATACTTAGCTTCCAAACGCACCCTAAGTAGCAAAGATAAGGTAATCTTAACAGTGGTAAACTAGTTGATTTTTCTCTCCTCTTGTGACCCGGGATGCTTTTTCTTCCATGCAGGGGCAGAGACAAGGGCGAACGAGTAGGGGCCTGACACGATTAATTCGTCCGGCGGCTGCCGGCGGGGGGGCGGCGGGGGCCCGAGCCGGAGGAGGAGGAGGCGACTCCGGCGGCGTCGGGCGAGGGGGGGGGGGCGGGGGCCGGGGCGGGCGGCGCCTCGTCGTCCGGCGGCTGGCGGCGGGGGGGGGGGGGGCGGGGCAGCGGGGGCCCGAGCCGGAGGAGGAGGATGGGGACTCCGGCGGCGGGGGCCGGGGCGGCGGCGGGGGAGCGGCGGGGGGCGGCGGGGGCCGGGGCGGCGGGGGCCCGAGCCGGAGGAGGAGGAGGAAACTCCGGCGGCGGGGGGGGGGGGGCGGCGGGGGCCCGAGCCGGAGGAGGAGGAGGGGACTCCGGCGGCGGGGGCCGGGGCGGCGGCGGGGGCTGGCGCGGCGCAGTGCGGGGGAGAGCAGCTGTATGCGTGTGGGAGGGTGAGAGAGAGGACGGTGAGAGAGAGAGAAGAGGTAGGCACGGGGGATAAGGCAGTTTTTTTTTCTTTGCCCTCAGCCAGCTGTCGGCAAAGACAGCCGTTAGTCTTTGCCCTTAGCTGGCTGTCGGCAAAGAGAGCCCCCGTTTTTTTCTGGTCGAGGCGGCGACTGTGTTAGCCCCTATGCTTCAGCCTTTCTATGCCGACAGCTTTTTTTGTCCTTTGCCGTCAGCTGGCTACCGGCTTAGATAAAGCGGACGGCAGATATTTTATTTGCCGTCAGCCCCTCCTATGCCGTCAGCTTTTATTTTGGCTGAGGGCAAAGTCTCTTTGCCCTCAGCCCCGTGAAATTGCTGACGGCAAAGCTTAAAGCTGTCGACAAACTAGCAGATTCCAGTAGTGTATGAGTTCTTCATGACTAATGTTGAGTCCTTGGTTTAGATGCACTTTCACCTTCCACCATCACTATCTTCTTAGTGCCGCGCAACTTTCGCCGGTGCACAAAACCCACCATTAGCCTCCCTCAAAACAGCCACCATACCTACCTACTATGGATTTTGCAAAGTCACTCCGAGATATATTGCCATGCAACTACCACCATGATATGTGCCACCACGTCTACATTGCCTTTGCACGATCATAAGATAGCTAGCATGATGTTTCCATTGATGCCATGCTAGATTTTTGCCACGGTACACTACCGAAGGCATTCCATATAGAGTCATAATTGCTCTAAGTTTTGAGTTGAAAGTGTGATGATCATCATTATTGGAGCATTGTCCCATGTGAGGAAATAAAAGAGGCCAAATAAGACCATAAAAAAAGAGGCCAAAGAGCCCACCAAAATAAAAAAAATGAGAGAAAAAGAGAGAAGGGACAATGCTACCACTTTTCCACACTTGTGCATTTTGAGCACCATGATCTTCATGATTGAGAGTCTCTCGTTTTGTCACCACCATATAGCTAGTGGGAAATTCTCATTATAAAACTTGGCTTGTATATTCCAATGACAGGCTTCCTCAAAATTGCCTTAGGTCTTCATGAGCAAGCAAGTTGGATGCACACCCTCTAGTTTTCTTTAAGAGCTTTCACATACTTGTAGCTCTAGTGCATCATTTGTATGGAAATCCCTACTCATTCACATTGATATCTATTGATGAGCATCTCCACAGCTCATTGATATTCCTAGTTAATGTGACTATCTTCTCCTTTTTTGTCTTGCAACCTCCACCACATTCCACACCATCTATAGTGCTATAACCATGGCTCACGCTCATGTATTGCGTGAGAGTTGAAAATGTTTGAGAAAGTAAAGGTGTGAAACAATTACTTGGCCAATATCGGGGTTGTGCATGATTTAAACTCGTTGTGCAATGATGATAGAGCATAGCCAGACTATATGCTTTTGTAGGGATAACTTTCTTTTGACCTTGTTATTTTGAAAGTTCATGATTACTTTGCTAGTTTGCTTGAATTATTATTGTTTCCACGTCAATAGCAAACTATTTTTTTGAATCTAATGGATCTGAACATTCACGTCACATAAGAGGAATTACAAAGGACACCTATGCTAGGTAGCATGAAAGCATCAAAATTTCATTCTTATCACTTCCCTACTCGAGGACGAGTAGGAGTTAAGCTTGGAGATGCTTGATACGTCTCAAGCATATCTATAATTTTTGATGGTTTCACGCTGTTATCTTGCCTTCTTTGTATGTTTTATGTACCTTTTTATATCTTTTTGGGACTAACTTATTAATTAGTGCCAAGTGCCAGTTCCTGTTTTTTCCGTGTTTTTGACTCTTTTCAGATCTGATTTTGGAACGGAGTCCAAACGGAAGAAAAAACCCGAAATGATTTTTTCCCGAACGGAAGAAGTCGAGGGGCTTTTGGGCCAAGCCAGGTGGGCTCCAGGGATCCCACAAGCCCCCACTCCGCCACCAGGGGGAGGCGGTGGGCAGGCTTGTGGCCTCCCTGGCCGCCCCCTGACCTAGGTCTTTGGCCTATAAATTCCCAAATATTCCGCAAAAAACCAGGGGAGCCTCGAAAATACTTTTCCGCCGCCGCAAGCTTCCGTTTCCGCGAGATCTCATCTGGAGACCCTTCCCGGCACCCTGCCGGAGGGGACTTTGGAGGTGGAGGGCTTCTTCATCATCATCATCGCCCCTCCAATGACTCGTGAGTAGTTCACTTCAGACCTACGGGTCCGTAGTTAGTAGTTAGATGGCTTCTTCTCTATCTTGGATCTTCAATACAAAGTTCTCCACGATCTTCATGGAGATCTATCCGATGTAATCTTCTTTGGCGGTGTGTTTGTCGAGATCCGATGAATTGTGGACTTGTGATCAGATTATCTATGATATATATTTGAGTCTTTCCTGATTTCTTATATGCATGATTTGATATCCTTGTAAGTCTCTCCGAGTCTTGGGTTTTGTTTGGCCAACTAGATCTATGATTCTTGCAATGGGAGAAGTGCTTGATTTTGGGTTCTGCCATGTGGTGACCTTACCCAGTGACAGTAGGGGAAGCAAGTCACACATCAAGTAGTTACCATCAAGGGTAAAAAGATGGGGTTTTTATGATTGGTTTGAGATTATCCCTCTACATCCTGTCATCTTGCTTAAGGCGTTACTCTGTTCTTATGGACTTAATACACTAGATGCATGCTGTATAGCGGTCAATGTGTGGAGTAATAGTAGTAGATGCAGAAAGTATCGGTCTACTTGTTTCGGACGTGATGCCTATAGAAATAATCATTGCATAGATATCGTCACGACTCTGCACAGTTCTATCAATTGCTCGACAGTAATTTGTTCACCCACCGTCTACTTGCTTTCATGAGAGAAGCCACTAGTAAACACTACGACCCCCGGGTCTATTCATATCGATTGTTTATATCTCCGCTTTTACTTTGCTTTGTTTCTTTGTTGCTTTCAGTTCTCACTTGGCAAACAATCTATAAGGGATTGACAACCCCTTCATAGCATTGGGTGCAACCTTTTGTGTTTGTGCAGGATCTTGAGATACTCTTCCGCCGGACTGATACCTTGGTTCTCAAACTAAGGGAAATACTTACCGTCGCTGTGCTACATCACGCTTTCCGCTTCGAGGGAACAGAGTCCAAACGGAATAAAATCCCAGAAAAGATTTTTTCGGAACAAAAGAAGATCGGGAAGCTTGAGGGCCAAGGCAGGGGAGCCTTAGGGGCCCCATAAGCCCCCACCCTGCGGCCAGGGGGTAGACCGCGGCCCACAGGCTTGTGGGCCCCCTGAGTGCCCCCTGACCTAGGGGTTGCGCCTATAAATTCCCTAAAAATCCCAAAAAAATCAGGAGATCATCGAAATTACTTTTCCGCCGCCGCAAGCTTCTGTCTCCGCAATATCCCATCTGGGGCACGTTCTGGTGCCCTGCCGGAGGGGGGATTCGGACACGGAGGGCTTCTTCATAAACACCATGACCTCTCCGTTGATGCATGAGTAGTTCACCATAGACCTACGAGTCCATATCTAGTAGTTACATGGCTTCTTCTCTCTCTTGGATCTTCAATACAAAGTTCTCCATGATCTTCATGGAGATCTATCCGATGTAATCTTCTTTTGCGGTGTGTTTGTCGAGATCCGGTGAATTGTGGATTTATGATCAGATTATCTATGAATCTTATTTGAGTTTCTTCTAATCTCTCTTATGCATGATTTCATATCCTTGTAATTCTCTTCGAGTTGTGGGTTTTGTCTGGCCAACTAGATCTATGATTCTTGCAATGGCTGAAGTGCTTGGTTTTGGGTTCATACCGTGCGGTGACCTCAGCTAGTGACAGAGGGGTAGCGAGGCACGCATCGTGTTGTTGCCATCAACGGTAAAAATATGGGGTTTTCATCATCGGTTTGAGATTATCCCTCTACATCATGTAATCTTGCTTAAGGCGTTACCCTATTCGTCATGAACTCAATACACTAGATGCATGCTGGATAGCGGTCGATGTGTGGAGTTATAGTAGTAGATGCAGAAAGTATCGGTCTACTTGTATCGGACGTGATGCCTATATGTATGATCATTGCCTTAGATATTGTCATGACTTTGCGCGGTTCTATCAATTGCTCGACAATAATTTGTTCACCCACCGTGATATTTGCTATTTGAGAGAAGCCTCTAGTGAACACTATGGCCCCCAGGGTCCACTCCACACCATATTTTCAGCCTTACACTTTTTACTTCGTTGTACTTTCCGCCTTTAGATCTCACTTTGCAAACAATCTCGAAGGGATTGACAACCCCTTTGAAGCGTTGGGTGCAAGCTTGTTTGTGTTTGCGCAGGTACTCTGGACTTGACGAGGCCCTCCTTCTGGATCGATACATTGCTTCTCAAACTGAGGGAAATACTTACTGCTCCTGTGCTGCATCACCCTTTCCTCTTCAAGGGAAAAATCAACGCAAACCAGAGAAGTAATAAGAAGAATTCCTAAGCGCCAGGGAAGGACTTTTGTTGCCGCAGCAAGCAACTATACGGGCTGGGTCCGTAACTTGAGGCTCATCCTCATAGCTTCCAAGAAAATATATGTCCTTGATGCACCGCTAGGTGAATCACCCGTTTTCCCAGTGGCTCAAGACGTTATGAATTCCTGGTAGTCGCGTAATGATGATTACTCCCTGGTTCAGTGCGGCATGCTTTACAGTTTAGAACCGGGGCTCCGAAAGTGTTTTGAGCAACATGGAGCATATGAGATGTTCCAAGAGCTGGAACAGGTTTTCCAAGCTCATGCCCGGGTCAAGAGATATGAAGTCTCCGACATGTTCTTCAGTTGTAAGATGGAGGAAAATGGTTCTATCAGCGAGCACATACTCAAAATGTGTGGGTTCCACAACCGCTTGTCTTAGCTCGGAGTTAATCTTCCGGATGACTCGGTTATTGACAGAATCCTCCAGTCGCTTCCACCTAGCTATAAGAGCTTTGTGATGAACTACAACATGCTAGGAATGGAGAATACCATTCCCGAGTTGTATTTAATGCTGAAATCAGCGGAGGTGGAAATCAAAAAGGAACATCAAGTGTTGATGGTGAATAAGACCACTAGTTTGAAGAAAGTCAAGGGTAAGAAGAACTTCAAGAAGGACGGCAAAGCAGTTGCCGCGCCCGGTAAACCAGTTGCCAGGAAGAGGCCCAAGAATGGACCTAAGCCTGAGACTGGGTGCTATTATTGCAAGGGAAACGATCACTGGAAGCGGAACTACCCCAAGTACTTAGCGGATAAGAAGGCCGACAACGTCAAAGGTATATATGATATACATGTTATTGATGTGTACCTTATCAGTGCTCGTAGTAGCTCCTGGGTATTTGATACCAGTGTGATTGCTCACATTTGTAACTCAAAACAGGAGCTGCGGAATAAGCGGAGACTGACGAAGGATGAGGTGACGATGCGCGTCGGGAATGGCTCCAAGGTTGATGTGATCGCCGTTGGCATGCTACCTCAACATATACCTTCGGGATTTGTTTTAAACCTCAATAATTGTTATTTAATACCAGCTTTGAGCATGAACATTGTATCGGAATCTTGTTTGATGCGGTATGGCTACTCATTTAAATCTGAGAATAATGGTTGTTCTATTTATATGAGAGATATGTTTTATGGTCATGCCCCGCTGGTCAATGGTTTATTCTTAATGAATCTCAAACGTGAGGTTACACATATTCATAGTGTGAGTACCAAAATATGTAAGGTTGATAATGATAGTCCCACATACTTGTGGCAGTGCCGCCTTGGTCATATCAGTGTCAAACGCATGAAGAAACTCCATACAGATGGATTTTTGGAGTCACTTGATTTTGAATCATTTTACACGTGCGAACCGTGCCTCATGGGCAAGATTACTAAGGCTCTGTTCTCTGGAACAATGGAGTGAGCAACCAACTTGTTGGAAATAATACATACCGATGTATGCGGTCCAATGAGCGTTGAGGCTTGCGGTGGCTATCATTATGTTCTCACCCTCACTGATGACTTAAGCAGATATGGGTATGTCTACTTACTGAAACACAAGTCTAAGACCTTTGAAAGGTTCAAGGAATTTTAGAGCGAGGTAGAGAATCAACATGAAAAGAAAATAAAGTTCTTACGATATGTTCTTGGAGGAGAATATTTGAGTCACGAGTTTGGCACACACTTAGGAAATGTGGAATTGTTTCACAACTCACTCCACCTGGCACACCTCAGTGTAACGGTGTGTCTGAACGTCGTAATCACACTCTATTAGATATGGTGCGATCTACGATGTCTCTTACTAATTTATCGCTATCCTTTTGGGGATATGCATTGGAGACTGCCGCATTCACTTTAAATATGTATAAATCCATTGACACGACACTGTATGAATTATGGTTTGGGAAGAAACCTAAGCTATCGTTTCTGAAAGTTTGGGAATGCGATGCTTATGTCAAGAAACTTCAACCTGAAAAGCTCGAACCAAAATCGGAAAAGTGTATCTTCATAGGATACCCTAAGTAAACTATTGGGTATACCTTTTATCTCAGATCCGAAGGCAAGATCTTTGTTGCCAAGAATGGATCCTTTCTAGAGAAAGAGTTTCTCTCAAAAGAAGTGAGTGGGAGGAAAGTAGAACTTGATGAGGTAGTTGTACCCCCTCTCGAACCGGAGAGTAGCGCAGCACAGGGAAATGTTTCTGGGGTGCCTGCACCGGCTAGAGAGGAAGTTAATGACGATGATCATGAAACTTTGGATCAAGTTGCTACTGAGCTTCGTAGGTCCACGAGGACACGTTCCGCACCAGAGTGGTACGACAACCGTGTCCTGGAAATCATGTTGTTAGACAACAGTGAACCTCCGAACTATGAAGAAGCAATGGCAGGCCCGGATTCCAACAAATGGCTTGAAGCCATGAAATCCGAGATAGGATCCATGTATGAGAACAAAGTATGGACTTTGGTGGACTTGCTCGATGATCAGCGAGCCATATAAAATAAATGGATCTTTAAGAAGAGGACTGACTCAGATGGTAATGTGACCATCTATAAGGCTCGACTTGGTGCTAAGGGCTATCGACAAGTTCAAGGAGTTGACTACGATGAAACTTTCTCACCCGTAGAGATGCTAGAGTCCGTCCGAATCATGTTAGCAGTTGCCTCATTTTATGATTATCTGATCTGGAAAATGGACATCAAAACGGCATTCCTTAACGGTTTTCTTAAGGAATAATTATTTATGATGGAGACGGAAGGTTTTGTCGATCCTAAAAATACTGACAAGGTATGCAAGCTCCAGCGCTTCATCTATGGGCTGGTGCAAGCATCTCGGAGTTGGAACATTCGCTTTGATGAGGTGATCAAAGCATTTGGGCTTGCACAAACTTATGGAGAAGCCTGGATTTACATGAAAGTGAGTGGGAGCTCTATAGCATTTCTCATATTATATGTGGATGACATATTGTTGATGGGAAATGATATAGAACTTTTGGAAAGCATAAAGGCCTATTTGAATAAGTGTTTTTCAATGAAGGACCTTGGAGAAGCTTCTTACATACTAGGCATCAAGATCTATAGAGATAGATCGAGACGCCTCATTGGTCTTTCACAAATCACATACCTTGACAAGATATTGAAAAAGTTCAATGTGGATAAGTCCAAGAAGGTTTCTTGCCTGTATTGCAAGGTGTGAGGTTTAGCACATCTCAATGCCCGACCATGACACAAGATAGACAAAAGATGAGTATCGTCCCTGTTTAGCAGATCTCTGGCAATGGCTAGATAAATGCTATTCTCGATTGCTCAACAATTAGAAATTTTCTTGCAATGACCCACCAGCGCGTGGGATCGAGGCAGTTTTCGAGGGTAGAGTATTCAACCCAAATTTGTTGGTTCGCCGGACAGGAAGTGAGAAGATACTCTCAAATATTAGCAGCTGAATGTGTTAGATTCAACCACACCTGAAAGATTAGTATCTGCAAGCAAAGTATCAACAGCAAAGTAATATGATAACAACGGTGTCAGAAACAATCTATTGACGGCAGACTATTCCTAACGATTGTATCAATGGCGCCAGAAGTTGCTGGTAGACGGGAAATATTCTTTCCCATCAACGACGTGCGAACCAGTATTGTAGCAGGTAGCAGTAGTGTAATGAGTAGCAGCACTCGCAAGGAACAACAGTAGTGAAAGCAGTAGAAAGTAGCAATAGTAGCAAGTAACAGCAGAGCAAGCAAGTAACAACAGCAACAACAGTAGTAACAGGAGGAGAGCAAGACAAGTAACAACAATAGTGGGACAAACTCGTAGGCAATGGGTCGGTGATTTGTTTGGATGATATTCATCATGCAACAGTTATAACACGGAGAGATATGTGGCTAGCTCCCGTTCGTCAATGTGATGTAGGCATGCATTCCATGTGTCATCATACGTGCTTAGGGAAAAGAACTTGCATGACATCTATTGTCCATCCCTCCCGTGGCAGCGGGGTCCAAAAGGAAACTACGGGATATTAAGGTTCTCCTTTTAATAAAGAACCGGACCAACGCATTAGAACTTGGTGAACACATGAACTACTCAAACTATGGTCATCATCGGGAGTTGTTCCGGTTATTGTCACTCGGGGTTGCCGGGTCATAACACATAGTAGGTAACTACAACTTGCAAGATCGGATCTAAAACACACATATATTGGTGACACCATAATAATTTCAGACCTGAAATCATGGCACTCGGGCCCTAGTGACAAGCATTAAGCATGGCAAAGTAGTAGCAACATCAATCTCAGAACATAGTGGATACTATGGATCAATCCCCGTCAAAACTAACTCGATTACATGATAGATCTCATCCTACTCATCACCGCCTAGCGAGCCTACGAGTAGATTACTCACGAACGATGAAGAGCTTCATGGAATTGGAGAGGGAAGAAGGTTGATGATGACGATGGTGACGATTTCCCCTCTCCGCAGCCCAAAACGGACTCCAGATCTGCCCTCCAGATGAAGAACATGATGTGGCGGCGCCTCCGTATCGCAAACGCGATGAAATCTTCTCTCCTGATTTTTCTGGGATGACCTGGGCGACAGGGCCACATGGGCCCCACAAGCTTGCTAGCCGCCACCAGGGGGATTGGCGGCTACAGGGCTTGTGGCCCACTAGCCCATCCCCTCCGGTGGATCTTTGCGCAGGTATTTTTCATATTTTCCAGAAATATTCTCCGTAAATTTTCAGGACGTTCGGAGAACTTTCATTTCTGCACAAAAACAGCACCAAGGTAATTCTGCTGAAAACAACATCAGTCCAGGTTAGTTCCATTCAAATCATGCAAATTAGAGTCCAAAACAAGGGCAAAAGAGTTTGGAAAAGTAGATACGATGGAGACGTATCAGTCCCCTATAGCCATAGGCTCTATTATGTATGACATGTTTTGTACCAGACCTGATGTGAACCTTGCCATAAGTTTGGTAGGAAGGTACCAAAGTGATCCCGGTGTGGATCACTCGACAACGGTCAAGAATATCTTAAGTACATGAAAAGTACTAAAGATATGTTTCTCTTTTATGGAGGTGCGAAAGACCTCGTCGTAAAGGGTTATGTCGATGCTATCTTTGACACAGATCCGGATGACTCCAAGTCACAAACCGGATACGTGTATATTTTGAATGGTGGGGCAGTCAGCTGGTGCAGTTGCAAGTAAAGCGTCGTGACGACATCTACATGTGAAGCGGAATACATAACTGTTTTGGAAGTAGCACGGGGAGGAGTCTGGATGAAGGAGTTCATCACCGACCTAGGAGTGATTCCCAGTGCGTCGGGCCCGATGACTCTCTTCCGTGACAACGGTGGAGATATTGCCATTGCCAAGGAGCCCAGATTTCACAAGAAGACCAAGCACATCAAGCGCCACTTCAACTCCATTCCTGGATACATTCACGACGGAGATATATATATATTTGTAAAGTACATACGGATTTGAATGTCGCATATCCATTGACTAAACCTCTTCCACGAGCGAAACATGATCAACACAAGAACTCTATGGGTGTTCGATTCATCACAATATAACTAGATAACTGACTCTAGTGCAAGTGGAAGACTGTTGGAAATATGCCCTAGAGTCAATAATAAAATGGTTATCATTATATTTTCTAGTTCATGATAATTGTCTATTGTTCATGCTATAATTGTATTAATCGGAAACCGTAATACATGTGTAAATACACAGACCACAACATGTCCCTAGTAAGCCTCTAGTTGACTAGCTCGTTGATCAATAGATGGTCATGGTTTCCTGACCATGGACATTGGATGTCATTGATAACGGGATCACATCATTACGAGAATGATGTGATGGACAACACCCAATCCTAAGCATAGCACAAGATCGTGTAGTTCGTCTGCTAGAGCTTTTCTAATGTGAAGTATCATTTCCTTATACCATGAGATTTTGCAACTCCCGGATACCGTAGGATTACTTTGGGTGTATCAAACATCACAACATAAACGGGTGATTATAAAGGTGCACTACAGGTATCTCCGAAAGTGTCAGTTGGGTTGGTACGAATCGAGACTGGGATTTGTCACTCCGTGTGACGGAGAGGTATCTCTGGGCCCACTCGGTAATACATCATCATAGTGAGCTCAATGTAACTAAGGGGTTAGCCATGAGATTATGTGTTACAGAACGAGTATAGAGACTTACCGGTAACGAGATTGAACAAGGTGTAGGGATACCGACGATCGAATCTCGGGAAAGTATCATACATATAGAAAAAGGGAATTGTATACGGGATTGAGTGAATCCTTGACATCGTGGTTCATCCGGTGAGATCATCGTGGAATATGTGGGAGCCAATATGGGTATCAAGATCCCGCTATTGGTTATTGGACGGAGAGGTGTCTCGGTCATGTCTGCATGGTTCCTGAACCCGTAGGGTCTACACACGTAAGGTACAGTGACGCTAGAGTTGTAACGAGAATTGTATATGTGGTTACCGAAGGTTGTTCGGAGTCCCGGATAAGATCCCGAACATCATGAGGAGTTCCGGAATAGTCTGGAGGTGAAGATTTATATATGGGAAGTCTAGTTTCGGTCACCGAAAAGGTTTCGGGGTTTATCGGTATTGTACCAGGACCACCGAAAAGGTACCGGGGGTCCACCGGGAGGGTCCACCTGTCCCGGGGACCACATGGGCCGAAATTGGAGGGAACCATCTCCGTGGTGGGCTAGTGCGAGCCACCTAGGAGGCCCAAGGCGCCTAGGGCAAAAACCCTAGGGCGTGGGGCTGCCTCCCTCCAACTTGGGAGGCAAGCCACCCCTAGGGCTGCTGTCGCCCCCTCCTTGTGCTGCCGCCGCCCCTCCTAGGGTTTCCTAGGGTGGCTGGCCCCCTCTCCCCTTTCTCCTATAAATAGTGGAGGGTTGGGAGGGCTGCGCACACCCCTGAACCTCTCCCCTTGGCACAGTCCTACCTCTCCATTTCTCCTCCTCCGTGGTGCTTG
Source organism: Hordeum vulgare subsp. vulgare (assembly GCF_904849725.1). Lineage (NCBI taxonomy): Eukaryota > Viridiplantae > Streptophyta > Magnoliopsida > Poales > Poaceae > Hordeum > Hordeum vulgare. The sequence continues at coordinate 196,774,801 of NC_058524.1, forward strand.
GCGAAACCCTGCTAGAGAACCACAAGCTCCACCGCCACCACGTCGTCGTGTTGCCGGAGCTCTCCTCAACTTCTCCGTCACCCTTGCTGGATCAAGAAAGAGGAGACGTCCCCAGGTTGTACATGTGTTGAACGCGGAGGCACCATTCATTCGGTGCTTGGATCGGATCACCGCGAGTACGACTCCATCAACCGCGTTCATAGTAACGCTTCCGCTTAGCGATCTTCAACGGTATGAAGATGCTCTCCCTCTCTCATTGCTAGCGTCTCCTAGATTGACCTTGGTGACATGTAGGTAAATTTTTGAATTACTACTACGTTCCCCAACAGATACAAGTGTAGAAATGATAGTAGATATTTATTTTTGTAATAGGAACAATAAAAACAACAAGGTAGCAAGTAAAAAAGTGAGCATAAATGGTATTGCAATGCTCGAAAATGAGGTCTAGGGTCCATACTTTCGCTAGTGCAATATCTCAACAATGCTAATATAATTGGATCGCATAAAATCCCTCCAGGCACTATGAAGAATCACTCCGAAGTTCCTATTTAGAAGAGGACATAAGAAGAAATTGTTTGTAGGGTACGAAACCACCTCAAAGTTATTCTTTCCGATCAATCTTTCCAAGAGTTCGTACTAAGATAACAAGTTATCCTTTCCAATAGATATATCAAGAGTTCATACTAAAATAACACCATAGAAAATTCAGATTCATAATACTCAATCCAACACAAAGAACTTCAAGGAGCACACCAGGATTTCTATCAGAGAACATAGTTTGAAAACGTGCAATCAACCCCGATGCCTAACTTACCCCAATGTCACCTGGGAATCCGCGAGTTGATGCTACAACATATATCAAGTGAATCACTTGAATACCCCAATGTCACTATGGGTATCCTTATGCAAGACATATATCATGTGCTCTCAAACATGAATATTCAATCCAACATAATGAGACCTTAAAGTGAAAGACTCAATTCATCACAACAATAGCATGGGACAAACACCATATGATCCAACTATATTAACAAGGACCGTGATATATCAAGATCATGACATCTCAAGAACAAGAGAGAGAGATAGATTAAACACATAGGTACCGGTAGAAACCCTTAGCCCCGAGGGTGGACAACTCCCGCCTCGTCATGGCCTCCACCGGGATGATGAAGATGGCCATCAGAGATGATCTCCCCCTCTGACATGGTGCCGGAATAGGCTCCCGGTTGTTTTTTGTGGCTACAGAGGCTTGCGGCGGTGCAACTTCCCGTCTAGGGTTACTTCTGGAGGTTTCTATATTTATAGGATTTTTGGGTGTTGGAATCACGCCAAGATGGGCCACAAGGTGCCCACTAGATACTAGGCCGCGCCAGGGGGGCTGGCTTGCCCTTGTGTCTAGTGGGCATTAGGGGGCTCCCTCTGGTCAGACTGGGCATTTAGTTAGACCGAACCGATCAGTTCGGTGCTTCGGGTCCTTTTCAAATTCGGTTTGCTGATTCTCTTGACCGATCGGTCATCGAGGAAAACAATGACCGAGACTTCGATCTACCGAGTATTCGGTTCGATCCTCGGGTATAAAATAATAGAACCGATATTGGATGGGAAGCCAGAAATCATGGGACAAATCTTGGGGAAATAAATATTGCCGCCGAATGAAACATATCGAAACATGCTAGCCTATGAGGGAATGGTAAGAGGAAATAATTGTTGCACGATCTCGTCGGAAGCGGGTCGCCGGCGGTGAAGGAACAACGGCCTCGACCGCTTAAGACCGATGAAGATCATTGTCCATAGCTGCGAGGAACTGGGGTCCTCCGCTGCTAGGGAGCCATGGGCACCATCGACCGCCTCCGCCGCTAGGGAGCCGTGGGTGTTGCCGCTAAGAAGCCATGACCGCAAGAGCGCAGCGGATGCCATGAGAGTTAGGAAAATGGAGGCGGCGGTGCCGCAAGATGTGAGTCAAGCATTGAACGCATATTCTAAATCAGATTTGTTGAGATGCGTGGGTTGTTTGCCTACGTTTGCTTGTGTAGAGAAAATGCTGGAAACAAGCCTCGTGTACAGTTGATGTTGGATGGTCCACTAGTCGTGTAACGTGGATGGTTGGTGAAAGGATGTGGATGTCGCCTAGAGGGGGGGGGGTGAATAGGCGTTTTTAAATAATTACGATTTAGGCTTGAACAAATGCAGAATAAAACTAAAGGTTAATTTATCAAGCACAAAACCTAAAACAACTAGGCTCACCTATGTGCACCAACAACTTATGCTAAGCAAGATTAAACAACTAAGTGATAGCAAGATATATGACAAGAAACAATATGGATATCACAGAGTAAAGTGCATATATAAAGGGTTCGGGTAAGTGATAACCGAGGCACTTGGAGACGATGACGTATCCCGAAGTTCACACCCTTGCGGATGCTAATCTCCGTTGGAGCGGTGTGGAGGCACAATGCTCCCCAAGATGCCACTAAGGCCACTGTAATCTCCTCACGCCCTCGCACAATGCAAGATGTCGTGATTCCACTAAGGGACCCTTGAGGGCGGTCACCGAACCCGTACAAATGGAAACCCTTGGGGGCGGTCACCCGTACCCGTACAAATTGCTCGGGGCAATCTCCACAACCTAATTGGAGACACCGACGCTTGCCCGGAGCTTTACACCACAATGATTGAGCTCCGAGACACCACCAAGATTCTAGGACGCCAAAGCATCCACGAAGAACAATCTTTAGGGTACTAAGTACCAAAAGGTAATAAGCTTCTCAAACTTCACTTCCATGTATCACCGTGGAGAACTCAAACATATGCACCGAATGCAATGGCAAGAACAAACGAAGTGGACAAGTCCCTCACACTCAAATCCCCCACAACAACAAAAGCTATGGATAAATATGAGAGGAAGAACAAGGAGATCACAAAGAACTCCAAGATCAAGATCCAAGGGGTTCCCCTCACATAATGGAGAAATTGATTGGTGGAGATGTGGATCTAGATGTCCTCGATGTTTTCCCTCAATAACTAGCAAGAATCATTGGAGGGATTGAGAGTTAGCAAGCTCGAAGAAGGTCAACAATGGGGGAAGAACATGAGCTGAAGAGATAAGGTTCGATGGGGAAGAGGACCCCCTTTTATAGGTGGGAAAAAACCAACCGTTATGCTTCACAGCCCACTCAGAGCGGTACTACCGCTCATGGGAGCGGTACTACCGATCGGTAGGTTCACCAGACATATGGAGGCAAAAAGGATGCGCAAATAAAGTCCGACGGAGCGGTACTACCGCTCGTGGGAGTGGTACTACCGCTCGGTAGATTCACCAGCCATGCTGAGGCAAAAATAATGTGCAAATAAAGTCCGACGGAGCGGTACTACTGCTTGGCACAAGCGGTACTACAGCTCGCCACAAAAACTGCCTTAACTTTCGCATACATACTCCGAATTCAACGAAACCAAGTTTGTTGGAAAGCTAAACATGGGCTAACACAATCTTGATATAAATATCAATAAGAAGCAAGTGAGAAAAGGCCCATATGAAAATGGTGAGAACCCTTCTTCGAATAAGACCGGTAAAAACTCCCAACATCGAAAACATCATAGAAGATGCATATGGACTTCGTTTTCGATGAACTCGAGCTTGTCATGAAGATGACCATAAGATCTAAAACTCACAAAGAGAAACACCAAACAAGAACCAAGAAGTATGATGCAAGCATGCAAATGGTTTGAGCTCTCAACGAACGATACGATCAAGCTACTCATTTGAGAGCCCCCCTTGACAGCACGACAATCTATCCTAAAACAGAAAACCTATCAAGGGCAAACCTATTTGTTGCACCTCGTCCTCTTGAGCTAGATAACGACGATCTTGGCTTCCTCAAGATGGACCACCTTTCTTGATTGTGTTGGCTTGATGAAGACTAGTTGATTGCTCCCCCATACACACTATGGGTGAGCCGCTCTTCAGCATATCTTCACAAGTCCATTGCCACCATCCTCCACCACTTGACGTCATCCTCCATGGGTTGTATGAGATCTTAATCTTGATGCAAGCCCATGGAAACAAACCTAACCCCACATAGAACTCTCACGAAGACCGTGGGTTAGTACACAAACACGTAATGGACAATTCTTACCGTACCATGGGATCACTTGATCCCTCTTGGTACATCTTGTACGCTTTGTGTGTTCATCATCTTGATTTACTATTTGTCTCATGATCTTGATGAACCTTGTGTATGTATGACCATTGTTTGTATAATACCTTGAATACCACCTTGGTCATCATATAAACTCCTTGAACCCAATAGATGGACTTCAAGAAGTGCCTATGGACAAATCCTATAAATATAACTTAAGGCAACCATTAGTCCATAGGAATTGTCATCAATTACCTAAGCCACATATGGTGAGATATGCTCTAACAATCTCCCCCATTTTGGTAATTGATGACAACCACTTCAAGAGAGTTTATAGAAGGAAATAAGCATAACCAAGCGCACACATACAAAGCAATAATGCATGCGTGCAAGATGTAAATGTTTACGCAATAAAAGCAAAACCCTCTAAACATATCCAAAGTAAACTCTCTAAACTTCTCCCCCATTGGAATCGATTGCCCAAATGGACGAAGGGTTTAGAAAGCCAATATAGTAGGTGGTCCTCCAAAAAGTGTGTACTTCTTAGCAAATGAGTGCAAAGAAATACACAAATACAATGATAAGTAGTTGGAGGAAAACAAACTATATTGAGGACCCAAAGATTGCAAAAAGAAGGATCATATGGCACAAAGACATACAAAATAGAAGCAAGCAATCAAAAGATACCATATGGAACAAACAATCACATGGTCCTTCGAACCATATGAATAAAAGATACTATGATAAAGGCAAAGGAGTGTTTTGTCAAAACTAGAGAAGCTCCCCATGATTTGTGCAGTAATAAGAGATTTTTGTATTTGATACAAGTGCACAAAATAGGATAGTTTCTCCCCCAAAATTAATAAAAACACACAACAAGTGCAAGAAGATAGATGAGACAATAAGCATATCACTTGCACAAAACAAATGGTTGAGCAACATGTAAAAGAAGCAACTTAAGATAGGCTCAACCAAAATAATGTGTGTGAGTCATGGCAAAGCACTTGAGAAGACTAAGATAAGGATGATCATTACTCATCAACATAGTCTTGATGAAATGAGAAACAAAGTGCAACACATATCCTTACCACACACACTACTAGAAAATGGGTTCACAAGCTTACTAAAAAACAAATTGAGAACCAACGCTTGGGACAGCCCATGGTGAATATAGGAAATAATAGCCTTGTCAAGAGGAGGGATACCAATCGAAATGGAAAAACCCTCATCAAGACAAGAATGAGGAAAAATAATCTTCAGCACCAAAGAGTGCATCAAGATGCAAGAATATAAGATACGCACTGAAGACAAATCCTTTCATGAAGCCACCAAAAATGGAAAAAGGAAATGCAACGGTGGACGTGGAAGAAAATAGGATATAAATTAGAGATGTAACTTCTCTCATGTGTAAAATATTCTAGGTAGAAGACAATCATGATGATATATATCCACAAAGAAGGATGTACACACGAAATGGTTACAAGAAGGAACAAACAAGATATCCAAAAGGAAGTCATAAATATATCAATAAGGTCTTTGCTTGGAAGAATAGCACATGGCCTAATATTTTCTTATTGTACAATATGAACTTCCAACATACGAATATCAAAGACATCCCAACTGGCAATAGGACATCATTGTTTGGATGCTTTGAGAAACGAAACAAGTACCACAAGAACGAATCAAGAGATTCGTGCCAAGATGCAACCTGGAGAGAGAGACAGAACCATGAGAAAAGGGTATAACCCTTCGCGGTCCCGACGGCGCGGTAGTAATGCATGTCATCACGGTAGTAACACCTGGCCAGCGGCTGTAAAATTTTACTCCCGCTCGTTGGGCGGTAGTACCGTTCGTCCAGCGACAGTAGAAAAATACTGTCGTATTGGATGCGATAGTACCGTGTCGGCGCTGCTATTGCATGAGTGCAGCAGTAACACATCTCCAGCGGTAGTACCGTGGCTACCCACGGTAGTACCGCTCAACCAAGAGAAGACATGTTCGGCCCTTGCAAGGAATGTATGCATGAAGTAGATGCTTGTTACCGAGACAACATTGGATTGATGTAGTAGATGGTTGTTCGTTGATCATTCTAACTTGGCTCCATTAAGCACACGGTGTCAACACCTTCCTTGTAGGTGAGTGATAACCCACAAGTATAGGGGATCACAACAGTTTTTGAGGGTAGAGTATTCAACCCAAATTTATTGATTCGACTCAAGGGGAAGCCAAAAAATATTCTCAAGTATCAGCAGTTGAGTTGTCAATTCAACCACACCTGAAAGATTTAGTATCTGCAGCAAAGTATCAGTAGCAAAGTAGGGTGATAGCAGCAGTAGCAGTAGTAACCACTAGCAGCAGAGTAACAACAGTAGAAGTAGAGTAACAGTAGCAGCAGTGACAGCAGTAGCGGCAAAGTAACATAGCAAGGACCAGTAGTAAAAGACTCGTAGGCATTGGATCGGTGATGGATGATTATGCCGGATGTGATTCATCATGCAACAGTTATAACACGGAGAGATAAGTAACTAGCTCGAGTTCGCCAATCTAATGTAGCCATGTATTCCTAATGTAGTCATACGTGCTTAGGGAAAAGAACTTGCATGACATCTATTGTCCATCCCTCCCATGGCAGCGGGGTCCTAATGGAAACTATGGGATATTAAGGTTATCCTTTTAATAAAGAACCGGACCAACGCATTAACAAATGGTGAATACATGAACTCCTCATACTATGGTCATCTCCGGGAGTTGTTCCGGCTATTGTCACTCCGGGGTTGCCGAGTCATAACACATAGTAGGTGACTACAACTTGCAAGATAGGATCTAAAACACACATATATTGGCGACAACATAATAGGTTCAGATCTGAAATCATGGCACTCGGGCCCTAGTGACAAGCATTAAGCATGGAAAAGTAGTAGCAACATCAATCTCACAACATAGTGGATACTAGGGATCAATCCCCATCAAAACTAACTCGATTACATGATAGATCTCATCCAACCCATCACCATCCAGCAAGCCTACGATGAATTACTCACGAACGGTGAATAACATCATGGAATTGGCGATGAAGGAAGGTTGATGATGACGATGGCGACGATCTCCCCTCTCCGATGCCCAGAACGGACTCCAGATCTGCCCTCCAGATGAAGAACAAGAGGTGGTGGCGCCTCCGTATCATAAAACGCGATGAACTCTTCTCCTTGACTTTTTCCGGGTGATACAGACTAAATAGAGCTGGATTTGGAGGCAGTGGAGCGTTGTGGGCTCCACAAGCCTGCCAGGCGCGACCAGGGGGGCGCCTGGTGGGCTTGTGGGCTCACGGCTCCACTTCCTCCGCTGATTCTTGCGCCAGTATTTTTCATAAATTCCACAGAAAATCTCCATAAATTTTCAGGTCATTCCGAGAACTTTTATTTCTGCGCAAAAACAACACCATGGAAATTCTGCTAAAAACAACGTTAGTCCGGGTTAGTTCCATTCAAATCATGCAAATTAGAGTCCAAAACAAGGGCAAAAGAGTTCGGAAAAGTAGATACGACCGCGACGTATCAACTCCCCCAAGCTTAAAGCCTTGCTTGTCCTCAAGCAATTCAGTTGACAAACTGAAAGAGACAAAAGAAAAACTTTGACGAACTCTGTTTGATCTTGTTGTTGCAACTATGTCTAACTCATATCCAGAGTTTCAGCAAGATCACAAGCAAACCACATAAGCAAATGACATCTAGGTCTCACGGTAAACTCATATCAATGGCATAATCAACTAGCGAGCAAATAATAATAAGTCTCAAACGTCAACACTTCATTCACAACAATCATGAAGCAGTACGAACAGATGGTATCTCGCTAGCTTTTTCTGAGACCGCAAAACATAAATGCAGAGCATCTTCAAAGACCAAGGGCTGACTAAACATTGTAATTCAAGGCAAAGAAGATCCAGTCACAGTCATACTCAATCACAGTTAAAAGCAAAGCATAAAAATGATAGAGGTGCTCTCTAATTGGTGCTTTTAAAAGAAGACGATGACTCAACAGGAACGTAAATAGATAGGCCCTTCGTAGAGAGGAGCATTGATTTGCAGAGGTGCCAGAGCTCAAGCTTTGAAAACAGAGATAATAATTTTGGGCGGCATGCTTTCATTGTCAACACAATGACTAAGAGTTCTCACCATCTTCCACGCTACAAATGCTATAGGCAGTTCCCAAACAGAAAAGTAAAGTTTTGACTCCCCCACCACCAATCAATCACACTCCACAACTAGCCGAATACTCGGGTGCCGTCCATACCAACATCAATCCTGGGGGAGTTTTGTTTGCAATTATCTTTTCGATTTGAGCATGGAACTGGGAATTCCAATTACCGACCCCTTTCTCGTGAATGATAGTGAATAAACACATATCAAGGATAACACGCCTAGCATGGAAGATATTGATAGCCCCCTGTCACCACATGGGAGGTTCGGGCATGCAAAACAGATTATTTCTTGAAGATTTAGAGAGTGGCACATGCAAATTTACTTGGAACGGCAGGTAGATACCGCATATAGGTAGGTATGGTGGACTCATATGGAACAACTTTGGTTTTATGGAAGTGGATGCACAAGCAGTATTCCCGCTTAGTACAAGTGAAGGCTAGCAAAAGACTGGGAAGCGACCAACTAGAGAGCGACAACAGTCATCAAAATGCATTGAGATTAACCAATATCGAGTGCAAGCATGAGTAGGACATAAATCACCATGAACATGAATATCATAGAGGCTATGTTGATTTTATTTCAAGTACATGCGTAAACATGTGCCAAGTCAAGCCACTTGAATTATTCAAAGGAGGATACCATCCTATCATACTACATCATAATCATCTCAAGATTCATGTTGGCATCCAAGACAAACCATTATAAGCTCCTAGCTAATTAAGCTTGGCATCAGAAACCATGATCTCTAAGTTGTCATTGCAAACATGTTTCTCTCACAACAAAGCTGAATCAGTAACGATGGGCTAGTCATATTTACAAAAAAAATAGATCGAGTTCATACCAGCTTTTCCAGGTTCAGTCACTTCATCATATATCGTCAATATTTCCTTTCACTTGCAAGACCGAATGATGTGAACAATAATAAGAGTGCTCGTGCATTGGACTACGTTGGAATCTGTAGGCAAACACAAAGGAGAAGACAAAGTAATATGGCTCTTTGACAGCTAAACAATTATGCATGCGAGAGCCACTAAACATTGTAACCATGGTCTTCTACCTTGACCCAAATAAAAAGAAAACTATTTACACGGGAAAGCTCCCAACAAGCAAAAGAAGAAAAAGAAAATCTTTTTGGGTTTTCTCAAACTAGACAGACACACGAAAAGAAAACGAGAAAAAGAAAATAAACTAGCATGGATGATACAGTGGGAAAGTGTGAACACCGATGAACAAAGTGAAAGCATAAGAAAGAATGTAAAGTTGGTGAGAAACACATACTCCCCCAAGCTTAGGATTTTGGCCTAAGTTGGTCTACTCCCAAGGAGGGAAATAACCAGCTCCGGGGTACTCCGGAGTGGACTGAGGATGCCACTGCTGTGTGAGCTCCTCTTGCTCCCACTGATAAACTGGCGTCTGGTACTCGACTGGTGGCTCGGGCACGGGCACCTGCGGTTGGGCCAAGCCCAAATATGCGTAGATGTCCGAGGGCACAATAATGTACCTGCCTGCATGAAGATTGAACAAAGAAGGAGCAGGCAAAATAATAGTCTCACGAGTACCCTGACTAAATACTAGGTTATAAATCATCCTTCTATTTATATCTCTATCAAGAAAGTCAGGGCGAACCATGCTATCATAATCTAGATATCTCTCGGGAAGAAGAATCTCTTCTTCCCTGTCCACTCTAATAGGTATCTCAAAGTGTCTAGCAAGACGAGTAGCATAGATACCTCCATAGACAACGCCTTTAGAACGGTTCATGTTCAACCGTTGAGCTACTATAGCGCCCAAGCTATAAGTTTTATCGTTATAAAGGGCTTCGCGCAAGACTGCAAGATATGGGGAGCTAAGGGACCCAGCTTTACCACGGCCAATGAAACATTTTCCAACAAATAATGAGAAGTACCGAAGCACGGGAAAATGCATGCTAGCAGCTCTAGCGCAAGACACTCCTCTCTCCTCTCCTATAGCAATAGTATCTATGAAAGCCTCCAAGGTTCATGAATATCCCCAACAAAAGGCAATTTGAAAACATTGCAAAAATCCTAGAGTGACATGCGCTGGCGGATATCATATAATTTGAACTCAACCATAGGAGGATTCTTTCTTGGATAGAAATTAAAGCTTTGCAGGAAAATATTGGTGAGGAGGAGGTATTGCCGACACTTATATTCAACGAAGGCGGTAAGGCCTGCGTTCTCCACCAAGTAATAGAAGTCCTCTTAGAGTCCGGCGACGCGTAAGAACACATCACTTGGCCATTCGCACACTCGAACTTCTGCAACTCGGGGGACCGGATACTTGGGCTTCTTCTCACTTCCATCATCCTTGGGGTCACGGCTTGAACAGCCTCTTAAGAACCTCCTCATCTTTTCCCTTTTCTATCTCTGAAAATTTTGGAAATTTTTAGTGACTCTAAGGAAAAGTGAACAAGGCTCAACAAAACTCATAGCAAGTACTCCCACAAGTGCCTAGAGGCCATATTACGCATCAAAACTACTTGGGACCAGCTAAAATTAGCATGCAAAGCTCAAGAACAGGGTCACCAAGGTAGCAAAAATATGCGAAGTATAAGGCACTAGAGCAAAAACTAATTGGACCAATGGAGGAGTCACTTACCAAGGAGTAATTTCCCCAAAACAGTTCGGAGAATGGTGCTTTGATCAAGGAGATCGAAAATCCCAGCAAGAAGAGCAAGAACACGGGATTGAGCTGCGAAACGATTTTTTCTGGAGGTAGGAGAAGCAGATGGGAGTTATAATGAATGGAGGGGGTGCACATGGCCCCCACAAACCAGGTAGGCACGACCAGGGGGGTGCCCGCGCCTCCAGGGCTTGTGGCCCACTGGTGCAGCCCCCAGACTAGCTCTTCGTCCCAGTATTTTTCAAAAATTCCAGAAAAAATCATACTTGATTTTCAGGACGTTCGGAGAACTTTTATTTTTGGGGTACTTTTCCACGGGACGCTAAAAGCAGAAAACAAGGAAAACTTAACTAAATCTATCATTTTCTTCTAAGCAACCGAAGGTGAAAGCTTGGAACAGAGGTTTGTGACTCCTCGATTCATCCATCTCATGGTCATCGAAAGAAATCCATCAATGAGGTTGATCAAGTCTCCTCGACAAACCTTTTCGAATCGCATAAAAAAGAACAGAGAACTTTCGAATAGTCACTAGGTCACCTCAATGGGGATGTGTATCTCCACAACAAGCAAATCATACTTCATCTTAACAAGAGGTATAGGGCATTCAAAGCTCCCAATAAGAATTGGTGAAGTTTTTTCGATAGCATTGATGCAGTGTACTCGATATTGTTTCTTTGGAAAGTGCACCCTATGCTCATTACCGTTGACATGGAAAGTGACGTTGCCTTTGTTGCAATCTATAAAAGCCCCTGCAGTGTTTAGAAAGGGTCTTCCGAGGATGACCGCCATGGCATCGTCCTCGGGAATATCCAGAATAACAAAGTCTGTTAAGATAGTAATGTTAGCAACCACAATAGGCACATTGTAGCGACCCGACTCAAAACGAGTCAAGCCTCTGTGTATCTGTGCCATCCCTGGATCAGTATGCTGGCACACACAGTACATCAATGTATATATCAAAGTGCAATCACATGTAAATAGCGTAAAACTGATATATACCTTAAATATCTTAGCGGAAACAGTCAAGGGAGTGGATTCCCAATAAACACCAACGGCAAGTTGAGTGCGGACCGTAACCCTGAATCGTACTCTTACTCGTCGAGGAAAAATATCTGCAACATAAGACGTTGCAGCCGTGTAGGTCAGCATATTGAATATGCCGGCAAGTCACATAAGAGAGAGGTGAAAAAGTAATCATCTATTCTATATGCATATATGGCAGGTGGGGCTGTAAGTTTGTAGCGAAAAGCAAGGTTTTCTCCTACATCAAGAGAGGGCTAAAAGCAAAATATTACTACATTGTTGGTTGTTAATGAGATGGTTCCACCAACCAATTCTCGTACCCATGTTGTCAGTAATACCCACATCCATATTATTATTTGTGTTGAGAATTTTAGATAACTTCAGTTCCTTTGGATCAAGTTGTCCATGACCGTGGACATGGCTAATCGATTAGGTTTGAGTACTCTGCAGAGTTTTGCACACGTTCCCCACAAGATTTGATCGCCTCCGTGTATGTCCTCGCACTTTAGGGTGTTTGAAGACCGGATGATCAAAACATGGTCTTTCAACAGGTCCATCTGAATCCCTGTCGGTGCCCATCCAAATCCTACCATTCTTCTACATCTGCTGGCACCGCCTGTCCAGAGTCGCCGCATTGTCCAACCAAGCCAGAGCCCATAATGACTTGTGGCTGTGCAGGTAAGCCTTGGGTCTTGAAAATATTCGTCCGTCTCTTTGAGCCTGGGTGAAGCTTTCCGCAAGATGTCATGGCACGTCTCCAGCATCCCGGGTCATCCACTGGTTTCTCCAGGGAGCCGATCAACCATCCTTCACCCAGAGTTGCATTGCATCACGAGGTCTTGAAAAGTCTTGACTTAACCGGTCTTGGTTATTAAATTATTCTCACATCACTCGTGATAAATTCTCAACCTGAATCCCGTCTACTCTAGCATAGCAATATGAAATTTGTCGTCCCGGGCCAAGTAACGGGGTTGTTGGGTGCCTACCACATGATACTACAATATGTAACCATAATTTTCAAGTACCTACTCAACATGCAATTGGGCATAGGCTCGTAGAACTACAATGCATAAAACATAGGTGATACATGATCAAATGACTTGCCTGGTGATGTTGACGAAGAAGAATTTTCGTTCTCGAGGAATAACTTGATAGACTACTCGTCACTCTCCGATGAAATCTATATAACAACCATAACATTCACGTAAGCACTCATACTAGCAATCATTCTAGCAATCAAAACAAAAGAGAGAGCGAATAAGAATCTGAAAGAAACTTCAACTAAAACTAGGAGTCTTCTACTACATCAAACACTAAATAGTTTTTTTTTCTAACTGAAAATAAAACATTAAATAACAGAGAAGTAAGATATAAATTTAACCAAGATAAAATAAAGTATTTTACATAAAACTATTTTGAAAGTATTTTCAAATGGGAGTTGATACAGTAGAGAAATCAATTGCAAGTTATTAGAGAACTAGAATTGATTTCATGATAACAAATAGAAATAAAAATAAAAATTTGTTGAAAACCTACTCTTAACTAACAGAAACAAAATATAAACTTTCTGAAATATAAAATAAAATAATTTAAAAACAATTATAGAATAAGAAATACCCATAATCCTAAAAGAACTAAAACATAATCTGTTTTGGTAAAAAACCCAAGTAAAAACATATAAAAAATTTGAAACTTAAACTACTGAAAGATATGATCAATAGGAAACAGTAGCAAAAATAATTAATTTAAAAGCTATTTTTAAACTCCCGGTATAAGCAAAACAAGGTTTAAACTAAATCTGATCTAATTCAAATTTGAAAATTTCAAACATAGGCAAATTATATATCTACAGAAACTACATAAAATTTGAGATCCAAGGCAAAAAGAATCACCTAATTCGGAGTTATAGACTAATAGAAATGAATTTTCTAAGATTGCAATTTTCTGAAAAAACTGCAATACGGGATTTCGTGAAGCTCACCGGAGTTAGTCGCCGGAGTTGGAGAAGACGGCGGGAAGGTTGCTCCGGTGGACGGCCGAGGCGGTGGAGGGGTCCACACGATGGAGGAGGGCTCGGGCCGAAGGTTGGTGGAGTCGGCGGGGCGTGGGGGCGACGGGAGGTAGCAGCAAGAGCTCCGACGAGTTCGTGTTGGAGGCGAACTCCGACGAGGTGGGGGCTGCATTCCGACGAGGGGAGGGGCTGGGCTATGGGGAAAATAGGGAGAGGAGGTTGAGGGGAGTATTCATAGGGGCTCGGGAGGCGCCGGGATGGAAGGACGAGGGAGATCGGGAAGGGAAATTATTCTCTGTGTCACCATGGCCATGGATGGAAGGTCCTGGCAAGGTTACGTGAGGAAGGAGAACAAGTTGTCGGGCCATCTTTTGGAAAGGTCTTAATGAGCCAGAGCAAAGTTTCCAAATAAATGAGATTTCTTTCCTATTTTCAAAAACCGGAAAGTAAACGATTAAAAAGGAAACGAAATAAATTCGTTATAAATAGTTTCTATATACTAAAATTATCAGAAAAATAAGATCTAAATGATAGGCATTTTTCCACGGCCAAAATAAAAACTTAAAAAAATGTTTTTCCATAAAATCCCTAAAAACATTATTTCTTTTTGCAATTATTTTCTCAAATTAAATTTTGGTTTTTTTCTTGGCTCAAAATATTTCAATGAATGTCCCTGGTTTTTGGAGGGTCATGTTCCTCCTCTCTTTCTTGCTTGGCAAGAATTTATTCCTGACATTTCTTGAGTGGAGAAAAAAATAAAATTGCAAAACAAAAATTGAAAGAAATTCAAATGCCACCTTCATTCAAATTCTTTATAGTTGAAGACGTCATGCTATCTCCTCTCATTGATTTTAATCGGATGAATTTGAATTCACCGGAAAAAGGGGAAAGTCATTTTATTCCCTCTCATTCAAAAGTTTTTGAAAAATTTCAAATTTCACTCAAGTTTCAATCACTCAAACAAACAAACAATCAATCTAATAATTTTATTAACATTCCAAAATTTGGGATGTTACACACATCCTTGCAAATGCCGATAGCGAAAGCAGTTGATTTGTCGGCCATTTGCAGAGAGATTTCAGTGGGTGTCAACTTATGCAGTTCAAGTCTATGATAAAGAGAAAGAGGCATAACACTTACACCGGCTCCAAGATCGCATAACACAATTCTAACGTAGTTACCTTTAATGGAGCAAGGTATAGTGGGCACACCGGGATCACCTAGTTTCTTAGGAGTTCCACCCTTGAAGGTATAGTTAGCAAGCATGGTGGAAATCTCAACCTCAGGTATCCTCATTTTGTTCGTCACAATATATTTCATGTACTTAGCATACGGAGACATTTTGAGCATATTTGTCAAACACATTTGCAGAAAGACATGTCTGATCATTTGAACAGATTGCTCAAAATCCTCGTCATCCTTTTTCTTGGATGGTTTAGGAGGAAAGGGCATGGGTTTCTGAACCCATGGTTCCCTTTCTTTACCATGCTTCCTAGAGCGAAGTCGTTCTTATCGTATCTCTTATCCTTAGGTTGTGGGTTATCAAGATCAACAGGTTCAATCTCCACATCCTTATCATTGCTAGATTGAGCATCATCATGAACATCACTATTGATATTATCATTTGGCTCATGTTCATCACCAGATTGTGTTTCAGCATCAGAGACAGAGACATCATTTGGACTCTCAGGTGTAGCAGCAACAGGGTTGCTAGCGTGCAGGTTCCTATCATATTTCTTCTTCTCTCTAGGATGACTAGGTGTATCAGTGTAACTCCTTGAGAATCTTGTTAAATTCTCCTAGGATGACCCTCAGGATACAAAGGTTCCTGGGTCATTCTACCGCCTCTAGTGACGACTCTGACGGAATTGTCATTCAACTCATTGAGCAAGTCATTCTGAGCTTTAAGTACTTGTTCTACCTGAGTAGTAACCATAGAGGCATGTTTACTCAAGAGCATAAGATCATTGACGTTTCTATCCACACAAGCACTTAAATGACTAAGCATACGAGCATTCTATTCCAATTGTCTGCTAACATAATCATTGAAACTCTGTTGTTTGGCAACAAAGTTATCAAATTCATCCAGGCATAAGCTAGCAGGCTTATCAAAAGGAATATCACTCTCATCAAACATACGTAGAGAATTTACTTCTACTACATGTATATCAAGACCATGGATCTCTTCGATAGGTGGTAGATTTTTGACATCTTCAGATTTAATGCCTTTCTCTCGCATAGATTTCTTAGCTTCTTGCATATCTTCAGGACTGAGGAATAGAATACCTCTTTTCTTTGGAGTTGGCTTAGGAGGTGGTTCGGGAATAGTCCAAGCATTCTCATTGCACAAGATGTTATTCAATAGAATCTCAGCTTGTTCTACAGTTCGTTCCCTAAAAACACAACCGGACAACTATCTAGGTGGCCTTTAGAAGCATCGGTAATTCCATTATAGAATATATCAAGTATTTCGTTCTTCTCAAGAGGGTGATCAGGCAAAGCATTCAGCAGCTGGACGAGCCTCCCTCAAGCTTGTGGGAGACTCTCTTCTTCAGCTTGAGCAAAGTTGTATATTTCCTGCAAGGCAGCTTGCTTCTTATGGGCAGGGAAATATTTTTCAAAGAAGTAGTAGACCATATCCTGGGGGCTACGCACACAACCATGAGCAAGAGAAGTGAACCAGGTCTTAGCATCATCCTTTAGCGAGAAGGGAAACAGCTTGAGGATATAGTAGTGGCAGATCTTTTCCTCACTAGTGAATAGGGTGGCTATATCGTGCAGTTTGGTAAGATGGGCTACAACCGTTTCAGACTCATCACCGTGAAAAGGATCAGATTCGACTAGAGTGATTAACTCAGGGTCGACAGAGAATTCATAATCCTTATCGGTAACAAAGATATGTGAAGTAGCAAACTTTGGGTCGTATTTCATTCTAGCGTTCAAAGATTTTTCTTTCCACTTGAGCAGTAATTTCTCAACATCATAGCTATCCTTACACGCAAGAAAATCCTCAGCTATCTCTCCCTCCATAACATAACGCTTAGGCATATCAGGCAAAATAGCAGGTTCTACTTCAATAGTATCAGCAGTTTCAGAAGTATCATCACATCTAGCAGCAACTCTAGCAATTTGTGCATCAAGGAATGCACCTGGTGGCAAAGCAGTATCAAGCATAGCATCATCAGGCAAAGCAGTATCGAGCATAGCATCATCAGGCAAAGCAGTATCAAGCATAGCATCATCTTAAGCATCATGGGCAGTAGAAGTAGCATCATCAAGCACAGGCGACATATCAAGATTTCTAGCAGGAGGTGGTGTCGCAAACTTACTCATAACTGAAGGTGAATCAAGTGCAGAGCTAGATGACAGTTCCTTACCTGTCCTCGTAGTTGAGGGCAAGACTTTAGTTCTTGGATCTCTCAGATTCCTCATAGTGACCAGCAGACATAAATCCCAAGTGACTCAGAGAATATAGCTGTGCTTCCCCGGCAACGATGCCTGAAAATAGTCTTGATAACCCACAAGTATAGGGGATCGCAACAGTTTTCGAGGGTAGAGTATTCAACCCACATTTATTGATTCGACTCAAGGGGAAGCCAAACAATATTCTCAAGTATTAGTAGTTGAGTTGTCAATTCAACCACACCTGAAAGATTTAGTATCTGCAGCAAAGTATCAGTAGCAAAGTAGGGTGATAGCAGCAGTAGCAGCAGTAACCAGTAGCAATAGAGTAACAACAGTAGCAGCAGAGTAACAGTAGCAGCAGTGACAACAGTAACGGCAAAGTAATGTAGCAAGGACCAGTAGTAAAAGACTCGTGGGCATTGGATCGGTGATGGATGATTATGCCGGATGTGATTCATCATGCAACAGTTATAACACGGAGAGATAAGTAACTAGCTCCAGTTCGTCAATCTAATGTAGGCATGTATTCCGTATGTAGTCATACGTGCTTAGGGAAAAGAACTTGCATGACATCTATTGTCCATCCCTCCCGTGGCAGCGGGGTCCTAATGGAAACTACAGGATATTAAGGTTCTCCTTTTAATAAAGAACCGGACCAACACATTAACACATGGTGAATTCATGAACTCCTCATACTATGGTCATCTCCGGGAGTGGTTCCAGCTATTGTCACTCCGGGGTTGCCGGATCATAACACATAGTAGGTGACTACAACTTGCAAGATAGGATCTAAAACACACATATATTGGCAACACCATAATAGGTTCAGATCTGAAATCATGGCACTCGGGCCCTAGTGACAAGTATTAAGCATGGCAAAGTAGTAGCAACATCAATCTCCGAACATAGTGGATACTAGGGATCAATCCCCGTCAAAACTAACTCGATTACATGATAGATCTCATCCAACCCATCACCGTCCAGCAAGCCTATGATGAGATTACTGACGAATGGTGAAGAGCATCATGGAATTGGCGATGAAGGAAGGTTGATGATGACGATGGCAACGATCTCCCCTCTCCGATGCCTAGAACGGACTCCAGATCTGCCCTCCAGATGAAGAAGAGGAGGTGGCGGCGCCTCCGTATCGTAAAACGCGATGAACTCTTCTCCTTGATTTTTTTTCCGGGCGAGACGAACTAAATAGAGCTGGATTTGGAGGCCGTGGAGCGTCGTGGGCTCCACAAGTCTGCCAGGCGCGGCCCGGGGGGGGGGGCGCCTGGCAGGCTTATGGGCTCACGGCTCCACTTCCTTCGCTGATTCTTGTGCTAGTATTTTTCGTAAATTCCACAAAAACTCTTCGTAAATTTTCAGGTCATTCCGAGAGCTTTTATTTCTGCGCTAAAACAACACCATGGCAATTCTACTGAAAACAACATTAGTCTGGGTTAGTTCCATTAAAATCATGCAAATTAGAGTCCAACACAAGGGCAAAAGAGTTCGGAAAAGTAGATGCGACGGAGACGTATCAGTGAGCTGAGCATCCAATGCATCTCCAATTGTTCCTAGAACAACAAACAAACAAAATGGTGCCCCAACTCATTGGGACCAAAGAGTTAGAAAACCAACAATACAAAGGACAAACTCCACATAAATATGTGCATATAGATATGATATTGAATTTCATGCGCAGTTTAGCCAATTTATGACAAGGTGGAGTTTCCCCTATATATCGGGTCAA
The DNA here is from genome assembly GCF_904849725.1 of Hordeum vulgare subsp. vulgare. Taxonomy (NCBI): domain Eukaryota; kingdom Viridiplantae; phylum Streptophyta; class Magnoliopsida; order Poales; family Poaceae; genus Hordeum; species Hordeum vulgare. Next base: position 196,793,959 of record NC_058524.1, read on the forward strand.
GGAAAGAAAGCATGCAAAAGAAGCTATATATAGTAAATATGCATGCTCAAGCTCTCAAGAATCAAGTGAACACAAAGTTGATAAGTCACCAAAAGACAAGGTATCAAGTGATAATAAAATCCCAAACAAAAAACTATCACTTGAAGGATATCAATTAAAAGATACCTCAAGGAATGAGATATCCATTGACACATGCCAAATAAAACAAAACAAGATACCAATTGAAGGAAAACAAACACGAGGTATCTAGTTTCCAAAAGAGAGCTAGGTTCGAAACAAACCAAACCCTCGACAAATTTTCATGATGGCACAAAGCATCATAAATATCAAGACTTGCATCCCATCAACACACTTGATCGGGATCAAAAGATTTTATGATGGACGAATAAAGAGAGTGTTCTAAAGAAAATAGGATAGCTCCCGCAAGGGATGTGAATTATATAGAATTTGCATTTAAATACAAAATGCACAAGATGGGATCATCACTTTCTCTATATCTATAAAAATACTAGACATGTTAAAATAGATCCACAAGAGGCAAGGAAGACAAACGAAACACAAAATCCAATGTAAAGATGATTAGCAATTTCTACCACATGATGGGAATACCAATTGTCAAGGACAAGAAGTATTTTGGAAATAATACTCATTGGTAGATCTCAAAATATATCCAACATCATCTTTTACCCCTAAAACGCAAGCAAATGACACTTGTAGAGATAACATGCCACCTAGGAACAAGATAATTTACAATATCAACACTAAGTGGCCATACCTCAAATGTACACATTTTCTAGGCTTGTAATATACACATGGAATATTACTCCCCCATAATGTGATAACCCAACAATATTAACAAGTGGCAAATTAAAACCAACAAGAGATAATTAATGGACCATATAGAATTTGAATTTCTCATGAGTAAGACATACCACATAGAAACTAGATAATCTTGAAATATCAATACTAAGTGGTATTCCCCATGTATACACATTTATAGGATTGTGAGGTGTGCAAAGCACATCACTCCCCCACAATGGGATAATCCATTAATATTTCACAAGAGCCAACAAAGATACAAACAAGATGCAAAAAGGCTTAATACAAGACTCACATGTACATGATGTGCAAACCAACATACACATACTCGATTACTCAAGATAAGCAAGTTGGAAGCACAACATATACAAACACATGTAAAGAACAAAACCACAACATGCAAAAGGGCAAGTAACTATCAATGTAAACAATTTAAGTACAAGTTACAGTAAGGAGGCACATTGGATATAAGATAGAAACTCGATAATCCAAATGACTTGGCTTGAGATAATATGAATGATGAAGACCCCTTAATTCTTCATTATGTATCAAAGTCTCCAATGTCCTCCACAATCACCTATTGATCAATTTTGAGCTTGTTGGTCCCCAACCATGTTGGGAACTAAGAGGTTAGTCACAATAGGCTTGGCAACCCAAATGGTACTTTTCTTGACACCACTTTGAGTACCAACAAACTTGGCAAACACATTGCCAACCTTATCCTTCCCAAGAGAATATATATCATCAATAATGATTGGGTTGGATAAATTACCTCTCGTGCAAGAAGAAGCAAAGTGACCCTTCTCACGACATAAGTAGCAACATCTACCCTTAAATTTCTTCCCTATTGATTTCTCAACATGAGGAGTGTTGGCTTGGGTCTTCTTGGGAAGAGGCCTTTCTTCAACTTGTAGTTGAGTATGTGATTGAACTTGTGGTCGCGTCCCTTGTTGCTTGTGACTTTGGAGCTTCATATTTAGTGTGCAAGACCTAACATGGTGCCCGTCAATTTTGCACTTGAAGCAAATAATCTTGGACGAATTCTTGACTTGTTCTTGGCCCTTCTTGAAGTTTTTGGACTTCTTCTTCTTGTTGGAGTTGAATCCAAGTCCATCTTTTTCATTCGGGGATTTTTTCCCACACAAGACATTGTTGAGTGTGGACATCCCTTCATGACTCTTTTCCAAGTCTTTCTTCAAAGAAGTGACTTGGGCCTTGAGCTCTTCGATTTCCCCTATATGGTTAGTATGAACACAAGTACTAGAGGAAGTATAAGCTTCATTGTTAGAGCAACAAGGCAAGGAAAGTAATTCATCACAAGAGGTAGCAACATTATGAGTAGAAGAATTACGAGGACTAACACATGTCAATATAGCATTTTGACTAGAAGTAGTGCCATTGTCCACATGAGGCTCACTTGATGTTACCTTGGTAGTAATAGCCTCATGAGATAACTTTAGCGCATTATGGGATGTAGAAGCTCATCATGAGATCTTGTGAGCATTACATGACTTTCTTCCAATTTCCCATAATTGCTAGATAGCAACTCAAGTTGAGCCCTTAGCTCAACATTCTCCTTTTAAAATGGATGCTTCACAAGAAGTAGAGTTAGTATCACAAGCATCATCATTAGCAATAAGAGGACAAGGCAACTTGGCAAGCTCTTTAGCACATGAAGCTTCAAGTTGAGCATGAGACTCGGTGAGTTCGATGAGCGAACTCTTAATAGCCCTTGAGCCATTTTCGAGGTGCTCGTAGTCCTCACGGAGTTTAGCATGTGCAACTTCAAGCTTATCATTTTTAGTTCTAAAATCATTAGCCACCTCGAAAGCTCTATCATGAGATTCCTTTAATCTAGATAATTCGAGAGCACATGTCTCCTCAAGAGATTCCTTGGTGGTTTGTTTATTTTCAAGAGCTTGAGATAGCTCTGCGATCTCATTAGCGTAATCACGCTCGTGACCTTCCATTATCTCAATGGTGGCCTCATGCAAATCAAGATGAGCTTCCAAGTCCTCAATATATTTCTTGCTCTCAGTGGCAATAGACATGATTTCCATGAAGTTGGAACAAGCAAGTTTATTCTTATAAAGAGATTTAAAAATTATTTCACCTTAATTTTTAAGGATGCAATATCATCACTCTCTTCATCTTTATCCTCATCCTCATTATCATCAACATCATCATCATGAGATTTATTGGGATTCAAAGTAGGAGATACCTTTGAAGCCTTAGCCATAAGGCAAAAGTGAGAAACAATAGATGATGATATGGGATCCCTTGAAGCATCATCTAAGGACACATCTTGTTCCATTGAGTGATGGATTTCCTCTACATTGTTAGCACAACAACTCAGGGAAATATATACATTTTTATCATGGAAACAAGATATAGAAAGCATATCATCATGATATTTAGTCAAGCAGCTTTTACATGATATGCATGGACTATCAACACAAGCATGTAAAACATTTAGAGTGCTCAAAGTGTTAACACCCAAATATGAAGCATTGCAATAATATAGCGATGAAGAATCATCAATAATAAGCCCACTATCATCATTGCAATGATCTCCACTACTCACCATACCATTACCTTGTGGCAATCCACATGTAGGTGAAGTAGATGAAGTTGAGAAGACCACACGACCGGAGGTGGAGGGAGAACAATCATTCCCACAAATCTTGGACGTACCATATTTATCTTGAAGCTTTGTCCACAACTCATGAGCATCCCGGAATGGCATGAGTTGAAATATAACTACATTACTCAAAGCATCAAAAAGAACGTTAGAAGCTTGAGCATCGAGATAATAGTTTTTATCATCCTCTAAAGATATATTTTGAGCATCCTTTGGAGGCAAAAAACCCATATCTACAATTCTCTCTAAATTTTGGTCCAAGACCCGAAAGTGATTAAGCATGCGAATTACCCAAACATCAAAATTTGTGCCATCGAAACTAAGAGTGCCAGTGAATCCTAAAACCCTTGTTGACATCCTTACTCTCTAGGTGGTTAAACCTAATAAAGAGAGGCCTAGCTCTAACACCAATTGAAAGGACGTGGATGTCGCCTAGAGGCGGGGGGGGGGGGTGAATAGGCGTTTTAAAAGAATTACGGTTTAGGCTTGAACAAATGCGGAATAAAACTAATGGTTAATTTATCAAGCACAAAACCTAAAACAACTAGGCTCACCTATGTGCACCAACAACTTATGCTAAGCAAGATTAAACAACTAAGTGATAGCAAGATATATGACAAGAAACAATATGGCTATCACAGAGTAAAGTGCATATATAAATGGTTCGGGTAAGAGATAACCGAGGCACTTGGAGACGATGATGTATCCCGAAGTTCACACCCTTGCGGATGCTAATCTCCATTGGAGCGGTGTGGAGGCACAATGCTCCCCAAGATGCCACTAAGGCCACCGTAATCTCCTCACGCCCTCGCACAATGCAGGATGCCGTGATTCCACTAAGGGATCCTTGAGGGCGGTCACCGAACCCGTACAAATGGAAACCCTTGGGGGCGGTCGTCGGTACCCGTACAAATTGCTCGGGGCAATCTCCATAACCTAATTGGATACCCCGACGCTTGCCCGGAGCTTTACACCACAATGATTGAGCTCCGAGACACCACCAAGCATCTAGGACGCCAAAACATCCATGAAGAACAATCTCTAGGGTACTAAGTACCAAAAGGTAATAAGCTTCTCAAACTTAACTTCCATGTACCACCGTGCAGAACGCAAACCTATGCACCAAATGCAATGGCAAGAACACACGAAGTGGACAAGTCCCTCACACTCAAATGCCCCCACAACAACAAAAGCTATGGAGAAATATGAGAGGAAGAGCAAGGAGCTCACAAAGAACACCAAGATCTAGATCCAAGGGGTTCCACTCACATAGAGGAGAAAGTGATTGGTGGAGATGTGGATCTAGATCTTCACTCTCTTTACCCTCAAGGACTAGCAAGAATCATTGGAGGGATTGAGAGTTAGCAAGCTCGAAGAAGGTGAACAATGGGGGAAGAACATGAGCTGAAGAGATAAGGTTCGATGGGGAAGAAGAACCCCTTTTATAGGTGGGGAAAAACTAACCGTTATGCTTCAGAGCCCGCACAGAGCGGTACTACCGCTCATGGGAGCGGTACTACCGCTCGGTAGGTTCACCAGCCATGCGAAGGCAAAAAGGATGCGCAAATAAAGTCAGACGGAGCGGTACTACCACTCGTGGGAGCGGTACTACCGCTCGGTATGTTCACCAGTCATGTCGAGGAAGAAAGGATGCGCAAATAAAGTCCGACGGAGCGGTACTACTGCTCGTGGGAGCGGTACTACCACTCGGCACAAGCGGTACTACTGCTCGCCACAGAAACTGCCTTAACTTCCGCATACGGACTCCGAATTCAACGAAACCAAGTTTGTTGGAAAGCTAACGACATGGGATAACACAATATTTATATAAATATCAATAAGAAGCAAGTGAGAAAAGGCCCATAAGAAAATGGTGAGAACCCTTCTTCGAATAAGATCGGTAAAAACTCCCAACATCGAAAACATCATAGAAGATGCATATGGACTCCGTTTTCGAGGAACTCAAGCTTATCATGAAGAGGACCATAAGCTCTAAAACTTACAAAGAGAAACACCAAACAAGAACGAAAAGTATGATGCAAGGATGCAAATGGTTTGAGCTCTCAACGAATGATACGATCAAGCTACTCACTTGATAGCCCTCCTTGGCAGCACGACAATCTATCCTAAAACAGAAACCTATCAAGGGCAAACATATACGTTGCACCTTGTCCTCTTAAGCTAGATAACGATGATCTTGGCTTCCTCAAGAAGGACCACCTTTCTTGATTGAGTTGGCTTGATGAAGACTTGTTGATTGCTCCCCATACACACTATGGGTGAGCCGCTCTTCAGCATATCTTCACAAGTCCATGGCCACCATCCTCCACCACTTGACGTCATCCTCCAAGGGTTGTATGAGATCTTCCTCTTAATACAAGCCCATGGAAACACACCTAACCCCACATAGAACTCTCACGAAGACCATTGGTTAGTACACAAACACGTAATGGACAATGCTTACCATACCATGGGATCACTTGATCCCTCTCGGTACATCTTGTACGCTTTGTGTGTTGATCATCTTGATTTAATATTTGTCTGATGATCTTGATGAACCTTGTGTCTCTATGGCCATTCTTTGTATAATACCTTGAATACCACCTTGATCATCATATAAACTCCTTGAACCCAACAGATGGACTTCAAGAAGTGCCTATGGAAAAATCCTAGAAATATAACTTAAGGCAACCATTAGTCCATAGGAATTGTCATCAATTACCAAAACCACATATGGATAGATATGCTCTAACAGTTGGGCTAGGATTTAATAAATAAAGAGTGCTAATAAAATACGGTTAATTTAAGAGATTCGGTGCTTAGAATCCAATGACCGAAAGTCCCGAACTAATATCGATTTTTGAAGTTTGCTAACTAAATGAACAACCAAACCTTCGAGCCTCGGTTTTTTCGGCTTCGGTCTTCATTTCTCGGTTTTTATGCCCACCCCTACCCTCTGGTGGTTCTTTTCTCAAGTATTTCTCTTTCCTACAAAAAAAATTGTCAAAAAGTTTTGTCCAATTTTGAGAACTTATATTTCTGCACAAAAAACAACACCATGGTAGTTCTACTGAAAACAGTGTCAGTCCGAGTTAGTTCTAAATAAAGCATATAAAGTGCAGCAAAACCATATAAAAGTATTGTAAACATAGGCAAACATGGCATGAATACTTCATAAATGATCGATACATTAGATACATATCACATGACACTTCGCTATGTTATGGGCCTAAGGGAAGTTAGTGTGGAGTAACAAGTAGATGATGGGTTGTGAGAGTGACATAAGCTTAAACCCCAGTTTATGCGCTGCTTCATAAGGGGCTGATTTGGATCCACATGTTTCTTGCTATGGTTAGAGATATCTTAATTCTTCTTTTGTAGTTGTGGATGCTTGCGTGAGGGGGTAATTATAAGTTGGTAGTTTGTTCAAGTAAAAAACAACACCTTAGCACCGGTACACCCACATATCAAATCATCAAGGTAGCGAATGTGAATCAACTCAATATGATGAACATGACTAGACAAACATTCCCATGTGTCCTCAAGAGCACTTGATTTATATAAGAGTACTTCCATGCTTGTCCTTGTCAATGAAAATGATTGGGCTACCTTGTTGCACCCTTGTCGCTATTGTTACTTGTCATTTGTTACAATTATCTTGCTATAAAACAATATATCACTATTACCTATAGCACTTGTAGAGAATACCTTGCTGAAAACTGTTTACCATTTCCTTCTGCTCCTTGTTGGGTCATCAAGACTCTTTTATGGCGCCGTTGTCGGGGAGTGAAGCACCTCTGATAAGTGGGATTCGGTAAGGAAACGTTTTCTATACGTGCAAAAATTTACTAATGTTTGTCACTATGAACGATCACCCTTTGTGTGGTTTGTTCGGGGCATCTTCTCCTCGAACTGAAGATCAGGTAGTTATTACTCAACCTACTGAACCTACTGAAAATATTTATTATGAAAATCCTTCGGGTATGCTTGAAAGACTGTTAGGTAATCAATATGATGGCACGACTCAGCCTGATTACCATTTGATATTTGTCGATGATATTTATGGATTGTTTAAGCTTTCAGGTTTACCCGGAGACAAAGTTATGAAGAATGTTTTCCCTTTATCTTTGGAGGAAAAAGCATTAATATGGTAAAATCTATTGGATGATATTGGATTATGGGACAAGAATCACTTGAAGGTAGAAGTTCATCAAAAGTTTTGTCCTATGCATCTAATCCATCACGATCAAAGTTTTAATTATAATTTCTAGCATCATGAAGGAGAAAGTATCATTCAAGCTTGGGTGAGGCTTAGATCTATGATGCACACCTGCCCGAACCATGAGCTCCCAAGAGAATTGATCATACAAAAAATGTATGCTCTGCTTTCTCATGATAATCGAACACTACTTGATTCCTATGCTGCTGGTTCTTATATGAAGGGGACTACTGAATTCAGATGTGATCTTTTGGTAAAGAGTGAGGTATAAAGTTTGATTTTTATTGTGTTAAATGTTTCATCAAAACTTCTCCTTTTCATGAGATTAACAATAAATATGGTCTTGACTCTGAGATAGTAGATACTTTCTGCGAATCTTCTGCTACCTATGTTGATCTTCCCAAGGATAAGTTGTTAAATATCATCCTCCCATTGAAAAATTACTCGAGGAACTTGTTAAAATTAAGAAGGAAGAAATAATCGTTAACCATGTTGATCCAATTGTTCCTACTACTTACATTGAGAAACTTCCTTTTTCTATGAGGATTAGATAACATGCTAAGGCTACAACAGTGGTTAATAAGAGTTATGTTAGGACACGTACACCTTCTAAACAAATAAATGTTGAGCCTAATGTTGCAATAGTTAATGATCTCGTAGCTGATAATATTGATGGCATGTTATTTTTCTCTGTGATGAAGCTGCTAGAATTGCAAAACGTGTTAGATACAAACATGATGAACTTGATAAAAGTAAACTAGTGGTAGGCATGCCTGTTATCTCAGTTAAAATTGGAGATCATTGATATCATCGCTAATGTAATATTGGTGCTAGTATTAGTGCTATACATTTTACATTATATCAAGGAATTATGCATGATACAACACTCTCTGAAATTGAAGATATTGATGTCACTATTTGTAACATCCCAAATTTCCTAATTTGGAATGTTTTACAATTGTAGCTAAGCATCTATGCATTTTGATTCTAATAAAGGTGGCATTTGAATTTCTTTCGATTTTTTGCTTTGCATTCTATTTTTCTTCACTCAGGGAATGCCGGGAATATTATCTTGCCAAGCAAGAAAAAGAGAGGAGGAACATGACCCTCCAAGCCAGGGGTAATTCTTTGAAATATTTGAACCATAAAACCCAAGGGTTATTTGAAAAATGTTTGCAAAAAAGAAAATAAACCAATTTTGGGATTTTCTGAAAAACATTTGTAACATCCCAAAAATTTGGAATGTTAAAACAATTATTAGTTAGTTCGTTTGTTTGCTTGAGTGATTGAAACTTGTATGAAATTTGAAACTTTTCAAAACTTTTGAATGAGAGGGAATAAAATGACTTTCCCCTTCTCCGGTGAATTCAAATTCAATCTTTTAAAAGCAAAGAGAGAAGATGACATGACTTCTTCAACTATAAATAATTTGAACGGAGATATTTGCATTTGAATTCTTTTGCATTTCTATTCGTTTTCTTCGTGCAAGAAACGCCGGGAAATACATTCTGTCAAACAGAAAAGAGAGGAGGAACATGACCCTCAAACCCACGGGCATTTTGAAAGTTATTTGAACCCTAAAACTTAGAGGGTCATTTGAAAATTATTTGTAAAAGAAAATAAATCTTTTAGGCAATTTTGTGAAAATAATTTTTCTGAAGTTTTTATTTTTGCCGTGGAAAAATGCCCATCATTTATATTTTATTTTTCTGATAATTTTAGTATATAGAAACTCTTTATTCCGAATTGATTTGAATTCCCTTTTATCGTTTTAGTTTCCTAGTATTAAAAATAGGAAAGGAATCACTTTTATTTGGAAACACCTGCTGGCCCATTAAGAGTTTTCCTATTTTTGGCCCAACAGAGGATCTTCTTCCTCCTCTGCCCCTCCCTCACGTCACAGAAGCTTTCCTTGCCATGGACAGAGGAATCCCCACCTCCGGGATTCGCGAAATCCTTTCCCTCCAAGCCTCTCCCGTCGCCCCTATAAGAAGCCCCACGTTCTCCTCGTTCCATTCCCGTTGAAACCGCCGCCTCTCCCCACCTCCTCCTCCCCCTGCACCTCGCCGGAGTCGGCCACCAGAGAGCTCACCGGAGCCCCACCCTATCGCCCCTGCACTCCCTCCCCTCCCTGCCGAGCCCACCCCACCCGCCGCCACACCTCCACCACTTCGGCCCCTCCTCCACCACACCCACCCCGTCGGCCACCCCCCTGCACTCCCTCCCCACCCCACGAAAAAAACTCCTGCCAGGAGCACGAGCAGCCCTGCTCCTCCCGTCGCCCCCCCTGCAGGTCCCTCCACCTCGCCGCACTCCCTCCCCCCCAGGAGCCTCCACCGCCCCCCTGCCACCCCACACCCCCCCACCGGCGACCCCACCCCGCCGGAGCTCCTCATCGCTGGAGTGCCCTCGCCGTGCTTCCTCTGTAGCATGAGGTAACTCCTCCTTCCTTTTTTTTTCTTTTACTTGTTTTTTTTGTATTGTGTAGTTTTACCGTTAGATCTAGATCCCACGGTGTAGATTAGAAGGTACTTACCCTTTCGGTTTTTAAACAAAGGCCGCCGGTTTTTATTCACTTAACTTATTAGCGAGAGAATTCTCGTTAAGCTTCGGCCATTCGCTGGTTAGCCTACGCAGCGCAACCCCGTAGCCAATCAGGAACTGCCACGTAGTTAGTTAGCTTTTATTCTATTTTTTCTGTTTAATTCCAAAAACAGAAAAGTTCCAATCTTGTTTAGCCCATAACTTTTGATCCATAAGTCCAATGGAGTTGATTCTTTTTCCAGTAGATCACAAATTGTCTTTAGTTTTTAAAAACATATAACTTGTCTATGTTTGAAATTTTCAAATTTGAGTTAGATCAGATTTAGTTTAAACCTTGTTTTGCCTATTCTAGGAGTTTAAAAATAGATTTTAATTTGATTCTTTTTGCTACTGATCACTAGTGATCTTAGTTACCGATGGTAAAAATTTCAGATTTGTTTGAGTACCTTAGCTCACTGTTTCTTGTGAAACAGTTTCTGTTTCACCACTTTTAGGATTGTGACTAATTTACTTTCTTTAGTTACTTTTAAATTATTTTCTTCTATATTTCAGAAATATTATGTTTTGTTTCTGTTAGTTAAACAGTGGTTTTGCAACAAGTTTTTATTTTTATATGTTTTCATGAAATCAATTCTAGTTCCTTAGTAACTTGCAATTGGTTTCTCCACTGTTTCAAATCCCGTTTGGAAATACCTTCAAATAGTTTTGTGAAAAATACTTTGTGTTATCTTAGTTAAATTTATATCTTAGTTCCCTGTTATTATTTTTTTGTTAGACAAAAACTATTTAGTGTTTGACGTAGTAGAAGACTCCCTAGTCTTATTTGAAGTTTCCTTCGGATTCCTATTCGCTCTCTCTTTTGTTTTGATTGCTAGAATGATTGCTAGTATGAGTGCTTATGTGAATGATATGTTTGTTATATAGATTTCATCGGAGAGTGACGAGTAGTCCATCAAGTTATCTCTCGAGAAATTCTTCTTCGTCAACATCACCAGGCAAGTCACTTTGATCATACTATGACCTATGTTTTATGCATCGTAGTTCTGCCATCCTATGCTCAATTGCATGCTGAGTAGGTACTTGGATATTTTAGTATAGATTGTAGTATCATGTGGTAGGCACACAACAACCCCGATACTTGGCCCCGGGACGACAAATTTCATATTGCTATGCTTGAGTAGACGAGATTTTGGTTGAGTGCATAACACGAGTGATGCGAGGTTGATTAAATAACAAGACCGGTTAAGACAAGATTTCCAAGACCTCGGATGCAATGCAACTCTGGGTGAAGGACGGTTGATCGGCTCCCTGGAGAACCCAGTGGATGACCCGGGATGCTGGAGAGGCCATGACATCCTGCGGAAAGCTTCACCCAGGCTCAAAGAGACGGACGGATATTTTCAAGACCCAAGGCTTACCTGCACAGCCACAAGTCATTATGGGCTCTGGCTTGGTTGGACAACGCGGCGACTCTGGACAGGCGGTGCTAGCAGATGTAGAAGAATGGTAGGAATGGATGGGCACCGACAGGGATTAAGAGGGACCCGTTGAAAGACCATGTTTTGATCATCCGGTCTTCAAACACCCTGAAGTGCGAGGACATACTCGGAGGCGATCAAATCTTGTGGGGAACGTGTGCAAAACTCTGCAGAGTACTCAAACCTAATCGATTAGCCGTGTCCACGGTCAAGGACAACTTGAGCCAAAGGAACTGAAGTTATCTGGATTTCTCAACACCATTAAATATATTTGATGAGGGTAATTATTGACAACTCGGGTATGAGAACTGGTTGGCGGAACCATCTCGTTAACAACCAACAATGTAGTAATATTTTGCTTTTAGCCCTCTCTTGATGTAGGAGAAAACTTGCTTTACGCTAAAAACTTATAGCCCCACCCGCCATATATGCATATAGTATAGATGATTACTTTTCACCCCTCTCTTATGTGACTTGCCGGCATATTCAATATGCTGACCTACACGGCTGCACCGTCTTATGTTGCAGATATTTTTCTTCGACGAGTAAGAGTACGATTCAGGGTTACGGTCTACACTCAACTTGCCGTTGGTGTTTATTGGGACTCCACTCCCTTGACTGCTTCCGCTGAAATATTTAAGGTATATATCAGTTTTACGCTATTTACATGTGATTGCACTTTGATATATACATTGATGTACTGTGTGTGCCAGCATACTGATCGAGGGATGGCACAGAAACACAGAGGCTTGACTCATTTTGAGTCGGGTCGCTACAACATTTTTTCTGGAGTACTTATTTTGGCCGTGGAAAAATGTCCATCTTATTGGATTTATTTTTCTGATAATTTTAATATATAATACTCCTATATTCCGAGTATATTTTATTCCCTTTTAATTGTTTTATTTCCTGTTTTCAAAAAAAGGAAAAAAATCTTTTTATTTGGAAAATTTCGCAGCCTAGTAGGAAGGAATCGCCCCAGATCCCCTCTGGACCGGGACCGAATCCCTTTCGGATCGGCCACCGATACCTTGCCCCCCCTCTCCTCTCTCGCTGGCACGTGGACCCCATCGCCCGATCCAAATCTCCCCCGGTCACCACTTTCCTTCCCACCCTCTCCTTCCTTCCTCGCTAGAGATCGCCGGAATCCGACCGGATCTCCCTCCCCTTTCCTTCCCGCGACCACCCCGACCCCCTATAAGTACCCCGCCTCCCTCCGCACTCCGTCCCCATCCACCCTGCCTCACCTCGCCGCCGCAATCGCCCCCGCTCCAGCTCGCCGGAGCCGAAGCTCCACGAACCCCCTGCTGCTCACTGCCGCGCCTCCCCGCGCCACCTGCTGCCGCCACAGATCCCCGCCACCACTCCGCACCCCATTCCCCTCCCCAAAACCCCGAGCCCTCCGCCCAGCCGCCCGTGCAACTACCTCTCTCGAGTTCGTCTACCTCGCCGGACTCCTTCTCCTCTGCCAGCCACGGTGAGGCTAATCCCTCTTTTTTACACCGTAGGATCTTAAATCAAAGGCTTAGATTAGATCACTTATATACGCGAATCATTTTCTTTTTATAAAGTGAGCGTTCATTCTGTAGCCCCACGCGTGCACGCATCCACCCACCCACGGCTCGCCACGTGGCCCTGTTCGTTAGTTAGGTTTTTTTTATTTTCAGTATTCTGTTTTCAAAACAGAATTAGTTTTATTTTTGTTTTCTTAATAACTTCTGATCTACAAATCCAATTAAGGTGTTTCCTTCTGCATTAGATCACAAATTTTATGTAGTTTATAAAATTATAAAATTTGACTATGTCCTAAGTTATAAAGTTTGAGTTTAAAAATATTTGATTCAAATCTTATTTTTTGAATACCGGGAGTATAAAAATAGATTTATATTTTATTCTTTTTGCAACTGATCACTAGTAATCTTATTTATCAGTAGGTTCAGTTTCGGAATTTTTAAGATATTTTATCTTGGGGTTTTCACCAAAACGGATTCTGTTTTGGTTATGGAAAGACAATTTTACTCCTTGTGCTATAGCTATTCTTTTATTAGATGCTTTATTTTTATTACTTGTTATCGTGGTGCTTATTGTGTGAATTTATTTGTGTCGTTAGATCACCCGGAGTGCGAAGCTTGTTATCTAGAAGCGCTCGAGTTTGACAGTTGTTAGCAAGGCAAGTCACGTTGATCATCCTTCCTATGTTTTATATGCATTGTAGATCCACCTTTCTTCACCTATTGCATGCTAAGTAGGTACTCGAAAAAATTGGTTCTTGATGTAGTATCACGTGGTAGGCACCCATCACCCTTGTTACTTGGCCCGGGACGATACATTTTATTTTGCTATGCTTAAGTAGACGGGGTTTTGGTTGAGAGTCTGTCACGAGTGTTGTGAGAAAATTTTAATAATCAAGACTGGATATGTCAAGACTTTTCGAGACCTCGTGATGTAATGCAACTCTGGGTGAAGGATTGTTCAGATGGGATCCCTGGGATATACCAGCGGAGGGCCCGGGATGCATGGAGAAGCGCCATGACATCTTGCGGAAAGCTTCACCCAGGCACGAAGAGATGGATGGATGCTTCAAGACCCAAGGCTTACCTGCATAACCACAAGTCATTATGGGCTCTGGCTTGGTTGGGCAACGCGACAACTCTGGACGGGTGGTGCTACGAGATATAGAAGAACGGTAGGATTGGATGGGCACCGACACAGGCTCAGAGGAACCCGTTGAAAGACCATGTTTTGAGCATCCGGAGGCGATCTAATCTTGTGGGGAACGTGTGTAAAACTCTACAGAGTACCCAAACCTAATCGATTAGATGTGTCCACGGTCATGGATAACTTGAGCCGAAGGAAGTGCAACTATCTGGAATTCTCAACACAATTAAAAATGATGTGGTTATTATTGACAACTTGGGTACGAGAATTGGTTGGTGGAATCATCTCATTAACAACTAACCATATAGTAATACTTTGCTTTTAGCCCTCTCTTGTTATAGGAGAAAACTTTGGTTTTCGGTAAAAAACTTACAAGCCCCACCTGCCGTATATGCATGAAGTATAGATGATACTTTTTCACCTCTCTCTTTTGTGACTTGCCGGCATATTCAATATGCTGACCTACACGGCTGCAACGTGTCATGTTGCAGAGTACTTTTCCGACCAGGAGTGAGGTCACGATCTATGCTCGGTGATATGCCCTGGAGTTAGATGGACTCTACTACTTTTGAAGCTTCCGCTAGTCTTTGTTTAGTTATCTCATGAGTTTGGCCTTCAACCTCTTTATTGTAATATTTATTGTAATAAAGTACTTGATATGAGATCCGATTAATAAAGGTGTGTGATTGAACTCTCGATATATACATTGATGTACTGTGTGTGTACCAACATGATCTTGGGATGGTACAGAAACACCAGAGAATTGGCCGTTTCAGGTCGGGTCGCTACAGATATGGTATCAGAGCACACACTAACCGTAGGACGTAACCTCTAGGATTGGAAAAGACTTAGGAAGAAAACTATTTTATTATATCTTTAAATCTTCTATATTTCTCTTCTGCTCATTTCTGACTTCTCTCCGATCTTCCAATATTTTCTAGATGGCCACCTTCATCCCCGTTAAGGTCATAGAGTTTTGCCAGCCCGACGCCACAATGCCCTTCGGAAAGTAGCTGATGCAGATCACCAAGGACTTAAGGATTGCTCTGCCAACCATCACCGGGAAGCCTACCTCATGTTACCCGGAAGATACACGCTACAGGATTGAGGTGCACATCCCCGGAAGAATTTTTGATCCGCGCACAGAACCTGTGGACTTCAAGTTCATCGCACCCAGCTGGATTCTCGGAAGGGACATAGTGGTTCACTGTGCACTTGGACGTATGAAGGAGGTGTACAGAGGCTGTCCCATTTCACCGGGCCTATTCACGGTCTGTCGAAGAGGAGAAGATGGAGACATCATCACAACCAAGACTAAAGACGCTCTCCTGACCTATGCACAGACCTTGGAGGCACACATCGGGACTCTGGAGCTTCATGTAATCCAGGACACAAGGAAGATCAAGCAACTGTCGCTCCGCAAACTCGACCTGGAAGACGAAGCCCGAGAATCCCACTACGAGCACGAATTAGAGGTGAAGGACTTCTTGGAGAGGATCGAGAAGCTGAAGGCTCGTGTCGCATATCTGAAAGAAGAATTGGACATGGGCGAAAACCTTCACCCTGAAGGAGACGTAGCACCCTTGATCAGCAATGAGGGGGAATACAAAGCAAGCTCTACCGATGGACCCACCACCATGCTTTTCTGAGGAGGACACATAGATAAGTCCACCAATTTATCTTATCGTTAAACGTTTAGGACGATGTTTAGGATATCGCAACTTGTATCCCCGTGTTTGAACCTTTTGAGGTGATTAATGAATAAATGTGTGGTGTGAAAATTGTTTGTTGCATGTCATATGGGTAGTGTATTTTTCTCTTTAGACCCTTGTTCTATGCTAATCCCATCCCTCTACAAACACCAGATGCCTCCGAGACGTGACCCTGCTTCCAACTTCCCGCCGGAACTTCCTCAGTTGATCCAACAGCAGAACACCCTGATGCAGTTGCTCATTCAGAATCAGAACAACAACAACCACCATCATCCACCCCAGGCCTACAATCTCACCCGCTTTCTGAGGTTGAACCCTCTGACTTTCTCCAGCAGCGTTGAGCCCATTGTGGCAGATGATTGGCTCAGCAAGATGGACAGAGAACTAATCACTGCTAGATGTACTGAAGCTGAGAAGGTACGCTTTGCCCCGAACCAACTCGAAGGACCCACAGCTGCTTGGTGGGAGAACTACACCACCACCTATCCCATCGCTGGTGTCACCTGGGAACAGTTCAAATTGGCCTTCCGCACCGCTCATGTCTCAGCTGGAGCCATGAGTTTGAAGAAGCGTGAGTTTCGCAACTTATGCTAGGGAAATCGCTCTGTGGCTCAGTATGTTGATGAATTCAGCATGCTCTCTCGATATGCACCTGGAGATGTGGCCGATGATGCAGCCAAGCAGGAGAAGTTCATGGAAGGGCTCAACGATGAGTTGAGCATTCCGCTGACTGTTGCCAACTTCAACAACTACCAGGAGCTGGTAGATAAGGCCCTCATCTTGGAGGGGAAACATAAGCAGATGGAGAACCGCAAACGGAAGTATGGACATGGGAAGTTCAATTCTGGCCTTCAGCAGAAGCATCGTTACACCGCCTATCTAGGGAATACCGGAGCAGGAGCCGGTAAGTTTGGAGGACACGTCAAGCATAACCATCAAGTGCACAACCATGGAAGCCACAACCATGGAGGAAATGGGAACAACCGCAATGGCGGAAATTTCATGAATGGTAATGGAGGTAATGGCACTCAACACCATCCCGCTCCGGCTCAGAAGGATCTGAACGATATCACCTGCTTCATGTGCCAGAAGACGGGACACTATGCCACTGAATGTCCCCAGAACAAGCAGGGAAATGGAAACGACAATGGCAACTCGGCAGCAAGGAAGCCCAATCCTTTTCCCCGAGCTCAGGTGAACCACATTGATGTTGAAGAGGGCTATGATCACCCCGATACAGTGGTTGGTAAGTTTTTGCTAAATTCACGTCCAGTATTGGTACTTTTTGATTCTGGTGCAACACATTCATTCATATCGAGGGTAGTTGTGGAAAAGTATAGTTTACCAACTAGAACCCTGAGCCAACCCATTAAGGTCAGTTCCCACGAGGCATGATGACAGCCGGGATAGGATGCCATGCTTTGAGTCTCAACATTGGGAACCATAAGTTTCCCACCGACCTCATTGTATTAGATTCTCAGGGCTTGGATGTAATCCTAGGCATGGATTGGTTGGCCAAGTATGAAGGAAATATTGATTGTGCCCTTAAGTCTATTTTGCTCACCACCCCAGAGCAGAAGAGGATTAAGTACGTATCCCAACGCCCGTCACAGAGTAAATGGGTAAATTCTCTCACCAGAGTAGTTCAAGAGGAAGTGCCGATTGTACAAGACTTCCTAGATGTATTTCCGAAGGAATTTCCGGGCATGCCACTGGATATGGAGATTGAGTTCCAGATTGAGCTATTACCCGGAACAACCCCAATATCCAAGAGACCCTATCGGATGCCCGTAAATGATTTAGAGGAAATCAAGAAGCAAATTAAGGAGCTGCTGGACAAGGGGTATATTCGCCCGAGTTCTTCACCTTGGGGAGCCCCAATTCTCTTGGTTGAAAAGAAGGACAAATCCTTGAGAATGGTAGTCGATTATCGTGCGTTGAACGAGGCGACCATCAAGAACAAGTATCCCTTGCCGATGATCAACGATCTGTTTGACCAGTTAGTGGGAGCCCGAGTGTTCTCCAAGATCGATCTTCGATCCTGGTATCAATAGCTGAAAATTTGTGAACAAGATATACCCAAGATAGCCTTCACCAAGAACGAGGAAGAACACAAGGAACACTTGCGTCTAGTTTTGGAGAAACTTCGAGAGCATCAGCTGCATGCGAAGTTCAGCAAATGTGAATTTTGGTTGAAGGAACTCGGATTCCTCGGGCATATTATTTCGGGGGACATAATAGCAGCGGATCCTGCCAAGGTTGCAGCAGTCACCGAATGGGTAGCACCCACTTCAGTTAAGGAGATCCGGAGTTTCCTCGGACTTGCCGGATATTACCGAAGGTTTATCGAGAATATCTCGAAGATTGCCAAGCCCATGACAGAGTTGTTGAAGAAGGAGTCCAAGTATATTTGGACCGAGGAATGTGAAGCCAGTTTCCAAGAGTTGAAGAAACGTTTGGTTACAGCCCAGTACTGATATTGCCGAACATTCGGAAGGATTTCCAGGTTTATTGTGACGCTTCTCATCAAGGACTTTGAGGAGTGCTCATGCAAGAAGGAAAAGTTGTAGCCTATGCATCCAGACAGCTCAGAACCCACGAGTTGAATTATGCCATGCATGATTTGGAGTTAGCAGCCGTAGTACACGCACTCAAGACCTGGAGACATTTCCTTATCGGAAATAGTTGTGATATTTACACTGATCACAAGAGCCTGAAATATATCTTCACGCAGAAGGAGTTGAACCTCAAACAGAGGAGATGGCTAGAATTGATCAAGGACTATGACATGAGATTGTATTATCATCCAGGGAAGGCAAATATTGTAGCAGATGCTTTGAGCCGTAAGAGTTATGTGAACACACTCATAGCGGGAGGATTACCCCAGGAGTTAGCCGACGATCTCAGAGAGCTCAAGTTGGAGATAGTTCCAAGAGGATTTGTAGCAACGCTGGAGATTTAGTCCACCTTGACCGGAAAAATCCGCGAAGCACATAAGTCAGACAAGGAGATAGCTGAGATAAAGCAGAGAATGAATGACGGGAAGGCTAAAGGTTTTCATGAGGATGAATATGGAACCATATGGTTTGAGGACCGTATCTATGTGCCCAATGATCCTGAACTCAGGAAGTTGATACTTCAGGAAGCCCACGATTCCCCATACTCGATACATCCAGGCAACACCAATATGTATCTGGACTTAAAGGAAAGTTTCTGGTGGACAGGAATGAAGAAGGATATTGCCGTGTTTGTAGCAATATGCGATGTTTGTCAGCGAGTAAAGGCCGGGCATCAGAAGCCAGCAGGATTACTTCAACCTTTGCCGATACTCGAGTTGAAATGGTAGAAGCTTGGTATGGACTTCATCACAGGATTACCAAGGACCCGTTCAGGTTATGATTCTATCTGGGTAGTGGTCGATCGTTTGACCAAGGTATCTCACTTCATTCCCGTGAAGACTACCTACACGAGTGCTAAGCTGGCCAAGATCTATATTACCAGGATTGTATGTCTGCATGGAGTTCCAAGGAGTATCGTGTCAGATAGAGGAACGCAGTTCACGTCAAAGTTTTGGCACCAACTACATGAAACCTTGCGAAGGAAGTTGGAGTTCAGTACAACTGTTCACCCACAGACCGATGGAAAGACCGAGAGAGTCAATCAGATTCTGGAGTACATGTTGAGAGCTTGTGCACTAGACTATGAGTCCAGTTGGGACGACAATTTGCCTTATGCTGAGTTCTCATACAACAACAGCTATTAGACCAGTCTGAAGATGGCCCCTTTTGAAGCTTTATTCGGAAGGAGGTGCCGAACACCTTTGATGTGGGATACTGTTGGAGACCAGAAAATTTTTGGTCCCGACCTTATCCGAGATTCTGAAGAGAAGGTCAAGCTGATTCGTTGTAACATCCAAATTTTCCTAATTGGGAATGTTTTACATTGTAGCTAAGCATCTATGCATATTGTTTGAAAAAACTTAGCTCGTGAATTTTTCCCTCGTCTTTGATTTGCATTTCTATTTTTCCTCGCACGAGTAATGCCCGGAGAAAACTCTCTTGCACGCAAGAGAGAGAGCGGAGGAAAATGACACTCCAAAAGTGCGGGCAATTTTTGAAATGTTGGAGCCAAGAAAACCCAAAGTTCTTTTGCAAAAATAATTGCAAAAAGAAATAAAGCAACTTGGGAATTTCTGAAAAAAAAACATTTTTTTAAAAAGTTTTTATTTTTGCTTTGGAAAAATGTTATTCGGGTAGAGATTCTTTTTCTGATTTTTTTGATATATAAAACCATATATACATATTTTGATTTATTCTTTTTTTTAGCTTTTGTTTTCGGTTTTGGAAAAAGTTAGAGATTAGGAAGTATTTTTTTTAGAAGCAGCCGCCCTGGGCGCTAGATAGGCCTGGGCCGAGATCCACTTTCCCTCGGATCTAAATCCCCTACGAGCCGGCCACCTGCTCCTTTTTCCCTGCCTCCCTCCCACCGCCCGTGGACCCCACCCTGGCCGAACCCTCTCCCTCCACGTCACCCTTCTCCTACCTCTCCTCCCCTACCATACCAGTGCACCCGAGACCGAGCCCCTCCCAGCTCGGGATTTCTTCCCCGAGAACCTCCCTCTCCTTCCTTAGCTACCCCCTCCCAGCCTATATATACCCAGCGCCCTAGCCGACCCCGTTCCCACCCCAGCCGCTGCCTCCCCATCTCCCCTCGCCGCCCGCCCGCCGGAGCAGCAGCAGCAGCTACTGCCACCCTTCGGCCCCGCCCTGGGAGCGCCCCCCCGGAGCCCCCTCTCCCTCCCCGAGCGCCTCCCCGAGGAGGAGGACCTCCGCCGCCGCCTCCCCCGAAGTCCACCCAGCCCCGGAGCTCCCCTCCCTCGCCGGCCAGCCCCTTCTCGCCGGAGCAACCCACTGCCTAGCCAAGGTAGCCCCTCTCCTCTCTGTTATTTCATGTTCTCTTTTGTTAGCCGTTAGATCTTAACTGGATGGTGTAGATTAGATCATATATACCTCTTCGGTCTAAATCAGAAAACCAACGGTTTTATTTCCCACTTAAGTTTTAGCCAGTAGTTTTTGCTAGCCTTAGGCCGTTTGCCCAAAGCGTTCCAACAAACACCTCTCTCGGCCAACAGCAGCCTGCCACGTGTACCTCTCTTTTAGCACTAGTAGTTTTGTAATTTTCTGCCTGTTTGCAAAAACAGAAACGTTCTGTTTTGTTTTGGCCACAACTGTTTATCCCTAAGTCCAATGACATTGATTATTTTTCAAGTACCTCAAAAATTTCCTGTAGTTTTTAAAAACATATAATTTGTCTATGTTTTAAATTTTTAAATATAAGTTAGAGAAGATTTAGTTTAAACCTTGTTCTGCCTATTCCAGGAGTTTGAAAAATGATTTTGAGTTGATTCTTTTTGCTACTGATTCCTAGTGATAAAATCTTACTGTGGTAGAAGTTTCAAAAATTGTAAAGTATTTTTACTGGTGTTTTCAACAGAAACAAGTTTCTGCCCTACCGGCGCGTGATAAATTCTTTTGCTTAGGGTTTCGCAAATCCTTTCTTGTGATGTTATTTTTACATGTGGCTTGATTGAAGTGCTTATGGTGTGATTTGTGTTTGTATCGGTAGATCATCCGGAGTGCGAAGCGTGTTACTTAGAAGCGCTCGAGCAAGACAACTATCATCAAGGCAAGTCATTTTGATCATGTTATTTTACCTAAGTTTTAAATGCATGGTAGATCACCCTTCTTTGCCCATTTGCATGCTGCCTAGGTACTTGGAAACTTTAGTGTAAGTTGTAGTATCATGTGGTAGGAACACAACAACCCCGATACTTGGCCCCGGGACGACAAAGTTCATATTGCTATGCTTGAGTAGACGGGTTACCGGTTGAGTGTATACCACGAGTGATGCGAGATTGATATAATAATCAAGACCGGACTAAGACAAGATTTTCAAGACCTTGGACGCAATGCAACTCTGGGTGAAGGACGGTTGATCGGCTCCCTGGAGAACCCAGTGGATGCCCGGGATGCTGGAGAGGCCATGTCATCCTGCGGAAAGCTTCACCCAGGCTCGAAGAGACGGACGGAGACTTCAAGACTCAAGGCTTACCTGCACAGCCACAAGTCATTATGGGCTCTGGCTTGGTTGGACAACGCGGCGACTCTGGACAGGCGGTGCTAGCAGATGTAGACGAAGGGTAGGAATGGATGGGCACCGACAGGGATTCAGAGGGACCCGTTGAAAGACCATGTTTTGATCATCCGGTCTTCAAACACCCTGAAGTGCGAGGATAAACCCGGAGGCGATCAAATCTTGTGGGGAACGTGTGCAAAACTCTGCAGAGTGCCCAACCTAATCGATTAGCCGTGTCCACGGTCATGGACAACTTGAGCCGAAGGCATTGATTTTCCCCTGAACTCTCGACACAACCTAATAATGATCTGGGTGTTAACAACTATGCGGGTACGAGAATTGGTTGGCGGAACCATCTCGTTAACAACAAACATTGTAGTAATATTTTGCTTTCAACCCCTCTTGTTGTAGGATAAAACTGGCTTTATGCAAAACTTAGCCCCACCGGCCAAATATGCATGTAGAGATAGTTGATTATTATTTTACTCCTCTCTTTGATGACTTGCCGGCATATTCAATATGCTGACCTACACGGCTGCAACGTATCATGTTGCAGAGTACTTTTCCGACCAGGAGTGAGGCTACGATCTACGCTCAGCGACATGCCCTTGGAGTCGGATGGACTCGTCTACCTGATGCTTCCGCTAGTCTTCGTTAGATAATCTCATGAGTTGGCCTTCAGCCACTTTATTGTAATCCTTTATTGTAATAAAGTACTCTTTATGAGATTCGATTAATAAAGCTGTGTGGTTGAACTCTTGAATATATACATTATGTACTGTGTGTGTACCAGCATGATCTTGGGATGGTACGGAAACACCAGATGCTTCACTCGGCTTGAGTCGGGTCGCTACAGAAATGGTATTCAGAGCACACGCTGACCTTAGGACGTAACCTCTAGGAATGGAAAAGCCCTAGGAAGAAAACTATTTTCTCTTATGTCTATAAATCTTCTATTTCCTCTTCTGATCATTTCTGACCTCTCTCCGATTTTCCAATGTTTAGATGGCCACCTTCGTCCCTGTTAAGTTCACGGAGTTTTGCCAGCCCGACGCCACTATGCCATTCGGAAAGGAGCTGGTGCAGATCACCAAGGACTTGAGGATTGCTCTGCCGACGATCACAGGGAAGCCAACTTCGTCTTACCCAAAGGATTCACGCTACAGGATCGAGGTGCATATTCCCGGAAGGACATTCCAGCCGCGCACTGAGCCGATGGATTTCAAGTTCATCGCACCCAACTGGATTCTCGGAAGGGACATGGCGATCCATTGTGCCCTCGGACGTATCAAGGAAGAATACAAAGGCTGCCCTATTTCTCCAGACCTATTCACCATATCCCGGAGAAACGAAGACGGAGAAATCATCTCAAGCAAGACCAAGGACGCTCTCTTGTCTTATGCTCAGACCTTGGAGAAGTACAGCAGGACTCTGGAGCATCACGTGATCAAGGACGCCAGGAAGATCAAGCAACTGTCACTCCGCGAGCTTGAACTTGAAGAAGCAGCCCGGGAAGCCCACTATGAACATGAACTGGAGGCGAAGGACTTTCTGGAGCGGATCGAAAAGCTGAAGACTCGAGTTGCATACTTGGAGGAGGAACTGGACATGGGCGAGAAACTTCATCCCGAAGGAGACGTAGCCCCCTTGATCAGCAACGACGAGGACTATGAAGAAAGCTCCACCGAAGGACCCGCCACCATGCTTTTCTGAGGAGGACCCTTAGACTAGACCACCAAATTTACTTTATCATTATACGTTTTAGGCCGATGTTTAGGATTATCGAATTTTGTATCCCCGTGTGAACGTTTGTGATGATATTGAATAAAATGTGTGGTGTGATACTTGTGTGTTGCATTCATATGGGTAGGGTAATTCCTCTTAGACCATTGTTCTATGCTAATCTCACCCCTCCACAAACATCAGATGCCTCCGAGACGCGCCCGTGAGTCCAACTTTCCGCCGGAACTCACCCAGTTGATCCAGCAACAAAACACCTTGATGCAACTGATCATCCAGAACCAGAACAACAACAACAACCATCATCCACCCCAGGCTGACAATCTCACCCGTTTTCTGAGGTTGAACCCTCCAACTTTCTCCAGCAGCATTGAGCCCATTGTGGCACATGATTGGCTCCACAAGATGGAGCGTGAACTTATCACTGCTGGTTGTTCTGAAGCTGAGAAGGTGCGTTTTGCCGCGCATCAACTCGAAGGCCCTGCAGCTGCTTGGTGGGAGAACTACACCACCACCTATCCCATTGCTGGAGTCACTTGGGAGCAATTTAAGCAAGCCTTCCGCACCGCGCATGTCTCAGCTGGTGCAATGAGTCTGAAGAAGCGTGAGTTTCGCAACTTACGCCAGGGAATCGCTCTGTGGCCCAGTACGTTGATGAATTCAACATGCTCGCCCATTATGCACCTGGAGATGTGGCCGATGATGCGGCCAAGCAGGAAAAGTTCTTGGAAGGACTGAATGATGAGCTGGGCATTCAGTTGACTGTAGCCACCTTCAACAACTACCAGGAGATGGTTGATAAGGCCCTCATCTTGGAGGGGAAACACCAGCAGATGGAGAACCGCAAGCGAAAGTATGGGGTTGGAAAGTTCAACTCCGGCACTCAGCAGAAGCCTCGCTACACCCCTTATCCAGGGAATACCGGGACTGGATCCGGTAAGTTTGGAGGACACGTTCAGCATAACCACCCAGTGCACAACCATGGAGGCCACAACCATGGAGGAAATGGGAACCACCGCAACAACAACAACTTCAAGAATGGCGGTACCGGCACTCAGCAGCATTCAGCTCCAACTCAGAAGGATCTGACTCACATCACCTGCTTCAAGTGTCAGAAGATGGGACACTATGCCACTGATTGTCCCCGGAACAAGCAGGGAAATGGAAACGGCAACGGCAACTCTGCAACAAAGAAGCCCAATCCTTTTCCTCGAGCTCAGGTGAACCACATTGATGTTGAAGAGGTCTATGATCACCCCGATACTGTGGTTGATAAGTTTTTGCTAAATTCACATCCAGTATTGGTACTTTTTGATTCTGGTGAAACACATTCATTCATATCAAGGGTAGTTGTGGAAAAGTATAGTTTGCCAACGAGAACCCACAGCCAACCTATTAAGGTCAGTTCCCTAGGAGGCATGATGACAGCCGGGATAGGATGCCATGCTTTGAGTCTCAACATCGGGAACCATAATTTTCCCACCGACCTCATCGTATTAGAGTCCCAGGGATTGGATGTAATCCTAGGCATGGATTGGTTGGCCAAGTATGAAGGGAATATCGATTGTGCCCTTAAGTCTATTTTGCTCACCACCCCCGAGCAGAAGCGGATTAAGTACGTGTCTCAGCGCCCGACACGGAGTAAGCGAGTAAACTCTCTCACGGGAGTAGTCCAGGAGGAAGTACCGATTATACAGGAGTACCCAGATGTATTTCCGGAGGAATTGCCGGGCATGCCACCCGATAGAGAGATTGAGTTCTTGATTGAGCTATTACCCGGAACAGCCCCGATATCCAAGAGACCTTATCGGATGCCCGCAAATGACTTGATAGAAATCAAGAAGCAAATTAAGGAGTTATTGGACAAAGGGTATATTCGCCCAAGTTCTTCACCTTGGGGAGCCCCAGTGCTCTTGGTTGAAAAGAAGGACAAGTCCTTGAGGATGGTTGTCGATTATCGTGCATTGAACGATGTGACCATCAAGAACAAGTACCCCTTGCCGATGATCAATGATCTGTTTGATCAGTTAGTTGGAGCTCGCGTATTCTCAAAGATCGATCTTCGATCCGGGTATCATCAGTTGAAGATTCGTGAATAGGATATACCCAAGACAGCCTTCACCACTCGGTACGGCTTGTATGAGTACACGGTCAAGTCATTTGGACTGACTAATGCTCCGACATATTTTATGAATCTGATGAACAAGGTATTTATGGAATACTTGGACAAGTTTGTCGTAGTGTTCATCGATGACATACTGATATTCTCCAAGAACGAAGAGGAACACAAGGAACATCTGCGTCTAGTTCTGGAGAAACTTCGAGAGCATAAGCTATACGCAAAGTTTAGCAAATGTGAGTTTTGGTTGAAGGAAGTCGGATTTCTCGGACACGTCATCTCAGGAGAAGGAATAGAAGTGGACCCCGTCAAGGTCGCAGTAGTCACCGAATGGATAGCACCCACTTCAGTCAAGGAGATCCGCAGTTTCCTCGGACTTGCCGGATATTACCGGAGGTTCACTGAGAATTTCTCAAAGATTGCCAAGCCCATGACAGAGTTATTGAAGAAGGAATCCAAGTATGTTTGGACTGAGGAATGTGAAACCAGTTTTCAAGAGCTGAAGGAACGTCTTGTTACAGCCCCAATGCTGATATTGCCGAACATTCGGAAGGATTTCCAGGTTTACTGTGACGCTTCTCGTCAAGGACTCGGAGGAGTGCTCATGCAAGAAGGCAAAGTTGTAGCCTATGCATCCAGACAGCTCAGACCTCATGAGTTGAATTACGCCACACATGACTTGGAACTAGCAGCCGTAGTGCATGCGCTCAAGACCTGGAGACATTTCCTAATCGGAAATAGTTGTGATGTTTACACTGATCACAAGAGCGTGAAATATATCTTCATGCAGAAGGAGTTGAACCTCAGACAGAGGCGATGGCTAGAGTTGATCAAGGACTATGACATGAGATTGGATTATCACGCAGGCAAGGCAAATGTTGTAGCCGATGCGTTGAGCCGCAAGAGTTATGCGAACACACTCAGAGCCGGAGGATTACCCCAGGAGTTAGTCGATGTCCTCCGAGAGCTCAAATTGGAAATAATTCCAAGAGGATTTGTTGCCACACTGGAAATTCAGTCCACTTTAACAGAAAAGATCCGCGAAGTACAGAAATCAGACAAGGAGATAGCTGATATTAAGCAGAAAATGGAAGACGGGAAAGCTAAAGGTTTTCGTGAGGATGAACACGGAACTTTATGGTTTGAGGATCGCATCTATGTGCCCAACGATCCCGAACTGAGGAAGTTGATACTTCAGGAGGCCCATGATTCCCCGTACTCGATACACCCTGGCAACACCAAGATGTATCTGGATCTGAAAGAAAGTTTCTGGTGGACAGGATTGAAGAAAGACATTGCCGAGTACGTAGCTATATGCGATGTTTGTCAGCGAGTAAAAGCCGAGCATCAGAAGCCAGCAGGTTTGCTCCAACCCTGGCCGATACTCGAATGGAAATGGGAAAAGCTTGGTATGGACTTCATCACAGGATTACCTCGGACCCGTTCTGGCTATGATTCTATTTGGGTTGTGGTCGACCGTTTGACCAAGGTAGCTCACTTCATTCTGGTGAAGACTACTTACACGAGTGCCAAGCTGGCCAAGATATATATGACGAGGATAGTATGTCTGCACGGAGTACCGAAGAGCATTGTGTCTGATAGAGGTACTCAGTTCACATCAAAATTTTGGCACCAACTGCATGAAACCTTAGGAACAAGATTGGAGTTCAGTACAGCTTTTCACCCACAGACAGATGGACAGACCGAGAGAGTCAATCAGATTCTGGAGGACATGTTGAGAGCTTGCGCACTAGACTATGGGTCTAGTTGGGATGAAAATTTAACTTATGCCGAGTTCTCATACAACAACAGCTACCAGACCAGTATGAAGATGGCCCCTTTCGAAGCTCTATACGGAAGGAGGTGCAAAACACCGTTGATGTGGGATGGTGTTGGAGACCGACAACTTTTTGGTCCCGACCTTATCCGAGATTCTGAAGAGAAGGTCAAGCTAATTCGTGACCGACTCAAGATAGCTCAGTCCAGGCAGAAGAGTTATGCGGACAGCAAACGCAAGGAAGTAACGTACGAAGTGGGTGACCGAGCATATCTTCGAGTGTCTCCACTTCGAGGAATCAAGAGATTCGGTGTGAAAGGAAAATTAGCACCTCGTTTCATTGGCCCCTACAAAATTCTTGAACGTAGAGGCGAAGTTGCATACAAACTGGAACTGCCGGAAGGATTGTTCGGAGTTCATGATGTCTTCCATGTTTCCCAGTTGAAGAAATGCCACGCTGAGATGGCCGATGTTCCGTTGAGAGATACAGTGCCCCTAGAGGCCATACAGCTTGACAGTGATCTGACGTATGAGGAGAAACCCGTCCGGATTCTCAAGACTGCCAACAGAGTTACCCGCAGCAAGATCATCAAGTTCTGCAAGGTGTTGTGGAGCCACCACACCGAGGAGGAAGCCACCTGGGAACGAGAAGAGGATCTTCGTCGAGACCACCCGCACCTGTTTTCTAGCCAACCCGAATCTCGAGGGCGAGATTCATCTTAAGGTGGGTAGGTTTGTAACATCTCAATTTTCCTAATTGGGAATGTTTTACATTGTAGCTAAGCATCTATGCATATTGTTTGAAATAAACCTAGCTCGTGAATTTTTCCCTCGTCTTTGATTTGCATTTCTATTTTTCCTCGCACGAGTAATGCCTAGAGAAAACTCTCTTGCACGCAAGAGAGAGAGCGGAGGAAAATGACACTCCAAAAGTGCGGGCAATTTTTGAAATGTTGGAGCCAAGAAAACCCAAAGTTCTTTTGCAAAAATAATTGCAAAAAGAAATAAAGCAACTTGGGAATTTCTGAAAAAAACATTTTTTTAAGTTTTTATTTTTGCTTTGGAAAAATGTTATTCGGGTAGAGATTCTTTTTCTGATTTTTTTAAGTTTTTATTTTTGCTTTGGAAAAATGTTATTCGGGTAGAGTTTTTATTTTTTTAAGTTTTAGCCAGTAGTTTTTGCTAGCCTTAGGCCGTTTGCCCGAAGCGTTCCAACAAACACCTCTCTCGGCCAACAGCAGCCTGCCACGTGTACCTCTCTTTTAGCACTAGTAGTTTTGTAATTTTCTGCCTGTTTGCAAAAATAGAAACGTTCTGTTTTGTTTTGGCCACAACTTTTTATCCCTAAGTCCAATGACATTGATTATTTTTCCAGTAGCTCACAAATTTCCTGTAGTTTTTAAAAACATATAATTTGTCTATGTTTGACATTTTTAAATATAAGTTAGAGCAGATTTAGTTTAAACCTTGTTCTGCCTATTCCAGGAGTTTGAAAAATGATTTTGAGTTGATTCTTTTTGCTACTGATTCCTAGTGATAAAATATTACTGTGGTAGAAGTTTCAATAATTTTAAAGTATTTTTACTGGTGTTTTCAACAGAAACAAGTTTCTGCCCTACCGGCGCGTGATAAATTCTTTTGCTTAGGGTTTCGCAAATCCTTACTTGTGATGTTATTTTTACTTGTGGCTTGATTGAAGTGCTTATGGTGTGCTTTGTGTTTGTATCGGTAGATCATCCGGAGTGCGAAGCGTGTTACTTAGAAGCGCTCGAGCAAGACAACTATCATCAAGGCAAGTCATTTTGATCATGTTATTTTACCTAAGTTTTCGATGCATGGTAGATCACCCTTCTTTGCCCATTTGCATGCTGCCTAGGTACTTGGAAACTTTAGTGTAAGTTGTAGTATCATGTGGTAGGAACACAACAACCCCGATACTTGGCCCCGGGACGACAAAGTTCATATTGCTATGCTTGAGTAGACGGGTTACCGGTTGAGTGTATACCACGAGTGATGCGAGATTGATATAATAATCAAGACCGGACTAAGACAAGATTTTCAAGACCTTGGACGCAATGCAACTCTGGGTGAAGGACGGTTGATCGGCTCCCTGGAGAACCCAGTGGATGCCCGGGATGCTGGAGAGGCCATGTCATCCTGCGGAAAGCTTCACCCAGGCTCGAAGAGACGGACGGAGACTTCAAGACTCAAGGCTTACCTGCACAGCCACAAGTCATTATGGGCTCTGGCTTGGTTGGACAACGCGGCGACTCTGGACAGGCGGTGCTAGCAGATGTAGACGAAGGGTAGGAATGGATGGGCACCGACAGGGATTCAGAGGGACCCGTTGAAAGACCATGTTTTGATCATCCGGTCTTCAAACACCCTGAAGTGCGAGGATAAACCCGGAGGCGATCAAATCTTGTGGGGAACGTGTGCAAAACTCTGCAGAGTGCCCAACCTAATCGATTAGCGGTGTCCACGGTCATGGACAACTTGAGCCGAAGGCATTGATTTTCCCCTGAACTCTCGACACAACCTAATAATGATGTGGGTGTTAACAACTATGCGGGTACGAGAATTGGTTGGCGGAACCATCTCGTTAACAACAAACATTGTAGTAATATTTTTCTTTCAACCCCTCTTGTTGTAGGATAAAACTGGCTTTATGCAAAACTTAGCCCCACCGGCCAAATATGCATGTAGAGATAGTTGATTATTATTTTACTCCTCTCTTTGATGACTTGCCGGCAAATTCAATATGCTGACCTACACGGCTGCAACGTATCATGTTGCAGAGTACTTTTCCGACCAGGAGTGAGGCTACGATCTACGCTCAGCGACATGCCCTTGGAGTCGGATGGACTCGTCTACCTGATGCTTCCGCTAGTCTTCGTTAGATAATCTCATGAGTTGGCCTTCAGCCACTTTATTGTAATCCTTTATTGTAATAAAGTACTCTTTATGAGATTCGATTAATAAAGCTGTGTGGTTGAACTCTTGAATATATACATTATGTACTGTGTGTGTACCAGCATGATCTTGGGATGGTACGGAAACACCAGAGGCTTGACTCGTCTTGAGTCGGGTCGCTACATTCGTGACCGAATCAAGATAGCTCAATCCAGACAAAAGAGTTATGCTGACAGTAAACGCGAGGAAGTAACATACAAAGTGGGAGACCGAGCATACCTTCGTGTGTCCCCACTTCGAGGAATCAAGAGGTTTGGTTTAAAAGGAAAATTAGCACCCCGATTCATTGGCCCCTACAAAATTCTTGAACATAGGGGGGAAGTTGCATACAAGTTGGAATTGCCGAAAGGATTGTCCGGAGTTCATGATGTTTTCCATGTTTCCCAATTGAAGAAATGCCATGCCGAGATGGCTGGCATTCCGTTGAGAGATACAGTGCCCCTAGAGGCCATACAGCTTGACAGTGATCTGACTTATGAGGAGAAACCCGTCAGGATTCTCGAGACTGCCAACAGAGTTACTCGCAGCAAGATCATCATGTTTTGCAAGGTTTTGTGGAGTCATCACACCGAGGAAGAAGCCACCTCAGAGTGAGAAGAAGATCTTCGTCGAGACCACCCGCACCTATTTTTTAGCCAACCCGAATCTCGGGGGTGAGATTGATTTTAAGGTGGGTAGGTTTGTAACATCCCAAATTTCCTAATTTGGAATGTTTTACAATTGTAGTTAAGCATCTATGCATTTTGATTGTAATAAAGGTGGCATTTGAATTTCTTTTGATTTTTGCTTTGCATTCTATTTTTCTTCACTCACGGAATGTCGGGAATATTATCTTGCCAAGCAAGAAAAAGAGAGGAGGAACATGACCCTCCAAATCATGGGTCATTCTTTGAAATATTTGAACTATAAAACCCAAGGGTTATTTGAAAAATATTTGCAAAAAAGAAAATAAACCAATTTAGGGATTTTCTGAAAAACATTTTTCTGAAGTACTTATTTTGGCCATGGAAAAATGTCCATCTTATTGGATTTATTTTTCTGATAATTTTAATATATAATACTCCTATATTCTGAGTATATTTTATTCCCTTTTAAATTTTTTTATTTCCTATTTTCAAAAAAAGGAAAAAAATATTTTTATTTGGAAAATTTCGCAGCCCAATAGGAAGGAATCGGCCCAGATCCCCTCTGGACCGGGACCGAATCCCTTTCGGATTTGCCACCGATCCCTTGCCCCCATCTCCTCTCTCGCTGGCGCGTGGACCCCACCACCCAATCCAAATCTCCCCCGGTCACCACTTTCCTTCCCTCTCTCTCCTTTGTTCCTCGCGAGAGATCGCCGGAATCCGACCGGATCTCCCTCCCCTTCCCTTCTCGTGACCACCCCGACCCCCTATCAGTACCCCGCCTCCCTCTGCACTCCGTTCCCCTCGACCCTGCCTCACCTCGCCGCCTCAATCGTCCCCACTCCACCTCGCCGGAGCCGAAGCTCCAGGAGCCCCCCTGCTGCTCGCTGCCGCGCCTCCCCGCACCACCTCCCGCCGCGAGAGATCCCCGCCACCACTCCGTAACCCATTCCCCTCCCCAAAACCCTAGCCCTCCACCCAGCCGCCCCTGCAACTACCTCGCTGGAGTTTGTCTACCTCACTAGACTCCTTCTCCTCTGCCAGCCACGGTGAGGCTAATCCCGCTTTTGTTTTTTGTTTTTGTTTTTTTACACCGTAGGATCTTAAATCAAAGGCTCATATTAGATCACTTATATACGCGAACCGTTTTCTTTTTGTAAAGCGAGTGTTCGTTCTGTAGCCCCGCGCGTGCACGCCTCCACCCACCCACGGCTCGTCATGTGGCCCTGTTAGTTAGTTAGGTTTTTCTTTATTTTCAGTATTCTATTTTCAAAACACAAATAGTTCTGTTTTTGTTTTTTAATAACTTTTAATCTACAAATGCAATTAAGGTGATTATTTTTGAATTAGATCACAAATTTTATGTAGTTTCTAAAAATATAAAATTTGACTATGTTTGAAGCTATAAAGTTTGAGTTTAAACAGATTTGATTCAAATCTTATTTTGTGAATACCAGGAGTTTAAAAATAGTTTTTTAATTTATTCTTTTTGCTACTGATCACTAGTGATCTTATTTATCAGTAGGTTCAGTTTCAGAATTTTTAAGATATTTTATCTTGGGGTTTTCACCAAAACAGATTCTGTTTTGGTTATGGAAAGACAATTTTACTCCTTTTGCTATAGCTATTCTTTTATTAGATGCTTTATTTTGATTACTTGTCATTGTGGTGCTTATTGTGTGAATTTATTTGTGTTGTTAGATCACCGGAGTGCGAAGCTTGTTATCTAGAAACGCTCGAGTTCGAAAGTCGTGAGCAAGGCAAGTCACGTTGATCATATTTCCTATGTTTTATATACTTTGTAGATCAACCTTTCTTCACCAATTGCATGCTAAGTAGGTACTCGAAAAAATTGGTTCTTGATGTAGTATCATGTGGTAGGCACCCATAACCCATGTTACTTGGCCCAGGATGATACATTTTATTTTGCTATGCTTAAGTAGACGGGGTTTTGGTTGAGAGTCTGTCACGACTGTTGTGAATTTTTTTTAATAATCAAGACCGGATATGTCAAGACTTTTCGAGACCTCGTGATGTTATGCAACT
The DNA here is from genome assembly GCF_904849725.1 of Hordeum vulgare subsp. vulgare. Classification (NCBI taxonomy): domain Eukaryota; kingdom Viridiplantae; phylum Streptophyta; class Magnoliopsida; order Poales; family Poaceae; genus Hordeum; species Hordeum vulgare. Next base: position 196,827,446 of record NC_058524.1, read on the forward strand.
CTGGGTGAAGGATGGTTCAGATGGGCTCCCTGGGATAAACTAGCGGAGGACCCGGGATGCATGGAGAAGCGCCATGACATCTTGCGGAAAGCTTCACCCATGCACGAAGAGATGGATGGATGCTTCAAGACCCAAGGCTTACATGCACAGCCACAAGTCATTATGGGCTCTGGCTTGGTTGGACAACGCGGCGACTCTGGACGAGCGGTGCTACGAGATGTAGAAGAACGGTAGGATTGGATGGGCACCGACAGAGGCTTAGAGGAACCAGTTGAAAGACCATGTTTTGATCATCCGGTCCTCAAACACCCTGTAGTGCGAGGACATTCAACGGAGGCGATCAAATCTTGTGGGGAACATGTGCAAAACTCTGCAGAGTACCCAAACCTAATCGATTAGCCGTGTCCACGGTCATGGAAAACTTGAGCCGAAGGAACTGAAACTATCTGGAATTCTCAACACAATTAATAATGATGTGGGTATTATTGACAACTTGGGTACGAGAATTGGTTGGTGGAACCATCTCATTAACAACCAACCATATAGTAATACTTTTCTTTTAGCCCTCTCTTATTGTAGGAGAAAACTTTGCTTTCCGCTAAAAAACTTACAAGCCCTACCTGCCATATATGCATGTAGTACAGATGATACTTTTTCACCTCTCTCTTTTGTGACTTGCCGGCATATTCAATATGCTGACCTACACGGCTGCAACATGTCATGTTGTAGAGTACTTTTCCAACTAGGAGTGAGGTCACGATCTACGCTCGGTGATATGCCCTCGAGTCAGATGGACTCTACTAGTTTTGAAGCTTCCGCTAGTCTTCGTTTAGTTATCTCATCAGTTTGGCCTTCAGCCTCTTTATTGTAATCTTTATTTTAATAAAGTACTCGATATGAGATACGATTAATAAAGCTGTGTGATTGAATTCTCGATATATACATTGATGTACCGTGTGTGTACCAGCATGACCTTGGGATGGTACAGAAACACCAGAGACTTGGCCGTTTCAGGTCGGGTCGCTGACTTGCAAACCGCGATACTATTTCACCACTTTGGATTGTTAGATATGTTGAAGTCTTGTGTGAAAAAATCAAGTACCCCACTGATTTCCTAGTACTTAGTTCACAACAAGATATTTGGTAGACCTTTCTTGAATAAGGTTAATGATGAAACTAATTGTGCCACAGAAAAGGTTAGAGTGAGCTTTGGTGATATGTGTCATGAGTTTAGTTTCTTCTGGTTTAGCAAACAACTACATGAAAAAGAATTGCCTAATAAGGATGAAATAATTGGTCTTTCTTCTATTGTTGTACCTAGTACTGATCCATTAGAGCAGTACTTTCTAGACCATGAGAATGATATGCATTTTAATGAAAGGAATGAAATAGATAGGATACTCCTTGATCAACAACCTATCCTTAAGCACAACTTACCAGTTGAAATTTTAGGTGATCCTCCTCCACCCAAGGGATCTCTTGTATTTGAGTTTAAGGCATTGCCTGATACTTTGAAATATTCTTATCTTGATAACAGGAAGATATATCTTGTTATTGTCAGTGCTAACCTTTCAGAGCATGAAGAAAAGAGATTACTGATACTTGTGATCTGCGTTGGGATTTCTGTGAAGATGAACGGGTTATCCCAGCACAATGTGGGTAAGTATTTCTCTGAGTTATGAAACCAAAGTTTATCGAATCAATAGATATATGAACCACAACCATCTTCAGCGGCTACACACGAAAAAAAACAACTTGCACCCAACACGGGCAAGAGGGTTGTCAATCCTCTTGTCTTGTTATTTGCAAGCAAGTGACGTGTGTAGATAATTGTAGATAGCAAGATAAAATAAAAATAAGTAAATGGTAGCAAGGTATTGAAGGTTTTATCAATTTCTTGTGAATAGACCCGGGGCCATAATTTCCCTAATGGCAGCTCTCATGAAAAATAGCATACAGTGGGTAAACAAATTACTCTTGGGAAATTGACAGAAAAGCGGACAGTTATGTGATATTCTCTGCAACGATCATGTGTATATAGGCATCATGTCCATAAAAAATAGGTCGAATCCTACCTGCACCAATTACTATTACTCCTCTCATCGACCGCTATCCAATATGCATCTAGAGTATTAAGTAAAATCGATTAATGCATGGAGAACAGTGGCATGATGTAGACAAAGTAAACTAAAGAAATATGAATAAACCCCATCATTTTATCCTTAGTAGCACCAACACAAAGACGCTACCTATCCCCTTCTATCAGTGGGATATAGAAATTCGTCAGGTTGAACCTACCACAACACGCCTCTCTCATCGAAGAAATATCGATCTAGTTGTGCAAACTATTTCCATAGATCAGAGAGAATTACAAAGCTATCATAATTATGCACATAAGAGTCATATAAGTATTAAAAGGTGACTCAAATATTTATCATGAATAATCTGAACATAAATCCACAATTCGTCGGATCCCCATAAATGCACCACACAAAAGGAATTACATCATATGGATCAAAGCAAAGATGTGATGATCATTATATTGAAGATTTAAGAGGGAGAGAGAGATTGCCATCTAGGTACTAGATATGGACACATAGGTCTGTGGTGAACTACTCACACATCATCGTGAGGGCAGCAAGGTTGATGAAGAGGCCTTCCGTGATCGATCCCCCTCCGACAGGGTGCCAGAACAGAGCTTCAGAAGGCCTCCCATCAGAATAGAGACTTGCGGTGGTGTAAAAAGTGTTTAGGGACTCCCCCTGAGGTTTTTAGGCTAGATGAGAATTTGTAAGCGAGAGAACGGAGTCAGGAGGGCCATGAGTGAGGCACAAGCCATCAGGGCACGACCCCACCCTAGGTCGCGCCCTGTTGGCTTGTGGGCCCCTCGTGCGGCCTCCAGCCTTCTTCCAATACTCCTCGGTCTTCTTTTGGTCCAGAAAAATCATCAAAAAGTTTCAGTGCAATTGGACTTCGTTTGGTATGGAAAACCTGAAAAGTGAAAAACATGCAGGTAACAACATCTCGCACTGGCACTAGATCAATAGGTTAGTGCTAAAAAATAATATAAATCGGTAAGTAAGTACCACAAAAGTATTCAAGAATGATAATGTATCAGCATGGAACAATAAAAAATTATAGATACGTTGGAGACATATCAAGCATCCCCAAGTTCAATTCCTGCTCGTCCTCGAGTAGGTAAATGATAAAAACAGAATTTTTGATGTGATATGCTATCCATGATGTAACCTTATGCATGTATGATCACTGAGAAACAATGAATTAACAAATATTAACACAACAATACGTATATGTATAAGCAACTAATAATTAATCTTTCAAAGTATACGATCCTCAAAGATTGTGTTATCCCTATCTGTCTTTATTATATTAGAAAGGCATGGCTGCATGTTCACCACATTAATACAAATGTTAAGCACCATGGTGTCCAAGTCAGGCAATTGGATCGTACTTTTTCAATATGCATCAACTTTTTATTCTTCGTGCAATACATGAGCGTGAACCATTGGACATAGCATAAAGGTGGAATCTAATATGGTGGTCGGTTTCAACGGGGTAAAAGTGGAGAAGATATTCTCACAACAACTAGCCGTACGAATGAGCTATGGAGATGCCCGTCAAGAGATATCGATGCGAGGAGTACGGATTGCCATGCAAATGCTGCACAGGAGCTATAAGTGTATGAAAGCTCCACTGAAGCGAAGTGGGGTTTGCATCCAACATGTTTGCTTATGAAGACCTCATGCATTTGAGGAAGCCTGTCATCGGAATATACGAGCCAAGTTTATTAAAAAATTGATTCCCACTAGCATATGAATGATATAACATGAGACTCAAAAAGGTGCCACTTTGAGGCACAAGTGTGGTAAAGGATAGTAGCAAAGTTCCTGCTCTATTTTTCTCTCATTCATTTTTTTATTTTTTTATTATGGTGGGATCATTTGGCCTCACCCATATTTATTTCCCCACTGGGACAATGCTCTAATAATGATGATCATCACACTTTTATTTACTTACAACTCAATATGAAAATTGATAGGACGAATGACTATGTATGAATGCTTGTGGTAATGTACCAGGATGTCAAAGATCTAGTGTTACTATGTGAGATCTATGTGATCATGCAAAGCATTACGATGATGAACGAACTAGTCATGTGAAGTGATGATGGCATTTGCATGGAAATATATGTCAGAATGGCTATGGAAATGCCATGATAGGTAGGTATGGTGGCTGTTTTGAGGAGGATATAAAAAGGTTTATGTGCAACAGAGCGTGTCATGTCACGGGGTTTGGATGTGCCGGCGAAAGTTGCACCGATCCTCAAGGTGAGAACGGGCGATGCACGGTACCGAAGAGGCTAGCAAATATGACGAGGTGAGATTGGTATGTACATGGTGTCACATTATTCATGAATAACACATATACTTATTGCAAAGTTTTATTAGTTTTATCACAAATCAAAGTAATACTTGCATGCCCCGAGGGAGAGGGTTGGTAGGAGTTAACCATCGCGCGACTCCAACTAAACAACACTAGGATTTCAACGAGGAATAGAAATGCTCACACATCATCACAATGCCCATTAAATTTTTTAGATGAACAAGAAGTTTAGCATCCCTTAATATCAAAACCTCTCTGAATTAATAATAATAACTCACACTTTTTTCATATCACCAAATCAATATCATTAACCCACGTTTTCTCTATATGTGCTACATGATGGTCTTAATTATCGCTCATTGAATAACATTATTTTTTATCTAGTCTTATGACCCATGCAAATTACCATCACTATTTTTCCATCTCTCAAACAAATATAAGTGAAGAATGAGAGCATAATATTTCTATAAAATCTACACGCCAACGTGCTCAAAAAGATATAAGTGAAGTACTAGAGCAACTGCTAAGCTCAAATGATATAAGTGAAGCACATAGAGTATTCTAACAAATTGTGATGATGTGGTATATATCTCGTGCGGCCTCCAGCCTTCTTGTGATACTCCTCGGTCGTCTTTTGGTCCAGAAAAATCACCAGAAATTTTCAGGGCAATTGGACTTCGGTTGGTATGGAAAACCTGACAAGTGAAAAACATTTAGAAAACAACAACCGCACTAGGCACTCGGTCAATAGGTTATTGCTAAAAATAATATAAATTGGTAAATAAATACACCAAAAGTATTCTAGAATGATAATATATCAACTTGGAACAATAAAAAGTTATAGATATGTTGGAGACGTATCAATTACTCAAAACGTTAAAGAAGCATAGGGATGCTATTGGATATAATCTTGATGATCTTAAGGGTATAAGCCCCACTCTCTATGAGCACAAGATTAATATGGAACTGGATGGTAAGCTAGTCGTTGATCATCAACATTGTCTCAAACCTAAGATACTAAAACTTCTGGAAGCAAGTATAATTTATCCTATCGTTGATAGTAGATGGGTAAGTCATGTTCATTGTGTTCCTAAGAAAGGTGGTATAACTGTTGTTCCTAATGATAAAAATGAACTTATTCCACAAAGGATAGTAATTGGTTATAGGATGGTAATTGATTTCAGGAAATTGAATAAGGCTACTATAAAAGATCATTACCCCTTGCCTTTTATTGATCAAATGTTAGCAAGATTATCTAAGCAAACACACTTTTGCTTTCTTGATGGATATTCTAGATTTTCTCAAATACCTTCGTCAAAAGAGGACCAAGAGAAAACTACCTTTACTTGCCCTTTTGGAACTCATGCCTATGGGCACATGCCTTTTGGTCTATGCAATGCATTTGCTACCTTTCAAAGATGTATGACTGCTATATTCTATGACTTTTGTGAAACAATTGTTGAGGTATTCATGGATGACTTTTCTATTTACGGGACTTCCTTTGATGACTGCTTGAGCAACCTTGATCGAGTTTTGCAGATACGTGAAGAAACTAATCTCGTCTTCAATTGGGAGAAGTGCCACTTTATGGTGATTGAAGGTATAGTTCCTAGGCATAAATTTCTGAAAGAGGTATTGAGGTGGATAAGTCCAAAGTTGATGCAATAGAGAAAATGCCTTGCCCAAAAGATATCAAATGTATAAGAAGTTTCCTTGGTCATGTTGGTTTCTATAGGCGTTTCATTAAAGATTTCTCGAAGATTTATAGGCCATTAACTAATCTTCTCCAAAAAGATGTTCCTTTTGTTTTTCGGATCATGAATGTGTAGAAGCCTTTGAAATACTTAAGAAAGCCTTAATTTCTGCACCTATTGTCCAACCACCTCATTGGAACCTACCATTTGAAATTATGTGTGGTGCTAGTGATTATACTATTGGTGTTGTTCTTGGGCAAAGAGTAGACAAGAAATTGAACGTTATTCATTATGCTAGTAAGACCTTGGACAGTGCTCAAAGAAATTATGGTACTACTGAAAAGGAATTTTTAGAAGTTGTTTTCGCATGTGATAAGTTTAGTCCATATGTTGTTGATTCTAAAGTAAATATCCACACTAATCATGTTGCTTTTAAATACCTTATGGAAAAGAAAGATGCTAAACCTAGACTCATTAGATGAGTGCTATTACTCTAAGAATTTTATCTCATATCGTTGACAGGAAGGGAGCTGACAGTCGTGTAGAAAATAACTTGTCTAGGATGGAAAATGTTCTTGATGACCCACTACCTAATGATGATAATTTTCCTGATGAGCAACTTGCTATTATAAACACTTCATGTAGTACTCCTTGGTATGTGGATTATGCTAATTACATTGTTGCTAAATATATTCCGCCTAACTTCACCTATCAACAAAAGAAAAAATTCTTTTGTGATTTACGACATTACTTTTGGGATGACCCACATCTTTATAAAGGAGTAGATGGTATTATTAGACGTTGTATACCTGAGCATGAACAGGAACAAATTCTAAGGAAGTGTAATTCCGAGGCCTACGGAGGACACTAATACTCTCATTTTGCATCATGAATTACTATTGATATTTGTGTTGATCCTGCCCATTATCCCTTATTATAGTACAATTCTTATGCTCTTTCTCTCTGAATATGCAAGGTACATCACTGAGAGGAAAATATGTGGAAAGTGAAATTTTGGACCGAGAAATCGAGAAAAAGGTAAAAAAATCAACTTGCTCCAGATGACCTGAAATTTTACGAAGATTTTTTCTGGAATATTTGAGAATTTGTGGGCCAAAAATATACGAGCGAGGGGCCACTAGCTGGGCACAAGCCAACAGGGTGCACCTCCTCGCTACGCCCTAATGGCTTGTGGGGCCCCAGCTGGCCCTCTGGTGACCATCTTCTCCTATATGGTGTGTTTTACCCTAGAACAAATCATAAGTTATCTTTCGGGACAAAGTGTCGCTGTCTCGAGGCGGAAACCTGGGCAAAGGCCATTTTGCTCTCCCTCACACAGATTCTGTCTGGGGAGTTCCCCTCCAAGAGGAGGAAATCGGAGCCATCTTCATCACCAACACTTCCTCCTTCATGTGAAGACCAATCCTCATGAACCTCTTCACCAACACCATCTGACCTCCATCCCTAGTTCATCACGTTTATTCAATATTTGTCTCAAAACCTAGCTTGGGTTACTAGTTGTATTGATTACATCTTGTAGTTGAAGCTTGTTAGATTACTTGGTGGAAGATACTATGTTCAGATCCTTAATTATTATTATTACACCACTTATCTTGGAAATTTTGATGATGTGTGAGTAGTAATTATTGTTCCTGCAAACATGGGAGAAGTCTTGTTATAAGTAATCATGTAAAGTTGGTATTCGTTTGATATTTTGATGATATGGATGTTGTTACTTCTCTTAGTGGTGTCATGTGAACGTTGACTACATGACAATTGACCGTGTTATAGGCCTAAGGGAAGTCATTGTGGAGTAACTGATAGATGATGGGTTGCGAGAGTGACATAAGCTTAAACCCCAGTTCATGCATTGCTTCATAAGGGGCTGATTTGGATCCACATGCTTCATGCTATGGTTATTCTTCTTTCGTAGTTGCGGATGCTCGCAAGAGGTGGTAATCATAAGCAGGTTGTTAGTTCAAGTAAGAAAAAAACCTTAGCACTAGTCCACCCACTTATCAAATCATCAAAGTAGCGAATGCAAATTAACTTAATATGATGAACATGAGTAGGCATAAATTCCCATGTATCCTCGGGAGCGCTTGCTTTATATAAGAGAACTTTCAGGCCCATCCTCTGCTATAAAAAGGATTGGACTACCTTGCTACACCTTTGCTACTAATGTTACTTGTCACTTGTTACGAATTATCTTGTTACAAAACTATCTGTCACTTTTACTCACAACACTTGGAGAGAATTCCTTGCTGAAAACAACTTATCATTTCCTTCTACTCATTGTTGGGTTCGACACTCTTACTTATTGAAAGGACTAAGATTGATCCCCTATACTTGTGGGTCATCAGGACTATTTTATGGTGCCATTGCTAGGGAGCGAAGCGCCTTTGGTAAGTGGAAATTGGTAAGGAAATACTTTCGGTACATGCTGAAATTTACTGTTGCTTATCACTTTGAACGGTCAGCCTTTCAGTGGCTTGTTCAGGACATCTTTGCCTCGAACGAAAGTTGAGGAAAATTTTCCTCATCCTTTTGAATCTACTGAAAATATTTACTATGAGATTCCTTACGATATGGTAGAGAAACTACTGGCTAATCCTTTAGACGGTTCAACTCATCCTGATTATCATTTAATATAGATGTCGATGAGATTTGTGGATTGTTTGAGCTTTTAGGTCTACCCGGAGACAAGGTTAAGAAGAAAATTTTCCATTTATCTTCGGAGGGAAAAGCACTAATGTGGTACATGCTATTGGATGATATTGGATCAAGGGATTGGAATCGCTTGAAGCTAGAATATCATCACAAGTTTTATCCCATGCATCTAATTCATCATGATCGGAATTTTATTTATAATTGCTGGCCTTGTGAAGGAGAAAGCATCGCTCAAGTTTGGGGAGGCTTAAATCTATGATGCACACTTCCCCAACCATGATCTCTCAAAGGAACTGATTATACAAAAAATTTATGCCCGACTTTCTCATGATGATCAAATGTTACTCGATGCTTGTGTTGCCGGTTCCTATATGAAGAAGACTACTGAATTCAGATGGGATCTTCTGGAAAAGGTTATACACAACGCTGAAGATTGGGAACTCGATGAAGGTAAAGAGTCACGTATAAATATTAATTTTGATTGTGTTAAATCTTTTATGGACACTTCTCCTTTTCATGAGTTTAGCAACAAATATGGCCTTGACTCTGAGACAATAGATTCTTTCTACAAATCTTTTGCTACCTATATTGACCTTCCGAAAAAAAGTGGTTCAAATACCATCCTCCCATTGAAAAATTATCTGAGGAACCTGTTAGAATTAAGAAGGAAGAAATAATTGTTAACCTTGTTGATCCAATTGTTCCTACTGCTTACATTGAGAAACCTCCTTTTTCTGTTAGGATTAGAGAACATGCTAAGGATACAACTATGGTTAATAAGAGTTATGTTAGAACACCTACACCTTGTGAACAAATAAATGTTGAGCCTAATGTAGCTATAGTTAAAGATATCATAGTTGGTAATATTGATGGGTAGGCTATTTACCTCTATGATGAAGGTGCTAGAATTGCAAAACCTATGAACTAGATAAAAATAAACCGATGGTAGGCACACCTATCATCTCAGTTAAAATTGGAGATCATTGCTATCATGGCCTGTGTGATATTGGTGCTAGTATTAGTGCTATACCTTTTACATTATGTCAAGAAATTATGCATGATATAACACCGTGTGAAATTGAAGATATTTATGTCATTGTTAAGTTTGCAAACTGTGATACTATTTCGCTACTTGGGATTGTTAGATATGTTGAAGTCTTGTGCAGAAAAGTCAAGTACCCCACTAATTTCTTAGTACTTGGTTCGGAACAAGATAACTTTTGTCCCATCATATTTGGTAGACCATTCTTGAATACAATTAATGCTGAAATTAATTGTGCTACTGAGAAGGTCAAAGTGAGCTTTGGTGATATTTCTCATGAGTTTAACTTCTCTAAGTTTAGAAAACATCGACATGAAAAAGAATTGCCTAGTAAGGATGAAATAATTGGTCTTGCTTCTATTGATGTACCTCCTACCGATCTACTAGAACAATATTTGCTAGACCATGAGAATAATATGCATTTGAATGAAAGGAATGAAATAGATAAGATACTCCTAGATCAACAACCTATCCTTAAGCATAACTTACCAATTGAGATTTTAGGCTTATCTTGATGACAAGAAGATATATCATGTTATTATTGGTGCTAACCTTTCAGAACATGAAGAAAAGAGATTACTCAAAACTCTAAAGAAGCACATGGCTGCTATTGGATATATTGTTGATCATCTTAAATGCATAAGCCCCACTCTCTATCAGCACAAGATTAATATGGAACCTGATGCTAAACCAGTTGTTGCTCATCAATGCCGACTCAACCATAAGATGAGAGAGGTGGTAAGAATTAAAATACTAAAACTACTGGAAGCAGGTATAATCTATCCTATTGCTGATAGTAGATGGGTAAGTCATGTTCATTGTGTTCCTAAGAAAGGTGGTATAATTGTTGTTCCTAATGGTAAAAATGAACTTATTCCACACAGGATAGTAACTGGTTGTAGGATGGTAATTGATTTTAGGAAATTGAATAAGTCTACTAGAAAATGTCATTACCCCTTGCCTTTTATTGATCAAATGTTAGAGAGATTATATAAGAACACACACTTTTGCTTTCTTGATGAATACTTGATGACCCACAATTAAGCGGGTCAATCGTAGTTCTTTCGATAAGTAAGAGTGTCGAACCCAACAAGGAGCAGAAGGAAATGACAAGCGATTTTCTGCAAGGTAATTTCTCTAAGCACTAAAATAGCGGTAACAAGTTGTTTGATAGCTAGATAATTGTAACAAGTGACAAGTAGCAACAGTAACAATAGTTCCATCAAGGTAGCCCAATCCTTTTGTGGCAACGGACAAGCCAGAACAATTTCTTATAATAGGCAAAGCATTCTTGAGGGCACACATAATTTCATCTAGTCACTTTCAAGTTGGGTTAATCCGCGTTCGGTATTTTAATAATTTCATATGTGGGTGGACCGGTGCTTGGGTGCTGCTCTTACTTGAACAAACTTCCCACTTATGATTAACCCTCCCGCAAGCATACGCAACTACGAGAAAAGTATTAAGAATAAATTCTAACCATAGCATTAAAAATAGGGATCCGAATCTGCCCCTTACAAAGTAGTGCATAGAACGGGGTTTAAGTTTCTGTCACTCTCGCAACCCACCCTCTAATTACTACTCCATAATGCATTCCCTTAGGCCCAATATATGGTGAAGTCAAGCATTCGACATTCACATAACACCACGAAGGGATTCACAACATACATATCATCAAAATATCAAACGAATATCAACTTCACATGACTACTTGCAACATGATTTCTCCCGTGGCCTCAAGAACAAAAGTAACTAATCACAAGTGATAAACATGTTCATGATCGTAGAGGTATTGAATAGCATAATGGATATGGACATATAATCTTCCACCAAGTAAGCCATAAAGCATCAATTACAAGATGTAATTAACACTACTAGACACACCCTAGGTACCAAACTGAGGTTCTGGTACAAGATTGAGTACAAGAGATGAACTAGTGTTTTGATAGGAGATTGTGCTCGTGAAGATGTTGATGGAGATTGGCCTCCCCAAGATGAGAGGGTTGTTGGTGATGACGATGGCCTCGATTTCCCCGTACGGGAGGGAAGTTCCTCCGACAGAATTGCTTCCCCAGAGGGCAAAAATGCTCCTGCCCTGGTTCCGCCTTGAGACGGCGGCTCTTCGTCCCGAAAGTCCTCTCCTTAACTTTTTTGGTCGAAGGAGTATATATACTAGAAGATGGGCGCCAGAGGTGGGCCAGGTGGTCCAGTAGACATCATGCCGCGCTAGGGGTGCCTGGTGGCCCCCCTCCGGCACTTCTTCGTTCTAATATTTTTTATTTTTTATAAAATAATTATCCGTAAATTTTAAGCTCAAGTGGACATGTGTAGAATAGGTATCTCTGATGTAGCTTTTTGAGTTCCAGAATTCAATCTGCCGGTATTCTCCCACTTGATGTAAACCTTGGATATTATGAGAGAAAATGCATTACAATTACTCCACCAAGTGGCAAAATGCATAAAAACACTATAAATAACAGTAAGAAAATATGATGCAAAATGGATGTATCAACTCCCCTAAGCTTATACCTCGCTTGTCCTCGGGCGAAAGCCGATAGCAAAAATCATGACCACATGCTTTGAGAGAGAGGTGTCGATAAAAAGAAAATACAGGCGTAGCAGCATCATGCTCAATATTATAACAACAAATAAAACTTTATAAAATACTTCATCACAACATTTTCATCATATAACTTTTATCATAAGGGCTTCTTATAAACAAGTAGTATGTCCTCACAACATTGAAGTATGAAGCACAAACTCTATTGAAAACTACCAAACTATGTTCTTAGTCAACTTTGCAACACAATTCATCATATTTTCAGGAAGGGTCACATGTCGGAGATTTTAAGCAAGTCTACATACTCAACCATCATTTAATCTTCTATGATTACTAACATTCACCGCATACATATGAGAAAAAGGTTTCAACCGGACATAGAGAAAGATAGGTCTTATAATGTTGCCTCCCAACGTATTCACCTCAAGGGTGATATCAACAATAATAACTCATGGCCACCCACATTCAGCTGGATATATATGTTTAGATCTTTCCTCGCCACATGATGCTTGCCAAACAGAAGATAAAGGAAGTAGAGGTAAATACTTTGACTCTTGCACAAAAGTAAAAACATAATGGTAAAAGATAGGCCCTTCACACAGGGAAGGAGAGGTTGTTGTAAGGGTACACAAACAACGGTGTTGATTTCCCCATAACTTGTGCACAAACGATAAGCCTCCGACCCGACGGCCTAAGGCTACTGAAAAATGCTACTGCTCCATCAAGAACTGGCCCAAGCCAGAAAAGCCGCTCTACGAGAGATCAAGGAGCGCATCAAGAAGACCAAGACCCCAGCAGACGCAACCCCGATGGACATCGACGCCGACAAGACCTACACAACAGCCCAGGATGATCCCAAGACGCGCCGAGAAACACCGACATTTGCCAGGGACCAAGGCACACTCCTTCTCCAAAAGACCCGACAAGTCATCCCTCCGGCAAGCGTGAGCCAATCCACCACCACTCCACCTCATCGCTACACCAGTCACTTATCGATGACTTGTCGACCTCCCAAATGGCTAAGTGGCTCTTGCTAGATGTGCGGTGACGTGCCAGAAGACAGATTTTGACCAGTTGACAGCCGTCCAAAGGCGTGTTAAGACACAAAGCAACAACCAGCTAAGCGGTGGTAGGAGCTTGCCGGGAACGCACCCCCGCATGCCACCTAAGGCTGCATTTACGACATTTTGTCTTAAATTGCAGAGTTAGGTATGATAGCACTGTTAGCTATCTAATCATGTCTATTTGCCACTATGGACGCCCCTTGAGCTATAAAAGGAGGCCGAGGGAACCTAGCATTGGATTCTGACCCCAGAGAATTTAGACCCTAGAACATTTGCACGCACCCAGTGGATCTCCGCGGCAACCCTTGCCGGGGCAGAACACAGTGCAACCTCCGTCTTCCGAATCAATCCTCCAAAGAAGGAGTAGGGTTTTACGCTTCTCAGCGGCTCGAACCTGGGTAAACACCTTGAGTCTCATTGTTGTGTTGCCTCGTAGTTTCTGCTCTTTGTGTAATGCGATCTCCCAACCGAACCACAAAGGGGCCAATGGCTCCATAGGTGATCGAGTGAAACTTGCCCCGACATCTTTGGTGTGCCAGGTAGGGGGAGATCGTTCGTGCAAACATGAGATTGTGAGTGCTTCATTGATCTTTATGATCATCTTCTCCGCCTAGAGCATAGAGGAAGAAGAACATTGTCACTTTATGAGCCTCTTCCTCTCCGAGCCCTGCCACGCACCGCCGCCGTGGTAGCGTCAACGGTAATGAGGACCATCAATGTCGTGGCTGCTGGATCCGATGTAGACAACATGGCCACGGTGACGACCTTGGTAGAGGAAGAGGTGTACTAGGCGATGACGCCATCCCTATCACAAGCATCAAGATAGCCCATCTAACCCTTGGGGAGGTGCGACTACGACTGAATGGGCAAGGAAAAATGAAAGGTACACGGCGATACCCTTCCTCTCTTCTCCTTCCCCACCTATGGTTAGTTCTGCTTCACGGTGGAGCCACCAATGTTGATGAGCTTGCATGCGGCCTAGTCCTGCACTTGCCCCATGTTGGTAAATCCCGGGCGAAACACTAGAGCAAATGCATTGGTCGGCGATCCCGGCAAACGAGCCGTAGCGAGGTCCCGTTCCACAACGTTTGCAATGTCCTCGTCATTACGAGAGCGTTGGGCAAGAAGGAAAAGAAGGAAGGTTTGACCGATCATATTTACTATTCCTTCCCTTTCGGCTAAGTTGTGAACACCTACGTTGGCCCGACAAGCTCTTGCCGCGGACGACGCTCATGACTAACAGTTCTCCAATTACCTCTATTCCTCTCTATTCGTTCTTCTCTTTCCCCCAGGACAATGAAGGTTTACGCCACACACACAAAGGGGAACGCGAAGGGAAGAAACACTGATGGAGGAAGGATGGAATGGTGAATGTGGGTAGACACACACCAAGATAGAGAAGAAGCCTTAACAAAAGATAAGTCGACATGACCATCGATTTTTGTTAAAACTTGAATTTTGCATATTCCCCTTAGCAACCAGGGTTTTGTATGGTGAATCTGGTACGTAATGGAACCTTGTTGTCTTCCTGATCGCGCCCCTGTTTCGTTTCGAGTCTGCTCAAGAAGACATGCGGCAGCATCAAAAACCGATGAGGAAAAACTCGCCGGCGGTGTGTCCTTGCTAGCAGAATGCCAAGGACCTGTTCCTCAAGGCAATCACGGCAACACGTTGTTGGCGGGAAACCAGAGTGCACAAAGAAAGTGGCCATACAAATACCGGGAGGAAAGCAAAGGGAATGGCATACGATTACATAAAGACGCTAATTCAGCAATAGTGCATGGTCTCATACGAGATACGTATTATGTATTAAGTACAAGACAACACAATGGAAGAAGTGGGTAAAACTAACTCCGACGGCTTCCCTGGACCCTTGGGACTGTGAGGATCTTGTCGTCAAGAGGACTCTCCTTCTCTGCAGCAGCAGAGACATCAGCACCCGACGACAGCTTCTTGAAACCATCGGAGGTATCAAGATCCGGGTGGAAGAAGGCGAGGTTGCTCAAGACCATGAAGAGGGCACCGCGAGCCATCTTCCAGGATTCATCGGTGAAGCAGGAAGCCCTCTCATCATTGTACGTCTTTAACCCCTCGATCAAGCCCTCGAAGAAGAGTGTCAACTTGACTCTTGGGACTTCGTACTGGCCGAGAGAGAAGGCCCAACTCTTCATGTTCATGTTTGCAATCTGGGCGGTGAGGCGCTCAGCGATGTCAACCATGCTCTTGATCCAGAGGTTGCACTTCTCAACCTAGTTCTTTAGCTTGTATTCTGCATCTTTCTGGAGAGTTTGGGCGTTGGTCAGATCCGTCTGCAACAGCTTCTCTCGAGCACCGTCAGATTCGATGTTCTTCTCTAGCGAGGCAAGTCTGGATTGCAAACCGTAAATAGTATCGTTGATGGCATCGAGGCTTCTATTGGTTGGATTTGTATAACATCTCATGTATAGCATCTCGATGTTTAGCATCTGGCCATGTATAGCAGCATGTATAGCATCTCATTCCATTAAGAGGCAGCATGAGCACTGTCAGATTCCATGTATAGCATCTCATTCTGCCTCTTAAGAGAATGGACCTGTTGGTTGTACCACTCCCATAGTTCGTTTCTCTTGTCCCCCAACTGTTGTTCCACAAGACCAACCTACTCGTGTTGCTCTTTGACTGTCTGCCACTTGTGGTCATACCTGCTCCGCATGTCCTTGATCCCGACAGCCATGGATTCCAAGAAAGCCATGTCCTTGGTGTTGTTAGCAGGATCATCGAACCCTCCGACCTTCTAACGTAGCGGTGCCAACGCCCGCTCGATTCCTTCGATGATGTGTGCGCACGCTGAGAAGGACATGTATGGAGTTGGAGGGCATGGTTGAGCAGTGACCATCGCCAATTGGTTCGAGGGGGATTGCAGAGACGACGAAACATGATATCGTGGAGGCAAGGGCCCCAAAGTCTGAAGAGGGGTTTTCCCCTCTATGACTATGGTGGGACAGTTGAGCTGTCGGGGTTCGATGTCGTTGTCTTAAGGAACTCCTGAAGTTCCTCGACAACCGAGCCATGACCCCGTTCGGCAACAATCTTCTCCGCCTCAGCGTCAACATCCTTCCCGATACCAGCCACCTCTTGCAGCAACTCTGGTTCTTCGGGCAGCGATGTTGTAATCAAAAGCAATAGATGGCAAAATTAAAGTCAAATAGCTCATTAAAATAAAAGAGAGAGGGCAAGGGAAGTAAAGTCGCAAGAAAGTGGGATACACGATGGAGTGTGTCATGCAAGAATATTTGTTTCCCCGGCAAGATCAGCTACTGGGGTATAATCCATCACCGCTTCATCGACGACACCTACACGAACGAGCTCTTCGATGGAGGCCCTTGCTGGTGAATCCCTCCCGATGACGATGGTTTCCGAGAGGTCTTGAAAGGAAGGCTCTTCCTGGTGGGCCTCTCCCTAATGAACCTCTCCCGCCTCCCTGTCGGAGGTAGGAGGAAGCTCTTCTTCGTCCCTGCTACGAGATGGGGATTACGCTTGGATTCCGTGGTGGGGGCTGGCTCGAGGCTAGCCACGGGGTTCTGCCCCGCGTCTCCTGCGAGGCCCGTGTCTGCCGCGGGATCCCGCCCTGCCGCGGATTTGGCTTGTTTTGCCATATGCGCGAGGGTCTCCTTGTCCTATCCCCGTCAAGAAGATGATCATGCAAAATCAGTCAGAGTATCAAAAACAAAGAACTTTGATGTCAATTGTGGTCGAAGGACTTACTCTGAAGCAATGAGCATGGATCCCGGCTCGTATGATGCAGGTGGCGGAGTCAATCTGCCCCTCTTCAAAGTTGGTGGAGAGGAACTTGGTGGCACAGTTGGGGTTCGAGCACAGGCGTTCCGGGCACAGAAGTTGGGATTGACGGGGGGCTCGGGTCCGCCCCTATGACCCTCCGTCGCATAACATTTAATATAACTATTGGGTTGCCTCCCAACAAGTGATATTATTTTATGCCCCTACCTTGGCATACCTCCAACTCCTCAATTATGCAACCATAATTTATAGGATATTTATCATATACGTTATTAATAACCACACTCCTAGGAACTAAGAGGGGAGTTTTAATGAGAGGTTCCTTTATTATATCAATGAAGTTTGGGTGCACACTAATCATTTTCAGATCTTCATCCCTTTTGCTAGAAGTGGCAATTGTACTCTTGGGAATATACATAATGTTGGGATTCTTATTAGGAGTGTTCCTATCAATAGTTTTAGCGGAAGAAAAAGTGGAACCCATTTTATCGATGATATCTTCTAACTTATCAATTCTAGATGGACTTTGTCCTAGTCGTTCACTAATCTTTGGTTTACTCACTTTTAGCATCTCTAGAATAATTTCAAATTTTGAACCAAATTCATTAATTTCTACTTTCAGCACCAATATTTTCCCGGACCTAACGACTATTATCAATGGTAATTACCAAGATAGGAAAAATACTAAGCTTGGGGTGTACATATTTCTCACCGACATTACATTCATGTTCACGCACTTCATATAATTTGTCGGTGTTCATCCTATTTCTTTGTAAACCCATGTTAGATTTATTTTTCCACTATCTTCTTGTGTGTTTTGAAAACTTTGGAAAATCCAAAAATATTTCTCTTTTCTTTTTGGTTTTTGTTTCCCATTTAATTAGTTGTAGTATTAAAGAAAACCCGAGAAGATATATTTTATTTGTTAGGAGCTTTCCCATGTAAATAGTTTTTCTTGTTTTTGTTTTTCCTTTGCTTGTTTATTTTCCTAATGAGAAAAGCCAAAAACTCCAAAAATATTTTAGTGTGGTTCTCTGAATTTCTTTGTTTTCCTTTGAGTCATCGAAAGGAGAAGACCAAGCTGAAAATGTTGAGTGGCTCTCATATGCATTACTGTTGATCTAACAAAGAGCCAATATTACCATGCCTTCTCCTTTGCACAAATACCCTCATATTCTAGCTTAGTCAACGACATCCTTGCACTATTATTATTATCACATTATTCAGTCGTTAAATTTAAAGGCAATAATGACGATATATGATGCACAGGTCGTGGCAAAGGAAACGGGTATGAACTCTTCTTGTTCTCCGTTTTTGTAAATATGTTTAGCTCGTGTGATCTTGATTTAGTGTATCATGAGTGAAATTGTTTGTGATGGCAATTAGTGACTATAGTTCTCATGCCAGGCTTAAATAGCTAGGAGTTGATAATGATTTATCTTGTGTGTCAACATGCGTTAAAATAGTTATGATATGGTATGGTAGTATGGTATTTCCATGTGACCGATTCAAGCGGCTTGACTTAGCCCATGTGCAAAGATGTAGTTGATTCAAAATCAATGCAACCTTCATGATGTTTAAATTCAGAGTGTTTGTATCCTACTCGTGCTAATATCCAATGTTAATTATTCGCAATGCATGTTCATGACCGTTGTATCTCTCTAGCTGGTTGCTTCCCAATCTATTGTCAGCCTTCTCCTGTACTAAGCGAGAATGCTGCGTGTGCATCCAAAATCCTTAAACCTAGTTATTCGATATGATTCCACCATACCTACCTATATGCGGTAATATCGTGCCATTCCAAGTAAATTTGCATGTGCCACCTCCAAATATTCAAACAAACATCTGTTTTGTGCACTCGTACTTCTCATGGAGCGCCAAGGCAATCAGTATCTTCCATGCTAAGTAAGTTATCGTCAAGATGGGCGTTTACTCGTCGTCATTGCATGAGATAGGTTCGTAAAAAGGATGCCTATAATGCATAATAAAAATTAAAATTAACAAAACTCCTTGGAAATTTGATATGTTGTAGGGCACCCATGAATTCAGCTAGCCATGGTTTATGAATGGATGGTGGATAGGACTAAAATTCACAATTCTCTTTGGGAACCACCGATAATCATTTTTAGCACACAAGATACTTAAACCTTTGTAGTAATGTTGACAGTAAAGAACACCACTAAAAAACTATATTTTCAATCCTCTTTAAATCTTGGGCTCTCGCACCTCTGCAAATCAATGCTCCCCTCTGCGAAGGGCCTATATATTTACTTTTATGTTGAGTCATCACCCTCTTACGAAAAGAACCATACTGAAGAGAACTATTGTCATTCTTATGCATTGAGTCTAGTTAATGTTAGATATGAGCATGAACTCGATCTTTTCTACCCTGAATTCAAAAAATTAGTCATTGCTTGAACCTCACAGGTGCTCTGCATTTATGTTTTGTGGTTTGAGAAAGGGCTAGGGAGATACCATGTCACCATATTTTATCATGATTATTTTTACAAATTGTTGGAATGCGAGATATCTTATTATTGCTTACTAGTTGGTTATATATTGCCATGCTTGAATATGCTGCTTATTTTTTAATCATGGATATGATTACTTATGATTTATGCTAAAAACCTGAACACTAGCTAAGCATATATACAACAACAAGAAAAAAAGAGTTTGTAAAAGTTATATTTACCATTTCTGATTATCAACTGAATTGTAGAAACGTCTCCAATGTATCTACTTTTTCAAACACTTTTGCTCTCATTTTGGACTCTAATTTGCATGATTTATATGGAACTAACCCGGACTGATGATGTTTTCAGCACAACTACCTTGGTGTTTTTTATGCAGAAAGAAAAATTCTCGGAATTAGACGGAATTTTTTGTGAATTATTTCTGGAATATATGATGAATTCTGGAGCGAATAACCACCAGAGGGGGCTTCCTGTGGGCCAAAATCCAACAGGGCGCGACTTCCCCCATAATTGCGCCATGATGGCTTGTGGGGCGTGAGAGAGTCCGGGATTCTGGGGTCCTCGGGTAGCTGGTTAGTGAATGTCGGCTGGGCCCGTTGGGCCGCATTGTAGAAGACCGGGCCTTATGATGACCTCAACTCTGGAAGGAATATTTCGGAGATTGGCGTGTACTTCAATCTTAGAAAGACTAGGTCGGCTCATCTATTCCCGATTATAGTCAGTAACTTGTAAGACCTAGGGTCCCTGGTGTCTATATAAACCAGAGACCCCTATCCATGTAGAGGAGGTTGAATCATCTAGGGTTTACCATATACAATCTCGAGGTAGATCTACTCTGTAATCATCTTCATCAATACAATAAGGCAGGATGTAGGGTATTACCTCCATAGGAGGGACCGAACCTGGGTAAACCTATGTCTCCTTCTTCTTCCTGCAACCCATCGATCCAAGGTCCACAGTTCGGGACCCCCTACCGGACATCTACCGGTGTTCACACCAACATTGGTGCTTTCATTGAGAGTCCACTGTTGGATTGCTAAGAAGATCAATGGCTTGCTTAATCATCAGCGACAGAATCAGCAACAGAGACATCTTTGTCCCTGGACAAGTTCTCTCATTCGGCAGCATGACACTGGATGTAGACCCTACCGGCTGTCTGGGCCAAACCAGAGGTTTCATCCCCGATCAGCAAACAAGGTCAGGGAGTTTTGAACTTCCAACCCACCCGCGAACCGATCTGGTCCCTGCAAGAACCCCGGCTTCGGCCGATGATTTCGAAAACTCCAAAGCTTTAACTACGGGTCCCGAGTCCGGCCATGTCTTTGGATCCCTCTCTTCCAAAGAGTCGGCCCCTAGATCGGACCCGACCATGATGCATGGATCACGGCACACAAATTTGGCCGAACATGCCTCCCTCACGGAGGCCCCGGAGGTTAATTCCTAAAACCATCCGATGATGTACCAGGACGAGCTCTCAGCGCTAAGTGAGATGCTCGGAGAGATCCAATCGTTGCCACCACCCCGATCCGCTCGCAGTACGGCTTGGAATAAGGGGACTTTTATGGCCCACCCACCACCTACTTGGTAGCAACCATCAAAGTCTTAACCGACATGTTAGACTATGGCTCCGAGGAGCTCAAGGGCATGGACGATGAGGCCGATGAACCCCCTCCCACAAATAAAGGGCGATGGGACGCAACTTCCACTTATGACGTCTTCATGGTAGAAACGCCTGGTAACAACGACGACCTCCCCCAGCCAAACGATGACAAATCCGGGGAGGAGAATTCAAAGCGTCGAAAGCAGCATAAGCGTGCTAAGGAGAACAAGGGAAAAATCTCTGCACAAGGCACTTGGGAAAATAAAAACCCAGAGGACCACAGTAACCTCGGAATTCCAGAACATCCACTAGAAGATGCGGATAAGCCCGAGGAGCAGGACAACCCCGACGACATCAACAGGTCGGATGACGTTGATTACTCCCCCGCCCCATCGATGACTACCTGGAGGACGAAGACTTCGTAGTTCCTGATGACCTTGGATGTCGGGAAGAATTTCGACAGCTACTCCTAGCTACCGCTCGAAGCTTAAAGGCGAAGGAGCGTCAACTCCAGGCCAAAGAAGACAATATAAACAACAGGGGTACCAAGGTACTGGCCGCCGAAGAAGAACGCGACCTTGGATGGCCAGATCAGAACAAAAGTTACCCACGTCGCCGACTGCTGCCACAATTGGATGACGAGGCCCCAAAGCCCGCATCCCCAAGCACACACATTATGACCCACCTGTCCGCCCGCCCCGAGGGCGTGATAGGGTGGCGTGGGATGCCGAATACTATCCCGGGCCTTCCTGTGGAAAGGTGAAGGAAAAAATGCACCCTCGTGGTAGGAACGACCTGCAATACAACCTGGATAACAAGAAAGGTCACAACACGTCTATTTACTGGTATAGAAGGTACTTCCCCACTAGATGGGACGGAGAGGCACCTCCGGTCCCCTACTACGCCAGAGACCGAGATTCATACCGGACTCAACTGATAGTCGACCTTCAGCACAAGATAGTCCGGACTAGAGGCGTCACACACCCACTATGCTCCACAGACGAAGTAATGCACCATCAATTTCTGGAGGGATTCAAACCCATCAACATAGAGCAATACGATAGAACTACGGATCCTGCCATGTGGATAGAAAAATTCATTCTCCACATTCACATGGCGAGAGGAGATGATCTCCATGCCATCAAATACTTCCCCTCAATTTGAAAGGGCCAGCACGACACTGGTTAAACAGCCTGCCCAAGGACTCGATAGTTAGTTGGGAAGAGCTTGAGAAGCCTTTCGGTCTAATTTCTTGGGGACCTACATCCGCCCCCCCCCCCCCGATTCCTCCGACCTAAGCAATGTCGTCCAAATGGTGGGTGAGTCAGCCAGAGAGTTCTGGAACTATTTCTTAACGAAAAAAATAAAATTGTGGATTTCCCGCACACTGAAGCAATAGCCTCTTTCATGCAAAACATCCAAGATGAGTGGTTGGCTCACCAGCTCGGACAGGACAGGCCCTGGACAATGTTCGCCCTCAGCTCCCTCATGACCCGCTTTTGCGTGGGCGAAGACAAGTGGCTAGCTCAGAGCAACCACAACACAGACGATCCTGGAACCTTTGAAGTTCGGGACGGAAACGGCAAGCCAAGGAAAAACAAGAACAAGCGTCGCCTCCACGCCGGCGACACCAATGATACATCAGTAAATGTTGGGTTTTGCAGTTCCAAGCCACGACAGCGGAAGAAACCCTTCAAAGGGAACAAAGATGGGCCAACCCAATGGGGAAAATTATGGAAGGACCCTATCACATCCACGACACCCAAGATAAGCTAGCCACTCACACCAACTGTAACTGTTGGATTCAAGCAGGCCGGCAAAGTAGTGGCCGAAGAACAAGGCCGGAGCCCTCGGAGCAAAGACGAGGAGGAGCCCCGTGGCCCGCACAACGGGGGCCAAAAACAATTCCTTCCCGAGGGAAAGACTGTAAACATGAGTTACATGACTCACATACCCAAGAAGGAGCGGAAGCGAGCCCTCCAAGAAGTCTACGCCGCAGAGCTTGTAGCTCCAAAGTATAATCCATGGTCGGCTTGCCCGATCACATTCAACCGCTGGGATCATCTGACCAGTATCCGTCACGGAGGGTCGACCATCCTCGTGCTCGATCCCATCATAGATGGGTACCACCTCACCGGAGTCCTGACAGACAGAGGAAGTAGCCTTAATCTAATATAGGCAGACACGGTGAAAAAGATGGCTACTGACCCATCCAAGCAACACTACCTTTAAAGGAGTGATTCGAGTCGTTGAGGCCCGCTGCTCTGGAACCATAACGCTATAAGTCGTGTTTGGATCACCTGATAACTTCGGCAGTGAAGAATTGATCTTCGACATTGTCCCCTTCCGCAGCGGGTACTACACACTGCTCGGCCGCACGGCCTTTGCCCAATACAATGCAGTCCTCACTATGCCTATCTCAAGCTCAAGATTCCTGGACCTCGAGGATTCATCACCATCAACGGCCATACAAAACGCTCTCTCCGGACCAAAGAACACACCGCAACCATAGCAGCCAAAGCTGAGCACAACGGTGAAACATCAAGTCACAAGCCGATCAAGCCGCGACAGTTAGGTAAGCGATCCTGAGCTCAATCAGGTCCCCCGGAGAGATCCTCGGCTCCGAACACATAGGGATACCACTCCCACAGCATGTCCCGATCACCTTCACGGTATGTCCCTCGTGTACATAATTCCATTCTCCGAATATCACGGGATGTAGTGGGAGCCTCGTAACAAGTATCATATGCTTGGCTAGACCAAACTATGGTGCCAACTTCTTCTAGGATACATAGGGGATACCGTAAAAATACTTCTAAGCGTCAAGCTCTATTTCATTGGCAGCTTCTCAGGGCTATTTGATTGAACACCCGTCTGCCATCTGCAACAACCTTTTAAGGAACTAAGATCTCCCTTTCCAATCTTTTGGAGAGCTAACACAGCCAGGAGCCAGGTGTACATCAAGTCACTAGCAAGAAGGCTGCAGGCGAGGTGTTGCTTAATTTCGATAGTTTCCAATACACAGCGGCCTTGGTGTCGAGAATTATAAAAATTCCTCGCCGAGATCTGTCATAGATGATTTTCTTCTAATATACTTATTCTTATGCATGTTTTCCTACTGCGTGGCGCTGACAGGACAAATTTATTTCATGATTGCTAAAAAAGTGCGACCGGTAGCTAAACCGAGGGCTAGGATACATTGACCGCCCGAGCACTACACCGTCACTCTTTCTTTTGGATGTGTGTTTGGCTTCTCGGGATTTTGCATTATACGCATCGGTTCCGAACTATGTCTTGGGTCTACAGTTATATTACCCCGCTCCTGTGTTTACGCCCTTATGTTCTGCTAGCTCGGCTAAACGGGTGAAGGGAGAACCACTACAATTGTATTCCTAGCTTACCTAGTTTTGAAATACCTCAGTGGAGAAAGCCGAAAACTGACCATCATAATGAGTGAGAACTAGTCTGCAATCTGAGACTATTTACATAGTTCGATAGAGGTTATTCCGTGTCACATGGACGGGTTTGCAATTAAAACTAGGGGTTCACAACACCCCGTGGTAGTCGTTCTGATCTTCTGTCTTTTCCGATTACTACAACAAGGGTTGGGGGCTTGTCATTAGCCCCCACATTATAATATTCCTAAGGCTAAGTGAAAGCGATAAAGCCTCATAGTCCGATTGCCTCATTTGCATCCTACACTACTACCTTCGGGCACCGACTAAATCGGCTAAGGGCTGTGTATGGACGATGAAACAACGCAAGTAGTATCTAAATGGGGGCTAAATCCTATGACTGGAAACTTTCAGATTAAAATGGCCACAACATGAATCAAAATAAACTATACTCAACTTAGGACATGTATTTCTTAAAGCAGATTGTTCTCGGTTACATCAACATATATTTATTCTAACACTGAGTCCTTGGAGTGTTGTCAATCGATCGTCCGATCACCCTCCATGGCGGAAGAAGAAAAGTACAGCTCGGGGCTCCTGTGCTCTTTTTCGACGGGAGGCAGATCAGTAGCCATCTTCAGCGGCCTCACCCCCAGGAAGTGCACCATCGTCTGTGCAAAGGCCATCCGAGCCCCCTCTATACATACCAAGCATTATAGGGTGTCAATCCAAGATGCGACTTCGATCAACTACCACACCAGGGCGAAGTAGTTTTTCGGCATGGGCTCGATAGGTCACAGTTGAACACACATGTCCTTCATAGCTGGCTCGGCCATCCTATGTAGTTCATGGAGCTGCTTCATTTGGTAGCTCAGATTGGGTTGGCCTCAGGGGTCTCAAGCTAAGCCCAGAATAGCCGCTGCTCGGCATCCCCGTCGCGAGCCGCAAAGTACTTGGCTGCATCTGCCACACTCTGCGGGAGGTTGGTGAAGGCACTTGTGGAACGCCATATCCGTGTAAGAAAGAAAAATCTATTCCCACCAAAGGCACACTTCAATAAGTATGGCTTACTGGTTTCCATAAGCTTGACCTGGCGCACTTCTTCTTACAGAACCTCCGCTCTACCCGCTCTGATTGGAGCTAGGCGGATAGCTTTGCCTGTTCAGCCGCCTGATCTTTGGCTTTCTACTGAAAAGCCTCGCACTTCGAGCTCAGCTCCTCCAGTTCTTGCTCTACCTGTGTCACCCTGCCATCATTCTGCTTGTTAACGGCTTTAAGGGCGTCCAGCTCACCAGTCGCCTGTTCGGCCGCCGCCTTGTGGGAAACGGCCTCTTGTTTGGCCCTCTCCACCTTGGCCCGGAGTTTTTAAAAATCTTTGTCTTGAGCTGTTGATCATAGATAAAACGACAAAAGTTAGACAACAAGGCCAGCACATTCTGTCAGATATAAGTAAAAGGGAGTACTCTTATACAAACTCACCATGCTTCTCATCAAATCGGCCATTGAGGCGGTCAAGCTCTTCATCGGACAATTGAAGTTTCTGATTTAGTTTGGTTATTTGCAACACGTTAGCATTGGCAGCCGATGGCGAAGCCTACAAAGTGCACAATCCGTCACCATGGTTGCAGCCTATTCAGCTCAACTTGTTTGGTCAAGTTTCTTAAAATAAGTATTCTAAGCAAACTCTTCGGACAATTTGTCGTGTTTTTCTTTCAACCACGGGTTATCTTTTCAAACTCCCCTCACTCGGGTGTTGTCATACCAGTAAAAGTATATTTCAAATATATAAAAGCATGTAGATAAATGGGTAGTTTACCTTAAAATTCGCCAATAAGCCGGTAAAGGCTTCATTCAGTCCACTGTTAATAGACTGAATGCTCTGCAAAACCACACCCATTAAGGTGCGGTGCTCATCAGCAATGGAGGAGTTGGTTGGGATCTCCTCCAGCACTGCCGACCCCTCGACCGTAGCCCGTTCTGGCATGGGCGACACCAAGGGTGGCTCCAAGGATGTTGGAGGGAGCTCGGTCGAATTTGGACCTTCCCTTCCACCTTCTAAAGGTCTGATCTCCCGCGTAGTGTTGACCGGGGAGTTGGCCTCAATGAGAGCCTCTTGGTTCATGATGGCGGGCACATCTTTGGTAACCGGGACCTCACGGTCCTTGGCGTATGAGGTATTCACCTCGGCCATGAAATTCTCACCCCCGCATTAAGCGAGGCTTGGTGGGATGCCACCCCCATGGCATCCTCGGTGGCTTGGGGTCGGGAGGTGCGGGACGCATTCTCACTTTCCGCTAGCTCAGCTGGCAGCAAATCTCCCTCCGAGAACTGATCCGTCGGCAGACCTCAGACGGGGCTATGATAAGAAAAGATACATGCCGACCAATTAATATAGAACTCGGTATAAATTAACTCAATAAAGTGATCAGATTTCATACCTTCGGGCCTTGGATTTGACGTTGGGGATTCGGCGGGGAACCATCTCGAATTCCCCAATCTCGTCATCGGAATCCAGATAGTTGTCAAGAGAAATGACCTTTCTTTTACAAGGCCTCTTCGAGGCCCTAGGAGGTAGGGCTTCTTTCGCCTCTCTCTTCTTTGATTGGGAGGAGTCCATATCCCCCTCCTCTTCTGCGTCACTCACCTCTCGGGTAGAGGAAGCCCGCTTGTCCTCGAACTTAGTGTCCGGGGGACCCCTGGAATGGAAACATTCACGAGTCTCCTTCTTCTTTGGCTCCGGTGATGTGTATGGCTTCAGAACCAACATTGCGGCCAGCAAGGCTGACCTAGGCTCTTCAAGTATGCGGGCTGGTTTGTTGATATTCTTGGCCTTGGCCATCCACTCCTATTGAAACAATTTGGGAAGAGGTGAGATCTCCAAGAAAGAAATCGAAACTTTGGGATAGAAATAATACTCGAGCATACCACGACTAGAGGTGTCTTGTTGTCCAGGCCTCTGTCTTTGTCCTCGGCAGCCCACGCTTGTTGGGGCTTGAACAAAATTCACCATATGTCCTCGTGGGTCGTGCAAAAGAACTCCTTTATGACATTGGGGTCATCCGGCTTATAGACCTACATCGGATTGACCCGATGCTAGCACAGAAGGATGCGCGATGAATAGTGACTTGGATCACATCCGTCAGTTGGATGTTTGCCTCCACCATCTCTTTGAGGCGTTATTTGCATCATCTTCGCATCTCTAGAAAACCCCTAGTCTATGCATTTCTTGACCCACGAGGTTAACCTCACTGGATGGCCGAACTTGAAATCGGCGGGCACTACCCAGTTCGCCTCCCGTGGTTCGGTGATGTAGAACCAATCCTTCCGCCAGCCCTTGATGGTGTCTATCAAGATGCCCTCTATCCATACTACTTTGCAAAGCTTGCTTACCATCGCCCCGCTGCAGTCTGCGTGCTAGTTGCTCACCGATTTTGGCTTGACATTGAACGTCTTGAGCCAGAGCCCGAAATGCAGATGAACCCGCAAGAAAGCTTCGCATGCGATGATGAAGGAGGTAATGTGCATAATGGAATTGGGAGGGGGTCATGGAAATCTAATCCATAGTAGAACATGAGGCCCCGGACGAAAGGATGGAGGGGAAAGCCTAGGACCTGAAGGAAATGGGGAATGAACACTACCGGCTCAACTGGCCCTCGTGTTGGGATCACCTCGCCTGCCTCCGTCGCCCGGTGGGCAATGTCGGGGGAAAGGTACCCAGAGCGCTTTAGCTCCCAGATGTCAGCGTCAAAGATGGTCGACACCTCCAATTTGTCTTGAGAACCGACCATGGTGCGAGCTTGAAGACAGCGAAGGGAAAAGAGAGCGGAAAGGGGATTAGATTTGGGTGCTCGATCTTGGAGGAGACTAGAGAGAAGTCTATGATGCAGGTGGTAAAGATTTTAGGATCTTCGTTCCTTTTTATAAGGGACTGTAATACCAAGGGTCCCTCTTACTGCGTCAGTTTCCCCGTGTAGGATCAGAAGTATGTCTAGAGGGGGTGATTAGACTACTTGACAAGATAATTTTTTTTCCTTTTCCCAATTTGACTTGTTGTGCAGCTCATCTTTGTCCTTGAGTGACATCTCATGAGCAACTATCCTACCAATGACTTCAGTTGGCTTGAGATCTTTGTAGTTTGGCAACATTTAGAGCCATGTGCACATGGTGTCATACTTTCCATCAAGAGCTCTAAGTATCTTCTTGATGTTGAATTTGTCCGTCATATCTTCGCTTCCTAAGCCGACAATTTCATTGCTGATGAGAGCTAGCCTAGAGTACATTTCAGCGACACCTTCACCATCCTTCATCTTGAACTTGTCAAGCTGACTTTGAAGCACATCCAACTTAGATTCTCTGATAGAATCAGTACCTTCATGCATATCGATCAATGTATCCCAATTTTTTTGCATTCTCAAGGCGGCTGATTTTGTTGAATTGTTTGGGGCATAGGCAGTTGAAGATGATGTCACGGGCATGAGCATTGAGTTGCAATATCTTCAGTTCATCAGTTGTCGCATCATGATCTGGTTCATGCCCTTCTCCAAATAAGTTACTGTCAGGACCCCGATCCTAGGCCATAGGAATCCAGCGTGTAACACATCGCATCCCTTTGCGGTCTCACGCACGGTTAACCCCACGGCTGCCACCTTACCTTAGCCGGGACCACTTGCGCCTTTTGAATCACGTGTGCAATTGTGTCGCTAGCATTCCAATGTCAAAGAACCCGGGTCGACATGACTAGTCATAAACTCAAGTGGCTCAACTGTACAGAGACAGGCATACATAATCCAGCAAAGCAGGTGTCGGTCATCAGCAAGTGTAGACGAGTCGTAGCAAGCTACAAGGACTCCATTACACCACGTGACATTTCCCCATAGGGACAGACACAACAACTAAGAAGGATACATGCCGGTCAACCAATGTGTCCGGAGCAGTAGCGAACTACCATGGCTCGGTGGAAACACAAAGGGGCATTTATCTGTATAGAGAGCTACTAAGGGCATACAACTAGGTGTCGAATCCCATACATATCACAGTGCATCACACGTACGCATGACATACTCGATATGGATATATACAACAATGGCATCTCAACATAACCATATAACATCACAACATTTATTTAGAAGACTCGGAAGAGTCTTGCATAATATGTTCATACAGGTAGGGCTCGCACGACCCGACACTCAAGTCGTCCAAGAAGAGTCATCCAAACCAAGCGGAAGCATTAAAGTTGTCTGAGTACAGACAGTTGAAAGGAAAAAAACATAAAGCCTGACTATCTACAGATCCCTTCTGGAAGGGGCCAGGTCGTAGCTGGGACACCAGCTACTCGTCATCATCGAGGTCTAGATAAAACCCACCTGTTGGCTCATGGGCATCCTCTGCAACATTTATTAAACAAACATGAGTACAAAACTACTCAGCAAGACTTTAGAACATATCTGTCTACTCATGTACATGTATCACCAAAGGGAATTGTGGGGTTTCATGCAGCAAGCCAGCTTTGACTCTTGGCTAGACTAAACTACAATTTTAAATAGTTCTAAACAACTTTGATAAGTCGTACACGAGTCCACTACCACCACAACAATACACTTTCATGGATTCCATTATGTTGGGGATGTAACCTGTGGATGACCCGCCCTAGTTGGGTCGGGTTATCCATTGGGCGATTCATCTAAGTGTTTAGTTGGGCCTCGTTTTGGCCGAATCAAGGTCGCGCGACGAGTATGGCTCTTGGCGGGTCTCCCAGCTTTGGAAGATGGCGATTTAGAGATCGCAATGGTCACGAGTTGTAGAAAGGAAGGAATCCTTGTAAACCCTAGGGAATCGACCTATATATAAAGGCGAAGTCCCAGGGGACAGGGGACAAGTTAGAAATCATCGAGTGCTAGGTTTAGGCGAGTTACGCCTTCCTTGTAATCGAATCCATATCAATACACACAAAAGCAGGACGTAGGCTATTACCTCCTCTCGAGGGGCCGAACCTGGGTAAATCGCCGTGTCTCTCCCTCTTAACTCCTTTGAGTCGCCACCAAGGTGCGATGGCTCCAGTATCAAGTCCTTTCACGAGGACATCTGCCGTGAAAAAACCACGACAGTTGGCGCCCACCGTGGGGCCTACGCACGGTGGAGTTGAGTTCTCAAAGGGAGCCCTACCAGGGTTTGGGAGTTACGCGATGGCGCTCATAACTCGGAGCCGCCGCGGGATAACCTACATCGACAACCAGCGATGGGGACCTGAAGCGAATTCGATTGAATCTGGCTACATGGTCCCCTTCGGCAAGATCAACATCTTCATCGGCATGATCGGATCATTCGTTCATGAGCCGGACATCTCTACCGACATCGTCGAGCCGACCAGGTACGTCCGCCCAGTCATAACGCAAAATTTAACTCGCCCGGTCTTTGTGGGGTTCACGCAGGGATCAGAGGAGCCAGAGCACTTGGCGACTCAGGAAACTACCCCGGTCAACTCGGATGATGAATCGTCCATGGGCGACTCAGATTCCATCTGGTCTCTTCATGGGGATGGTCTCGGAGGCTTGTCGCTGGCCATGGATCCGGAAGTCCTTGACCGAACCCGCCGCCAGATTGCCATCTACATGGCTGGGGCAACTCAACCCACACAAAACCCTACTCGAGGCGATGGGACCGGCGAGACGTCCAGAAGTCCATCCGCAGTCCTGGTGGATTTAGCGGCAGAAATCACGAGACTAATGGCGACTCCCCTCATGCCCGAGAACCAAGAGGAGATAAACGCAGAGTTAGCAAAGCTCAGAGAGGCGGTGGCGAAGGCCCACCAGGATGCTGAGATGGAGTCCGCCAGGATCCAGACTCGACAAGCCCAAATTGCGGCCGAAAGGATGCGCTTAAACACTGACAACTGGCGGCTCGAGAGACAGCAGCGCGCGTCCGACGCCGTCCATCAGCGGAGACACCAGGGTCGCCTGCCCCATGACCTCAATCCGACCTGTCTGTTCGACACTCCACGAACCCCCTGGATGGGAGCCGCCCCGGCAGGAGGACCGGGCCGCCCACCTAACCCGCCGGCTCAGCCGATTGAGGGTCAAATTCCTCGTTTCCGGACGCCTCAAGGCCACTTCTCCAACCCGGTGGATAACATGCTTGCCGCAACTCGCCACCTGGAGTCTCTTCCGATTCGGGGCAACACCCCAGCTGAGATAGAAGCAAGGAATGCCATCGAGATGTTGAAGACGGCGGTGGTTCAAAACGCTGAGTTCTCGCATGGCCTCGAGAGGTTGCACTCCACCCCTCAGGCAAGTTATACCAGGAGCAGGCCGGAGGACCAGCCTGCCGTAAACAGTGGGCCGCGACACTTCCCGCACGACAACCCGCCCGAGCGGAACCCGCCGGGCCGAGATCTCCCGAACATCCAAGACGCCCCGGCCCCCCTCGTAGGGGACGGAGGGCGAGTTGGGGTACCATACTTGTCCCCGGCCCTTCGGAACGAAAGGATGCCCAATGATTTTAAGGGACCAAGGAAAGTGCCTAATTATACACCAGACCTTGAACCAACGTCATGGATCGAGGGTTATGAGATTGCCATGGACATGCTCGACGTAAACGAGGCGGTTTGCGCTAGATACTTCACGATGATGCTCGAGGGGTCGGCACGCACTTGGTTGAAAAACTTGCCTCCCAATTCCATCCAGTCCTGGGCCGAGTTAAAAGAGCGTTTCATCAAAAACTTCCGGGGAACCTGCAAACGTCCGATGACGATTGTCGATCTACAACACTGTGTTCAGCGCCCGGATGAATCGGCCCACCATTGGTCACGGCGAGTTGCAGAAATTATTCATTCGTCAGATGGTATTACGGCGGCTCAAGCTGTGCTTATCCTCGAGCACAATTGTCATTACGAGCCCTTAGTGCAAAAGTTGGGGCAACTCAAACGGAAGGTCCAAGACATGGGGGAACTGATGGACACCCTCACTAGATATGCCGAGGCCGATGATACTAAGGATCTCGGCGAGGATGGTAAGGTTAACTCGCCCAAAAAGGGCGAGTCATCCAAAAATCATACCCGTTTCCAGTGGCGCAACCGTCACAATCAGGGGATCAATGGCAAGCGTAGACCACAGGAGGAGCCCTCGGACTTGGTCGCCAACACCAATGCTAACGACGGCAAAAAGAAGAATCGAGGTTTCAGTGGGAAATGGCCGCGTAACTATGAAGAGTTACTCAAGGGCCCTTGCCCGCACCACGCCACGTCTGACGGCCCGACGAGTCATTCTTGGGAAAACTGTTTCGTGATGCGAGATTTTAGGGCGGAGGCAATCAAGAAGAGTCAAAACGAAGATCCAGACCGGCGCCAGGACCAACTCGCCGCGTCCAACCAAAGCCAGAACCCATTCGGCGGCTTTCCCGGACAGGGGGCTCAGGGAGGCCCGCAGCCAGGCGGCGGCCAGTACCCGGTGCACCACCAGTGGCGCTACAACCCGCCAGGAGCTTTCCAGCAGCCGCCTCCACAGGGGGCTCCGCAGGACCAGGATGATAATGGGGGCTTCCACAGCAACCCCAAACATCTAAGTAATGGGCAGTACCACGTTTTCACTACTAATGCTTGCAGGCGTGATAAAAAGGTAAGTCACCGGGCGTACAACGTCTCTGAGCCGGCGATCCCCAGATATCTCCATTGGTCTGAGCAGAGCATAACATGGAGCAGGGAGGATCACCCGCCAAGAGTAGATAACCCGGGCGATCTGGCGTTGGTCGTGGCTCCCCAAGTGGGGGGTTACACCCTGTCAAAGGTATTAATGGATGGTGGCAGCAGCATCAATATCCTATACTTCGACACCTTCGAGAGGATGAATCTATTGGAGAAAGACTTGATGGCTTCAACCACGGTTTTCCACGGAATTATCCCGGGCAAGTCGGCTTATCCCATAGGCCGGGTCAGGCTCACAGTGGCATTTGGAACTGCGCAGAATTACAGGTCGGAGTCTCTAATCTTTGAGGTGGTCAAACTGAAAAGCCCCTACCATGCGTTGTTCGGGCGACCAGCTTACGCCCGCTTCATGGCCCGCCCGTGCTATGTCTACCTCAAGCTCAAAATGCCTGGTCCTAAAGGACCCATCACAGTTGATGGAGATAGAAGGATCGCAAAGGAATGTGAAGAAGGGGACGCGGCTTATGCGGAAGTCGCCTGTGCGGCGGAAGAGCTCAAACACCATCGGGCCAATGTTCACCCGGCGGACATGTCACCACTCAAGAAGCCAACTACAGATTCTGAGTCGCCCCTCAAGTTCAAGCGGACGGATGACACTAAGACAATCGATTTCGTGCCTGGCGATTCGTCCAAGCAGTTCACCATTGGGACAGGTCTGGACCCCAAATAGGAAAGCGCGCTCATCGAATTCATCCGTGAGAATCGGGACATCTTCGCATGGAAACCTTCTGGCATGCCTGGTGTACCGAGAGAATTCGCTGAGCACCATCTTAACGTTGACCCAAAATGCAAACCTGTCCAGCAGTACCTTCGCAGATTCAACGAGGAACGACGCAAGGCGATTGGAGAAGAAGTCGCCCGTCTTTTAGCCGCCGGGTTCATCGTGGAAGTTTTTCACCCCAAATGGCTGGCTAACCTGGTGTTGGTACTCAAGAAGAATGGCACTTTCCGTATGTGTATTGACTATACAGATCTCAACAAAGCTTATCCCAAAGATCCCTTCGCTATTCCCCGCATCGATCAAATCATTGACTCGGTGGCGGGATGCGAACGATTGTGCTTTCTGGACGCCTATTCAGGATATCACCAGATCAAGATGGCCGTAGAGGATCAGGAGAAGACGACCTTCATAACCCCCTTCGGAACCTTTTTCTATGTGTCCATGCCTTTCGGACTCAAAAACGCGGGGGCGACTTATCAACGCTCAATCCAGAATTCTCTTCGTAACCAAATTGGTCGCAACGTCCATGCCTATGTCGACGATATTGTGATCAAGACCCGCCAGGGGGAGACACTATTGGAAGACCTTAAGGAGACTTTTGATAATCTATGGGTATATCAGATGAAGCTAAATCCTACCAAGTGCGTTTTTGCTGTACCTGCAGGAAAATTGTTGGGTTTCTTGGTATCGGAGCACGGCATCGAGGCTAACCCGGACAAGATCGAAGCGGTTACCTCTCTCGGAAAGCCGGCGAATGTTAATCAAGTTCAACGACTGGCGGGTCGTATTGCGGCTTTAAGTCGTTTTGTGAGTCGCCTAGGGGGAAAGGTGATTCCTCTTTATCAATTATTGAGGAAGTCCGATCGATTCGTGTAGACAAATGAGGCAGACGAGGCGCTCGAGGCCCTGAAACGCCAATTGATTAACCCGCCGGTCCTGGCAGCCCCGACTGAAAAGGAGCCTATGCTTCTGTATATCGCGGCAAATTCCAAGGCAGTAAGTGTGGCAGTGGTCGTTGAAAGAAAGGAAGAAGGGAAGGAATACCAAGTGCAACGCCCAGTATATTTTACCAGCGAGGTGTTAACTCTTTCCAAACAGCGATACCCGCATTGGCAAAAACTGGTATATGGGGTGTTTATGGTGAGTCGAAAACTTAAGCATTATTTCCAGGAGCACCCGATCACAGTGGTTAGTTCTACTCCCCTTGGTGACATCATCCAGAATCGGGAGGCAACAGGGCGAATCGCCAAATGGGCGATAGAGCTTGGGTCTCATCACATACAATATACTCCCCGCACAGCTATCAAGTCCCAGGCACTAGTTGATTTCGTTAACGACTGGACAGAGCTACAGGCTCCGGAAGACCGGCCTGACCTTACCTACTGGACTATTTACTTTGATGGATCCAGGCAGCTGGAAGGCTCGGGGGCTGGTGTGGTGTTAGTATCCCCTCAAGGAGATAAGTTCTGTTACGTTCTCCGACTCATGTTTCCCTGCACTAATAATGCGGCGGAATATGAAGCTTTGCTTCACGGCTTGCGGCGGAATATGAACCTAACACGAGTCAGGTGTTTTGGTGACTCCGATTTGGTGGCGCAACAAGTTTTGGGTACCTGGGACTCTCGGGATCCCATGATGGAGGCTTACAGACGAGCTGTGTCTGATGTGGCGGGTCATTTTCATGGCTATCAGGTGGACCATATTGACCGGCGCCTCAACGAGGCAGCTGATGCCCTCTCACGGCTCGGCTCTCAGAGAAAACCGGTTCCCCCTAATGTTTTTCTGGATATCCTGCATAAACCGTCTGTGGTTTTACCCTCAGAGGAGGAATTGGCGATACCAGATCCCGAGTCTCAGCTCATGGCGGCTCTCGGTGTCACTCCGGATTGGGTTCTCCCTTATCTGGCTTATCTCACTCGCGGCGAGTTACCCACCGACGAAGTTTTGGCTCGCCAGATCGTTCGGCGCAGCAAATCCATGGTCATCATTAATGGCGAGTTATATAAACGGAGTGCTTCTGGGGTGTTTCAGCGATGTGTCTCCCCCGAAGAAGGATGCGCGATCCTAAATGACATTCATTCCAGAGACTGTGGACATCACGCCGGGTCACGTTCTTTGGTATCAAAGGCTTTTCGTCATGGTTTCTTTTGGCTAACGGCTCATGCAGATGCAGAAGACATAGTTCGTCGATGTGAGTGGTGCCAACGTTATGGGAGGCAGGCTCATGTGCCGGCTCAAGAATTAAGAATGATTCCCATTACTTGGCCTTTTGCAGTCTGGGGCTGGACATGGTTGGTCCCTTTAAAATGTCCTCCAACAAGAAGACCCACCTATTGGTGGCAGTTGATAAATTCACCATGTGGGTTCAGGCAGAACCTGTTGGAGCTTGCGATGCGGAGACAGCGGTCAAATTTTTGAAGAAGCTGATTTTCCAGTTTGGATATCCGCATAGTATTATCACTGATAATGGTACTAACTTGTCCCAAGGGGCGATGCAGGATTTTT